>NC_086448.1:630523437-631123437 GCF_028390025.1 Pseudophryne corroboree
GCTTCTAAGGCTACTGGACACCATTAGCTCCAGAGGGCGTCGGAACACAGGTCTCACCTGGGGTTCGTCCCAGAGCCGCGCCGCCGTCCTCCTCACAGATGCCGAAGATAGAAGCCGGATGAGAAGGCAGAAGACATCTTAGGCGGCAGAAGACATCAGATCTTCATGAGGTAAGGTGCGCAGCAGTAAGCTGCGCGCCATTGCTCCCAGTCACAAACACACAGAGCAGCACTGAAGGGTGCAGGGCGCAGGGGGGGCGCCCTGGGCAGCAATAAACCTCACATTTGGGCAAATGCAGATTGATTAGTCTGCGGAGGCAGTAAATCTATGATCCCCCGCCATTTTTATTAAAAATCACTAAGGCCGAAGCCCGCCGTCGGGTGGGCGGGGCTTGATCCTCAGCACTAACCAGCGCCATTTTCGTCGGCATGGGTGTGTAGCGCAATTGCAGCTTGGACAGATGAGCTGACAGATCAATTTGATAATATGGATAAGGATACTATATTCTTAACTCTAGCCCATATTAAAGACGCAGTCTTATTTATGAGGGATGCTCAAAGGGACATTGGATTGCTAGCTTCTAGGGCCAATGCCATGTCTATCTCAGCGAGAAGATCCTTATGGACTCGCCAATGGACGGGTGATGCGGATTCCAAAAAACATATGGAAGTACTACCCTACAAGGGTGATGTATTGTTTGGGGATGGGCTGACGGACCTGGTTTCCACAGCTACAGCAGGTAAATCAAATTTTTTACCATATATTCCCCAACAGCAAAAGAAAGGAACACCCTATCAGATGCAGTCCTTTCGGTCCCACAAGTCCAAAAGTGGTTGGGGATCCTCTTTCCTCGCCAAAGGTAAGGGCAGAGGCAAGAGAGCACCTGCTTCGGCAGGTGCCCAGGAACAAAAGTCCTCCCCGGCTGCTCCAAAACCCACAGCATGACGCTGGGGCTCCCCTGAGGGAGTCCGCACCGGTGGGGGCACGTCTTCAGGCCTGGGTCAGTTCGGACCTGAATCCCTGGGTGTTGGAAATAGTTTCCCAGGGTTGCAAATTGGAATTCGAGGAGGTGCCCCCGCGCCGCGCCGATTTTTCAAATCGGCCCTACCAGCTTCCACATCGGAAAGGGATATAGTGTTAGCTGCAATTCAAACGCTGTGTATACAGCAAGTGAGAATCAAGAGAGCACCAGCAGGGAAGAGGTTACTACTCAACCCTATTTGTGGTCCCGAAAGCGGACGGTTCAGTCAGACCTATTTTGAATCTGAAATCCCTAAACCTGTACATAAAAAGATTCAAATTCAAAATGGAATCTCTCAGAGCGATAATAGCCAACATGGAGGAGGTGGAGTTTATGGTGTCTCTGGACATAAAGGATGCGTACCTTCATGTCCCCATATATACCCCCCATCAGGAATACCTGAGATTCGCTGTACAGGATTGTCATTACCAATTTCAGACGTTGCCGTTTGGACTCTCCACGGCCCCGAGGATTTTCACCAAGATAATGGCGGAAATAATAGGGGGTCCTGCGCAAGCATGGAGTCACAATTATCCCATACTTGGACGATCTCCTGATAAAAGCGAGATCAAGGGAGAAATTGCTGAGCAGTGTGGCGCTCTCTCTGAGAGTGCTCCAGCAACACGTTTGGATTCTAAATCTACCGAAGTCAGTTGATTCCGACAACTCGACTACCGTTCCTAGGTATGATACTGGATACGGAACAAATGAAGGTCTTCCTCCCAATAGAGAGAGCCCAAGATATCCAGAACATGGTCAGAGACCTGCTAAAACCGAAAAGGGTGTCAGTTCACCAATGCACTTGAGTTCTGGGGAAAATGGTGGCGGCCTACGAGGCCATTCCCTTCGGAAGGTTCCATGCAAGGACTTTTCAATGGGACCTTCTGGACAAGTGGTCCGGGTCCCATCTGCACTTACATCGGAAAATAACTCTGTCCCCAGGGACCAGAGTGTCCCTCCTGTGGTGGTTGCAAAGTGCTCACCTCCTGGAGGGTCGCAGGTTCGGAATTCAGGATTGGATCCTGGTTACCACGGACGCGAGCCTCCGAGGATGGGGAGCGGTCACACAGGGAAAAAATTTTCAGGGTCTTTGGTCAGACCAGGAGTCCTGTCTACACATCAATGTATTGGAACTCGGGGCCATTTACAACGGCCTTCGACAAGCGGAGAGTTTTCTTCGAAACCTACCGGTTCTGATTCAATCAGACAATGTCACAGCAGTGGCTCATGTGAACCGCCAAGGCGGGACAAGAAGCAGAGTCGCGATGGCGGAAGCCACAAGGATCCTTCTCTGGGCGGAAAATCATGTAAGCGCTCTGTCGGCTGTCTTCATTCCGGGAGTGGACAACTGGGAAGCAGACTTCCTCAGCAGACACGATCTCCATCCAGGAGATTGGGGACTTCATCAAGAAGTCTTTGCAGACGTAACACGTCTTTGGGGAACTCCTCAAATAGACATGATGGCATCACGCCTCAACAAAAAACTTCGGAGGTATTGCTCCAGGTCTCGGGACCCTCACGCAGTAGCAGTAGACGCTCTGGTAACACCGTGGGTGTTCAAATCGGTCTACGTGTATCCTCCTCTTCCTCTCATCACAAAAGTGTTGAGGATCATAAGACGAAGAAGAGTACAGACGATACGCGTTGTCCCAGACTGGCCTCGAAGGGCCTGGTACTCGTATCTACAAGAGATACTCACAGAAGATCCCTGGCCTCTTCCTCTGAGGGAAGACCTGTTGCAACAGGGGCCCTGTATATTTCAAGACTTACCGCAGTTACGTTTGACAGCATGGCGGTTGACAGCATGGCTGTTGAACGCCGAATTCTAGCGAAAAAGGGGATTCCGGAAGAGGTCATCCCTACTTTAATAAAGGCTAGGAAGGAGGTGACGGTAAAACATTATCACCAAATCTGGCGAAAGTATGTGTCTTGGTGTGAGACCAAGAATGCACCTACGGAAGATTTTCATCTGGGTCGTCTTCTCCACTTCCTACAGACAGGAGTGGATATGGGCCTGAAATTAGGCTCTGTTAAGGTACAGATTTCGGCCCTCTCGATTTTCTTTCAGAAGGAATTGGCTTCTCTTCCAGAAATCCAGACGTTTGTAAAGGGAGTGCTGCACATCCATCCCCCTTTTGTGCCTCCATGGGACCCGAACGTGGTGTTGCAGTTCCTAAAATCACACTGGTTTGAACCGCTTAACAAGGTTGAGTTGAAATTTCTTACCTGGAAGGTGGTCATGTTGTTGGCCTTAGCATCAGCAAGGCGAGTGTCAGAATTGGCGGCTTTGTCACACAAGAGCCCCTACTTGATTTTTCATGTGGATCGAGCTGAATTGAGGACACGTCCGCAATTTTTGCCTAAAGTGGTTTCTTCGTTCCATATGAATCGACCTATTGTGGTGCCTGTGGCTACAAGTGACCTGGAGGATTCCAGATCCCTGGACGTAGTCAGGGCCTTAAAAGTTTATGTAGCCAGGACGGCTACAATTAGGAAAAACAGAGGTTCTGTTTGTCCTGTATGAGGCCAATAAGATTGGCGCTCCAGCTTCGAAGCAGACTATTGCTCGCTGGATCTGTAATACGATTCAGCAGGCTCACTCTACGGCTGGATTGCCGGTACCAAATTCGGTTAATGCCCATTCTACTAGGAAGGTGGGCTCTTCTTGGGCGGCTGCCCGAGGCGTCTCGGCATTACAACTTTGCCGAGCGGCGACTTGGTCGGGGTCAAACACTTTTGCTAAATTCTACAAGTTTGATACCCTGGCTGATGAGGACCTAGCGTTTGCTCAGTCGGTGCTGCAGAGTCATACGCACTCTCCCGCCCGATTGGATGCTTTGGTATAAACCCCATGGTCCTTACGGAGTCCCCAGCATCCTCTAGGACGTAAGAGAAAATAAGATTTTAAACCTACCGGTAAATCTATTTCTCCTAGTCCGTAGAGGATGCTGGGCGCCCGTCCCAGTGCGGAAACTCTGCAAGACTTGTATATAAGTTGTTGCTTACATAAGGGTTATGTTACAGTTGACATCGGTCTTGGACCGTTACTGTCGTTTCTTCATACTGTTAACTGGTTATGTATGTTCCAGGTTACATGGTATGATTGGTGTGGGCTGGTATGAATCTTGCCCTTGGTTTGCTAAATCCTGCCTTGTATTGTCCATCTCCTCTGGGCACAGTTCTCTAACTGAGGTCTGGAGGAGGGGCATAGAGGGAGGAGCCAGTGCACACCCATAGTCAAAGTTCTTTTTAGGTGCCCTATCTCCTGCGGAGCCCGTCTATACCCCATGGTCCTTACGGAGTCCCCAGCATACTCTACGGACTAGGAGAAATAGATTTACCGGTAGGTTTAAAATCTTATTTTTTAATTTTTTCTTCTCTATCCCTACCCAGCTTATCAGAGAAGCTCGGGTCCAGGATCGTTGGTGCTGCAGTAGGGCAGCAGATGGCCTGTCGGTGCTCATAAGAGGAGCCCCCCGCCATTGACCAAAATCAGCAGAGCTGATTGCAGCCTCCGGCTGCACAAGGAAGCAGGACGGAGCTTAGCAGAGCAGCCCCGTCTTGGCCTCCACGGGTGGTGCAGGTACTGAGCAGTTAGGCAGCTCCCACTGCCGCCACTCACTCACTTACTTTATTGTTATTTTCTGGGCGGTCAGCTCACACTGCCGCCCATTATGTGAATGTATTTATTTCTTAATGTTTAAATTCCTGCTGCCTGCCACATCGGGTGAGAACCGTGTATTCCCCCCACACAGCAGCGCGGTCTCCCCTCAACTCATAGTGCTAAGCAAACAGCGGGGAGGGAGTGGGCAAAGGATCGGATACAGACTGACCCGCTCTCTGGTCACAGCCGCCAGCTCCCGTAGTACTGCAACCCAGCGCCGGGGGAGCCAGCGAGCAGTCCCCGGCACTGCAGCAGGGCCGCTCGCCGCTACCCGCCTCTCCGGGGCCAGCACACATGCCACCCTCCGACGGTTCACTCGGCACGGCTGGAGCGTGCGAGCTGGCCGCGGACAGATGCTGCCACGGCCCGCTCTTTCGTCTGCTCCCCAGTCTCCGGCAAGCCGCTCTGATGCACCAGCCGATTGAGTCCCGCCGCGCCCCAATCCCTGCTCCCGACGCTCCCCGGCTCCCATCGGCTGAATAGACGGAGCTCAAGGGGGGGGGGGGGGACAGTGGGGGGGGGGGGGTGTCTGCAGCTTAGTTGACCGCGGACAGCTCTCATAGCTACCGCGGTCCGATGCTGAAAGACAGAGAGAGGGGGGGGGGGAATGCCCGCAGGGAGGCCCCATAACTAAGCTGCGTTTAGGCAGCAAACAGCTCAGGCTTTTAAGCCTGTGAGGGGGTCAGTTATATGTGTGCATATATGCATGACAGCTGGGCAATATAAGAGCCTCTGTCACCTATGGATATATGTATATAGTTTTATATATCTATATATCTGGGTGTGTGTATATGGGTATATATTTATAGATATCTATATTTACAGAGGTCAAATTGTATGTGTATATAATACATTTATATGTGTGTGTTTGTATATGTATATTAAAAAAAAAAAAAAAAAAATATATATATATATATATATATATATATATATATATATATATATATATATATACACAGTAGGGTTTGAAAGTTTGGGCACCCCAGGCAAAAATTAATTTTAATGTGCAAAAAGAAGCCAAGGAAAGATGGCAAAATCTCCACAAGGCATCAAACTACAGATTAGACATACTTATAACATGTCAAAAAAAGTTTGATTTTATTTCCATCATTTACACTTTCAAAAGAACAGAAAACAAAAAATGGCGTCTGCAAAAGTTTGGGCACCCTGCAGAGTTAATACCTTGTACTGCCCCCTTTGGACAGCTGAGACCTGCAGTGTCATGGATTGTTCTCAATCAGCGTCTGGAAAGACCAGGTGATGTCAATCTCAAAGGTTTTAAAAGCCCAGACTCATCTGACCTTGCTCCAACAATCAGCACCATGGGTTCCTCTAAGCAGTTGTGTAGAACACTGAAACTGAGAATAGTTGATGCTCACAAAGCAGGAGAAGGCTATAAGAAGATAGCAAATCGTTATCAGATGCCCATATCCTCTGTTCAGAATGTAATTAAGAAATGGCAGTCATCAGGAACAGTGGAAGTTAAAGCAAGATCTGGAAGACCAAGAAAAATATCAGACGGAACAGCTCGCAGGATTGTGAGAAAAGCAAATCCACGTTTGACTGCACGATCCCTCCAGGAAGATCTGTCAGACACTGGAGTTGTGGTACACTATTCCACTATAAAGAGATACTTGTTCAAATATGGTCTTCATGGAAGAGTCATCAGAAGAAAACCTCTTCTACGTCCTCACCACAAAAATCAGCGTTTGAAGTTTGCAAATGAACATATAGACAAAGAAAAAAGCTTTTTTTGGGGCCGCACTAGTCTTACAATAAGGTTGTAATGCCCTCTGAAAGACTGATTTATGACGCTGAATTGCGTTATGGATACAGCAACTTTATGCATAGGAAAAATCCTTTTTGCAGATATTTGTTGCTATCAGTGGTGCTCCCTAGAGTCAAGAAGAGTATAAACAAAGAAAACCCAACAAAAAAGAAAAGTTGGAAAGTAGACTCTTGTGTGGGAGCACTCTATTCAGAGGATTGGATATATACAGTATTAATCAATTCTGATAAGACATAATTTTATTAATTCATTATTAAAATATGAATGTAGGAGTAAATTGTACGTAAGATAATGTAGCTACGCGAAAATATAACACTATATTGTGTGCAATTAATGTGGTTTTCAATACCACAATAGAAACCGGAAATCAAATATTTGGGCTGTTGGTTTTACTGAGATAACAGTAACACCTTTGTATAATATATGACCATCATTTATTCTACAGCAGTCCTATTCAGGATTAATTAGTCGTAGAGGATTAAATCATAGGTCATACAGAACCGAATGCCAATTGGTATTATTAGGGATCACTCTAGATCGGGCAGAAGAATATTTTGCAGTAGCAGGGTGTTCCAGGGTGGTCTCCCATCCGAGTACTGACCCGGCCCTCCACTGCTTGGCTTCCAAGATCAGACGAGATCGGGCATCTCCAGCGGGGTATGTCCGCAATTTCTTAATCTGCCCGTTCAGTCAATCCCAATACCTGTATCGCCAGAGTTGTATAACAGAGGTGAACTGAATCAGTCGTATGTTCAGTATCTGAAATTATCTTGTGCCCATGAAAATAAATTTGTAGCAATATTGATCACCATGCAATAATACACGGGCATCCACTGTGCATTTAAACAAGGTTATATTAGCGACAGTTATCATATGCAAAGATTCTATGCAAGGGTGTCTACTTGCATACCCGGGATATGATAATGATGTATAATCAGGCAACAATTATAGCAAACCTGTTGCTGTAGGCAATATATAGTATATGTGGCCTCTAATAATTTATACCACACACGCCACCACAGCAAGGAAAATGCACACAGAAATAATGATTGAGTAACAATTTGCTGCAATTATGCAGCTAGTAAACCTCTTTAGGATTCTTTGTGCAATAATCTGCCGTATGTGCCCATGAAAATGAAATTGTAGCAATATTGATCAAAATGCAATAATAATACACAGGGACATCCACTGTGCATTTAAACAAAATTACATTAGCGACAGTTAGCATATGCAAAAATTCTATGCAAGGGCGTCCACTTGCATACCCGGGATATGATGATAATGTATAATCAGGCAACAATTATAGCAAACCTGTTGCTGTAGGCAATATATAGTATATGTGGCCTCTAATAATTTATACCACACACGCCACCACAGCAGAGAAAAATGCACACAGAAATAGTGATTGAGTAACAATTTGCTGCAATTATGCAGCTAGTAAAACCTCTTTAGGATTCTTTGTGCAATAATCTGCCGTATTTAGGAATATAATAGTTTGCTCCTAATACCTTATTAGATACCACATAAATCCAGCACCTTTTGGAGCAGTCAAAGAATGTGTATGCAATATGGTAATCAGATGGCTATAAAACTTAGGCTATCAATGATAGACATATAGAACATTGTATAATGCATACATATAGGCAGCATCCAAGTATTTTGAGGCGAGTTAATAGCCTATTAGGGCTGTGCTGAGAAAAAATTGTTAGGAAATTTTGAAGTATGGTTAATGTATTATACGATACCAATCCCAAGGGGCTGCCTGTGGAGAACTGCCGTTTGATAGATCCTGTTGGTGACAGGGTTCCGGAGGTGCGGTGAAGCCAAGTTCGTATGCTGGCTTCAATAGGTAAGGTTTGAGGTGGTGGTCGGCTATTTCCTAACGCTGCCAGTGTCCGCTGCTCCACAGCGTGAAGTAGCTGTGTGCCTCCCGGCTCTCAGCGGCTAGACGTCGTTGCCCGGGTAACTGTCCTGGAGTTCCGGTTGGTGCGATCACGTGTGCGCACCACGTGATCGCATAGGGAGATGACGTACGTTTCGCAGTGTAGCTTGATCACAGAACGTAGTGTGATCAGTATGAGTTTCCTATTTAAGGACAGTGCTGGATGCTCATTGGGTATTCCGTTATGACAGACATTTTGTTTCACCTATCCTTGAGATTATAAGGACATCAGCCAGAGTGAAGGGAGAACGTGATAGTCTACACACAAATATATCTCCCATCTGATTGACATATAATTATTCAATGAAAGAAATAGTGATATTATATATATATATATATATATATTTATACTATATATAATATTATGTATGCCTGTTTAATAGCTAGTAATGGTTATGATATAAGAAATAATAGTTGATAAAGGTGCACATTTATTGGCCGCATACTTAAAAATAATTGGGATTTAAATTCTAAACACTAACAATTTAGAGGGTAACTATGTACATATCATTGTACATATATAAGATAAGCAGGATATGTGAATAAATAAATTTGTATAAAACCCTATATAATAAATAAAATATAAGAGGTGAAATATATAGATTATAAGTATAAAAGAGTAATTAATTAGATAGTAAATTAAAAATTGAAATTAGGTATGTGAATAATAATAGTATTAGTACTGATAATATATTACAAAAGGGGCCTATATAGATGTGATTAATATGAAGATGGAAAAAAAAAGGGGGGGGGGAAGGGGGGGCTATTGGGGGGGAGGGAAAAGGGGAAGGGGAAAGAAAGAGGGGGAAGTTAGGTTTGTATGGAGATGGGGGGGGTTTGGAAGGGGTTGTGAGGATTTGTTTGGGTGGGAAGGGAAATGTGGGAGGGTGGAGGAATGAGGGAGTGGGGGAGGGGGAAAGTGGGGGTTTGTTAATGTGGAAATAAGGGTAAGAGAAGGGCGTGATGGGGGAAGGGTTTTGAGCGGGGAGTGTAAATTTGTTAAAAAATAATAAATTAATGAAATATATGTGATGAATAATGGATGAGAATGATGATGGAGGTGATTTTGTAATAATAGTAACTAGGTTAGTGGTGTGTAACATTTGTGATTAGATATAAAGTGACAAATAAAAGTGTAGGGACTGTATCTTACTTTGTATGTGGACAGTTGATAACCTAGGAACCCATGTTGAAATGAAGTGAAGGTAGATGTGTGGTGGTGTTTGAAAAAATAATTGATAGTAGTGAGTGTGATAATTGTACTAATTTTCTATGTTGTGCTACTATACTAGCTATATCAGGCATGTCCAAACTGCGGCCCTCTAGCTGTTGTGAAACTACACATCCCAGCATGCCCTGACACAGTTTTGCTGTCAGAGAATGCTAATGCTGTGTCAGGGCATGCTGGGATGTGTAGTTTTTCAGCAGCTGGAGGGCCGCAGTTTGGACATGCCTGAGCTATATATTAAGTGGCATATACTAGTATTATAAAATTAATATGTACAATCTAGAAGAAGAAAGAGTGGATTCTTCATGACTCTAATAGTAAGTTAATTAATTTAAAAAGACCCCGAAGTTGATATTTTCATTCATGCCGGCTGGATGTATAGTTCCCATCTTAAAGATCCATTCGCTTTCTTTCTTCAATAGACTGTCAGTTAAATTTCCTCCTCGTATTCCAAGTCTGATCCTTTCTAGTCCAAAGATCTTTAGCTCTTCATACCTGCTCCCATGGCAGGTATAGAAGTGACGGGCAACTGATGTCAGTTGTTTCATCCTTTGCCTATCCGTGATGGCAATGCGTATGGATCCTCTATGTTCCAGGATACGCTGTTTAAAGGGTCGTGTCGTCATGCCAATATATTTCTGGTTACAACTACAGCTGAGGCAGTAAATAACACCCTCCGTTTGACAGTTTATGTAGTCCGTAATTGTAATTGTATTGCCATATTTGTCCTCTACTTCTTTTATGGGGACAATGAATTTACAGGCTTTGCATTTCCCGCAAGGGTATGTGCCCGTGATTAATGGTTTTTTGTCAGGGAATTTTTGGAAATGACTTCGTACCAATTGGTCTTTTAAGTTTTTTGATCTGCGGCAGCTCATGGAGACTTTGGGACCAAGTTTCTTAGACAATGTAGGGTCTATATGTAAGATATGCCAGTGCTTTTGTATTGCTTCATTGATCTTTCTCCATTCTTGGCAGAAGTTTCCGGCGAAGCGAATGGTGTGTTCAGACTTTTTTTCTTCTTCTTTTTTCTGTTCCTTGAAGACAATGTCTTCTCTCTTGATGACTTTGACAGATTTTAATGCTTTTTTCACAGATGTTTTGCTGTATCCTCTATTGCAGAGCCTCTGTGCCAGATCTGCGCTTTGTATTGTGAAGTTTTTGTTGTCTGAACAGTTTCTGCGCAAGCGAAGAAATTCCCCTTTAGGTATATTTTCTATCGTCGGGGGGGGAATGAGAACTTGTTTGGTGTAATAATGTGTTGGTCGCGGTGCTTTTGCGATATAGGTTCGTAGCAATCATTCCCTCTGGGTTTTTGTAAATCATTAAATCCAGGAATGGTACTTCCATTTGACTTATAGTGTGAGTGAGGCGGATGTTGAGATCATTCTTATTCAGGTGTTTGATGAATTGATGCAATAATTGCAAGTCCCCTTCCCAAATCATAAGAATGTCGTCTATGTACCTATTCCACATAATGACATGAGTTGTAAATTTGTCATTATGATCTTTAAAGACACATTCTTTTTCCCACCATCCAAGGAATATGTTTGCATATGTGGGTGCACAGGCAGCCCCCATAGCTGTGCCTCTTGTTTGGAGGTAAAATTGATTGTTAAATGTAAAAAAATTGTAATGCAAGACGAAATGGAGTAATTTGATGAGAAAATCATGAAAATCCTCTTTACCATTGTTGTTCAAAAAATATTCTACTGCCATCAATCCATCTTTGTGACTAATAGAGGTATATAGTGCCTCGACATCCAAAGTTACTAGATATTGGTTATCTTCTAACCTTAGATCGTGTATTTTCTTGAGTATGTCAGTTGTATCCTGAACATACGAGGGGAGGTCTAAGACAAAGTGTCTCAGGTGGAGGTCAAGAAAGATACTTGCCTTCTCCGTTAGTCCCCCTATACCGGACACTATGGGTCTCCCGGGGGGGGGGGGGGTGTCTGTCTTTGTGTATCTTTGGCAACATATAGAATGTCGGAATTCTGGGATTCTGTATCTGTAGATAGTCATACTCCTGTTTGGTGATTGTACCCTGTGCTTGTGCTTGGTTGATAATTTTTTCATAGATGGTTTTATAGTTCTGTAATGGGTTGAGTAACATTCTTTTATAGCAGTCAGTAGTAGTAAGTTGTCGCTGTGCTTCCTTGATATAATCTGTTTTGGGCCAGATCACAATGTTTCCCCCTTTATCGGAGGGCTTTATGACCACATCTTGCCATGTCTGTATTTCTTTTATGGCTTTTCTTTCTTGCCACGTTAAGTTGGAATGACCCTGGTGTCTTTTTTTATTAAGATGAATTTGATCGAATTCTTTGGCTACCAGCTTCGTAAAGACCTGTACTTCAGGGCATAAGTGTTCTTGTGGAAAGTATGTGGACTTCTTTTTGCAAATTGGTCTGGTGGAAGACTCAGCTCCAATCCTGGGATTTTGCTCTTGCTCTAATTCTTGTAGGGCGATGAGAGCATCCTGTTCCATCTGAGATAGATTGGGGGATTCTGATTCCAAAAGTATTTGGGATGTGGAAAGTGGGGTTGATATATCCTCTCCCATATTGATCTCGGTTGTTGATGGAGTAATTTCTTTCTCAGTGTAAATTTTTGTAAGTAGTAGTTTTCTTCCAAAAAGTTTGAGATCCTTTTCCCACTTAAATCTGTCAAAGCGTTCTGTGGGTGAAAAAGTCAAACCTTTGTTAAGTATAGATTCCTGTGTTGATGTGAGTTCGTGTTCTGAGAGATTGATAATCTTCAATTTGGAATCTTCATTATCCCCAGTTGCTGTTACCATCGTTCCTGTTGGTGTTGTCTCTTGTATGTATTGCGAGTCAGTGGTGGCGAAGAATCCCATTGTGATGGTCCTCTTCTTCTTCTAATTTGAATTAATAAAATTATGTCTTATCAGAATTGATTAATATATATCCAATCCTCTGAATAGAGAACATATAGACAAGCCTGATGCATTTTGGAATAAAGTTCTGTGGACCGATGAGGTTAAAATAGAACTTTTTGGCTGGACTGAGCAAAGGTACATTTGGAGAAGGAAGGGCACAGAATTTAATGAAAAGAACTTCTGTCCAACTGTTAAGCATGGGGGTGGATCAATCATGCTTTGGGGTTGTATTGCAGCCAGTGGCACAGGGATCATTTCCCGAGTAGAAGGAAAAATGGATTCAATAAGATTCCAGCAAATTTTGGACGCTAACTTGATGCCATCTGTGAAAAAGCTGAAGTTAAAGAGAGGCTGGCTTCTGCAAATGGATAATGATCATAAACACACCTCAAAATCCACAGTGGATTACATCAAGTGGCATAAACTGAAGGTTTTGCCATGGCCTTCACAATCTCCTGACCTCAACATAATTGAAAATCTATGGATAGACCTTAAAAGAGCAGTGCGTCACAGACAGCCCAGGAATCTCAAAGAACTGGAAGACTTTTGTAAGGAAGAATGGGCGAAGATACTTTAAACAAGACTTGAAAGACTCTTGGCTGACTACAAAAAGCGTTTACAAGCTGTGATACTTGCCAAAGGGGGCAGTACAAGGTATTAACTCTGCAGGGTGCCCAAACTTTTGCAGACGCCATTTTTTGTTTTCTGTTCTTTTGAAAGTGTAAATGATGGAAATAAAATCAAACTTTTTTTTGACATGTTATAAGAATGTCTAATCTGTAATTTGATGCCTTTTGGAGATTTTTCCGTCTTTCCTTGGCTTCTTTTTGCACATTAAAATGATTTTTTGCCTGGGGTGCCCAAACTTTCAATCCCCACTGTATGGCGTTTGGTGTATCAGCTAACATTAAAAGTTTATTCTTGCAATAAGCAAGCACATGGCGGACACCATTTTAACATTACTTTAAGTTGCTGCTCTACAACAATCAGCCTCTGGAGGGTGTTGTTAGGAATTTTATTATATTTGTTTTTTTTTATCATCAATAGTTTTTATTGAATTTTTTTTTTTGCATTGCAAACAGGGGTACAGAAGGAAGAGAAAGGGGGGGAGGGGAAGTAGGTATATAAACACATAGGAGAACGCTATAACAGACATGTGCAAACAGTTCAAAGTCGATCACACAGGTACATCGTAAGGAAAACAAAAAAATTAATGGAGATGGAAGGGCGGCAATGGGCTTGATATAAATACAACACAAATAGGAGGTCATTGCAGTCTTAGGAGGGGGGGAGGGGGGCCCCATCAGCCGATGGGACTGGGAGGTGGCTGTCCAGGGGGGCGGGGATGCAACACTAATGCAGCACCCTCTCCCTCCGAGGTAAACAGATGCCAAGGCATCCAGCGCACAAATGGAGATTTAGCAGTGAAGGAGTATGGGATGTGTTCAGTCTTCATCGAGAAGTGCAGCTGTATTTTGTGTATCACTTTCAACAATGGAGGCGGTGTGGGCTGCTTCCAGTTTTGGGCTAATGCCGCACGCGCGGCGAGACAGATGTGGCCTAAGACAGTGTAGATGTACACCCATGCCTCGCGGGTATATATTCAATAAAGCTATAAGAGGGGAGGGGGACAGGTCGAGATTCAAAACTTTGTTGATAAGGTCAAATACCTCTGTCCAGTACCCTTGAATATGGGGACATGACCAAAAAATATGGAAGAGGTGGCCTACCTCTCCGCATAGGCGCCAACAAAACTTCGAACATGCAGGCCAAATCGTATGTAGCCTTTCCGGTGTGAGGTATAATCTATGGAGTAGCTTAACATGCATTTCGGAGTGATTTAGACATAGTAAAAGATGACATAAAAATGCGTTGCCATTGAGAATCATGGAGAACACATCCCACATCCGCCTCCCACCTGAGTTGGGCTCTAGATTTAGAAACGGAGTAGTGAGAGTAATGTTTTATACCAGAAGGAGATCTCCCCTCTAGAAGTAGCGCTAGAAAATCGGCCTATGACTTGCAGAATACCAGGTGGTGGTGGGGAGGGGGAGAGGTGGAGGCTAGTCCACCAATGCTGTATTTGGTAATATCGAAGCCTCTCAGTCAGGCAGAGAGAAGCGTCCCTGAATATCGGAAAAGGAGGTGAGCACAGACCCATTAAACAAATCTCCCAGGACCTCCATCCCCCTGGACCTCCAGCCCGCCAGGTTAAGATTAGGGACTAGAGCGGCCACCGTTCGTAGTGATATCAGAGAGAAATTATGATAGGAAGGGGATATGGCTGCAGTCAATTTGTCCCAAACCTGGAGTGTGGCTCGGGTAGAGGGGATGAGGTTTAAGCTCCGTGGGCGAAGGGGTTAAGGGATCCAAAAAAGATCTTTCAGGGGAAATCTGGGGCAGTTCGCCTCCTCCAGACACGTCCACCCCGGACATACATCTTTGTAGAATTCTTTAATCTGGGCCAGAAGGGAGGCCCTCCTGGTACAGTGATAGATTGGGCATATCTAGGCCACCGACTCTCCTCGGTAGAGAGATCCTCGCGCGAGCAAGTTTAGGCGGGCGCGAAGACCATATATAATTAGTGAGGATTGTAGTGGCCTTATCTAGATACTTCTTGGGGGAAATAAAAGGGATAGTTCGGAACAAGAACATTAATTTAGGGAGCAGCGACATCTTAAAGGCGGCCAGGCGACCTAACCAAGAAACTTCATAGTTGAGCCATGATTTGGTGAACATCTGAAGGGAGGACAGCAGAGGAGGAAGATTAACATCAAATACAGAAGAGGTAGATGGGGGGATGTAGATACCCAGGTATCGTATCGAGGATGTTTGCCAGTTATATGGATACTTAGCGCGTAGTGGGGGCAAGGAGTTAAAGAGATTAATGGGCAGACATCCGTCTTAGAGGCATTTAATTTATAATACGATGCTGCAGAGTACCTATCTAAACATTGTGCAAATGGGGAAGTGTTGTGGCTGGATCTGTTACAAATAAAAGAACATCGTCTGCGAACAAACATAGTTTGTGCGACATGGCGCCCAATCGCAGTCCAGGGAACTGCGGGTCCGCTCGAAGCCTAGCTGCCAGTGGTTCAATGGCCAGTACGAATATGAGAGGGGAGAGAGGGCAGCCCTGACGGGTGCCATTATAGATTGGAAAAGAGCGAGATAAAAAACCATTACCGAATACCCGGGCCGTCGGGGAGCTATACAGGGCTAATATCGAGGAGAGGATGCGATCACGCAGGCCAAATTTTAGTAGGACTTCTCGCATAAAAGACCAGTTTAAAAGATCAAAGGCCTTCTCCGCGTCCAAAGATAGCAGAAGGAGACCTTGATCGGGGATTAGGGAATCAACAAGGTTAAAGACCCTGCGTGTATTATCGGACGCTTGTCTTCCCGGGATAAAGCCAACTTGGTCCGGATGTATCAGGGAGGGGAGGAGGGCATTCAATCGAGAGGCTATTAATTTAGCGTATATTTTAATATCCCCATTCAGTAACGCAATGGGACGATAATTTTGACAAAAGGTCACATCTTTGCCCGGTTTAGGGATTGTGACAATACGCGCCTCGAGCATCTCCTGAGGGAGGGTGCCCTGAGAGGTAATATCGGTGTAGACTGCCACCAATGAGGGAGCTAGAAGGTCTTGGAACAAAACATAAAAGTCATTAATAAAGCCATCGGGGCCCGGCGCCTTACCCTGAGGGAGGGACTTGATCACTTGGAGGGTTTCTGATAAGGACCATGGGGCATTCAGTAATGCTAGTTGATCGTCTGAGATATTTGGGAGGTTTAAATCCGCTAAGAAGGAGTTGATAGAGGAAGGGGTAGGCTGTGGGGTGGCAGGATCTGTTGAGAGGTTATAGAGTTGGGAGTAGAAGTTGGCAAACTGGTTCGCTATCTCTCTTGGGTTAGAAATTTTGGTGGGGGATACAATGAGCTTGATTCTATTCTGAGCCTGCTGAGCCCTAAGCTTCCGGGCAAGCATTTTCCCCGGCCTGTTCCCCGCTAGATAAAACTTCTGACGTATCCTATTTAATGAAGTTTGGGTGCGCGCCATTAGTAATGTCTGGAGTTGGGACCTAATATCGGCTAACTGCTTCTGTAAGGATTTCGTAGGTCTAGATTGATTTTTGTCTTCTAATTCCTTCAGTTTGAGCTCCAAATCGGCCTGGTGTTGTAGGTTAAGTTCCTTGAGCTGTGCTCCTGCCTGAATCGCTGCCCGCCGGGTGACAGCTTTAAGTGCGCACCAGAAGTTCAGGGTGGACATGTCCGAGGGGGAATTAATTCCATATAGGACGAAATACTGTCAGCTATAATTTTTTTTGAGACTGGGTTGGACAGCAAATGAGGAGAGAGTCTCCAAGGGCGGGGGGGGGAGAGTGTTGACTAGCTACACTCCATTTAAGAATCAGCGGGACATGGTCCTGACCAAGTTATAGGGAGAATATCTAAAGATCTGGCGAACTGGAGGGTCCATTTGTCCGAAAATATAAAATCAATACGGGAGTAAGAGTTGTGGACGGGGGAATAGTAGGTGTACTCCCGCCCTGTGGGGTTTTGCACTCGCCATATGTCATAGAGATCAAATTCAGCTAAGAGGTTACGAAAGGCTAAGGAGGGGGCGTTGGGGGAGACTGAAGTGGAGGGAGAGGTCCTAGGAGACCTATCCAGTTTAGGGTCAAGAACTAAATTAAAATCCCCCATAAGCAAAAGGGAGCCCGTACGAATCTTCTGAATAGCTACACATAACTTTCGGATAAAAGCAACTTGGTTTGAGATCGGGGCATATGCCGAGACCAGAGTGACCGGCTTGTTGTTTAAAAGGCCGCTCAGGATAAGATACCGGCCATTTTTATCAGCTATCTGAGAGTGCAAAATGAAGGAGACAGAGTCCCTAAATAATATGGCCACACCGTTCCTCTTAAAAGGGCCATTAGCAAAATAACCTAGAGGGAATCTACGATCTTTAAAAATAGGGGGTGCTACAGATGAAATGCAGGGTAACAATATCAGCTTTATTCCTAGTAAAATAACCCAAAGCCAGCCTACGCTTGTTAGGGGAATTCAACCCCCTTGACATTCATAGATAATACCTGAACCATCGGGGCAAGCTAATGTACGTTGTGGAAGGTGAAGAGCCTTGACACATACAAAAATAGAATTGTCTCGAGCAGCGAGTACCTACATCATAAAACGGGGTGGGGGAGGGAGGGTACAGGGAGGTGAGAGGGAAGGAAAAAACCAAAACGACCCAGTATATAGGGTCGGCATAACTACTGCAAGGAAGGTAAAAAAATGCAGTAGTGTATTACCAGGGGGGAACATGTGGCCTAGCGCCACCACCCATGAAACTGAACAGAAAAATTAAGAGTAAGCAGAAGTAAATAGTAAATATGCCTACCAACAATACACATGAGAGCACATGAAAAATAAAAAAAAAGATACAAATAAACTCAGATATAACATGAAAGGCTAGGGCACCATTATCACAACAGCACGCAGGGCATCTCACGTGACCTCAACAAGGACAATGGCTAAGTCCAATCTGTGATATCGGTACCGGAGACAGTTCAAATTGAAAACCCAAGCTGGATGTATCAGCATCAGGCGGTGACCCATTCCGAGCGGATGGTGGGCTGTTTCTTGGATCCAGGAGGTAGTGTAACAGAGATATCCCACTCCGCTAGTAATTTGACTCCAGTCTCCAATGAAGTCACTGTGTAAGACTTATTTTCATACGAGATGACGAGCTCCACCGGAAAACCCCATCTGTACGTGATGTCTTGGTCGCGAAGTGCCAAAGTGACGGGAAGAAATGCTCGCCGTTTGGCCAAGGTTAGAGCGGAGAAGTTCGGGAACAGTTGTAAACCGCCAAGAACATCCGAGTTGGAGTCGCCCGCCTCTCTGGCCGCTTTCAGGGTGCGTTCTTTGATTGTAAAGAAATGCACCCTCAGGAGTGTATCTCTCGGGAGCGAGGGGGCAACTGAGCGTGGTTTAGGCAGTCTATGAATCCTGTCAATAAGCAACTCAATAGCGTCGGTTCTAGGCAGAAGCTTCTGGAACAGGACGGTAGCGTAATTTTCCAACTCTGAGTTCTGCACGGAGTCGGGGATGCCTCGGATCTTTAATATTATTACGCCGGGATCTGTCCTCTATATCCGCAATCTTGAGTTTAAACGCCTCAAGGTCACTATGCTGCTGGTCGTGGGCCGTTATGAGGTCATTATGAGACGAGACCAATTCCTCTACTTTCCTCTCTAGATGGTCCGTATGATCTACTATAGCGTGGAGCTCCGTCTTAACCTCCCGAAGAGCTGTTATGAGGTCCTGAGTCAACTCAGATTTGAATGCTGAGAGGGCCTGGTACAGAGTTTTGACCGTGAGGTGCATCGGAATCAGGGTCAAACCCCGGCAGGGAGGCAGGGCTGCGGGAGGTATCTTGCGGAGAAGCGGCAACCGGGGACTTCCGTAGAGAAGAGGCGGCAGGTACCGTCTTCTGAGGCGGAAAAGATACTTTGGGGGGCAGCACCCCTTTGACCTTTTTAGGAGGCATTCCAATGGAGTGAGGTTCTGCAGCCGGAATGAAGATAATAATAAAGAATCTCAGGATCCCGCAGAATATATAACGGAAATTTAGGTAAGCATAAAAAACACGGGTGGTGGCGGGCAGATGATCTGCGTTACATCAGAAGAGCGATATCACACATGACCAGGCAGAGAGTCATCTCCATTCTGCGGGGCCCAGATGGAAGGTTCCCAGCCGGGAGAGAGGGGTGAGCGGTCAGATACACACCTCAGGTCCAGCAGCGCTGTACATTAAATGCTATGAGACAGAGCTGGATAAATGTAGTACGCTTCCCTCCAGGCACCTCTCTGTTGGAGGATCCAGGAGTCAACAGGCAGGAGAGGAATGAGAGAGCAGTAGCTGCCACCCAGGAGAGCAGGCCGGCTGGGAAGGCTAACCACAGTGATTCCTGCAGCTTGAAGCAGCTTTCTCTGTGGAAACCAAGATGGCCGCCGCACCTCCCTAGGTGTCTGTGTCCCGACCTTCTCCCACTGCGAGGGGTCCCCACGGCCTATTGCCCCGCAGAGTATCCTCCCTGGGGGTCAGGAGAGTGGTCTGGATGGCTCCAGTGGGGTCCGCGTCTCTTTCCGGCGCCGCGTCTCCGCCGTGGAGCTCAAAACGCGGGCGCCGGGAGTACGCGAGTCCCCGGCTTCCGGATGGTCCTAGGCCGCAACCTGCGGTAGCCGTGAAAACAGCTCCCCGGCTCCGCGGCGGTCACTGCCGGGCACAGGGGGGCTGCAGATGGAGAGGGGAGCCCCCGGAGATGGGTTAGAACGGACCAGGGAGGAGATTAATGAGAATTTTTAAAGCAGGAGAGAGGAGTGTAGCAGAAGCACGTCTGCTCTCTTCTCCAGCTAGGCCACGCTCCCTATTTTATTTGTTTTTGTACAGCACAGGTTTCGCTGTTGCAGTTAAACACGTGCACTGTAATGCGGATTTATACACACTTTACTTCCGTGGTACTACGTCACGATACTGGTCTGTCCTTCTGTACTTGCTGGTCGGTTTTCCTACCATTGTCTACGCAAATTCCTGAATGGAACTACTCAGGATATTGTCTTTACGCTTCAGGCCATTCGGCGCCGGGCTACAAGAGCAGACATACACAGAACATGTGGTAAACTACGGTTAAGGTACTGCCACCTCCTTTGAGCTACCTCTAGCCAAGTTTCAGTGGCCTTAACACCTAAGCCCACTGACAAGCCAGTGCCATAATGGGTTTCCAGCATCTCCGATCATCAGTGGTCAATCCAAGGGGTGGATCCGCAAATTTGGGTTCACAGATTATGACAATACAGTCGACTAGTAGTCTCAGTAGTTTGATACCGCAGTCAACACCCGAGTCACGGTTATATTTCTGTTTGGGATAGTTCCAAAACTGGATGACTCTGTCAGTCCGATACTGATCCTGCAGGCAATACGTCGCTTGCTACAGATTCAACATGGAATACTTGCAGTCGGTGACTGCAGGTTGGATCCGCAGTAATACCGGATTACGATGGATCTCGTATTTAGACGAATCAGCCCTACTTATGGTTTGCTGTAAAACCCATTCTTGCTTTCACACGCTACCGTTTGGCTTCTTATCGGCGCCTCGGGTAGTCACAAGTAAAGGCTGTTATGATAGCTCATCTCAGATTCCTAAGAGTGATAACAGTTCCGTACTTTGGAGATCTGCTCATCAACACTCCGTCTCATCGCTTATTCCTGCAACGTTCCTTACTAACGTACAATGACGGCGTTCAGCGCGGGTGGATTGTCCACCTCAAGAAATCATCCCTCATTCCGTCACAAAGGATTCAGGCATAGAAATGATTCCGTGGATAGACTGATTTCCCTGCCTGAACACAACACAGTGTTCATCATCGCGTACAGTTAGTACGCAATCCACGGACTGTCTCGGTGCATTTGGGCATTCAACTATTAGGAAGGAGGGTGGCGTCTTTCGACGCATTCCAGTTCGCAGGAATTCGTTCAGGTCATTTTCACCTGAATGTCATTGCACACATTTACTGTCCATGTGCAGTCAGACAACGCGACGGCTGTCGCATACACATTCATCAGGAAGTGCGGTTGTCTCCAAGGGCCACAGTATCACTACCCTGGTGGCTCAAAGTACACACCGCAGGGAGAATGTTCGGCGTCTGGAATTGGATAATTCTTACAACAGACGCGCGTCTCAGAGGTTGGGGGGGCTGTGGTCCAAACTTGTCAACTTCAGGGTCTTTGGTCAGATCACGGAAGATTGCTGTCAATTAACTGACCTGGAACTCAGGCCAATTTCCAACGCGCTGCAACAAGCAGAGCACATGCTCCGGTCTCAGAGACAAGGAGGAATTCGAGGTCGCATGGCCACGCGGTTGCTCGAATCCTCAGTTGGGCCGAACGTCAACAGGTGATATTGTCGGCAGTGTTTATTCTGGAGTGGACAACTACAAGGCATCCCAGCTGTCAGGATTTTCATCCAGGAAACTGGCCATTGACTTCAGAAGCGTTCCAGATGTTGGTCCAGCAGTGGAATTACCCACAGGGGGATCTAATGGCATCTCGCAAAAAAAAACAAAAAAAAAACATCCCAGTATGTGTCCAGAACTAGAGCTCCAAAGGCAGTGGATGCTCTCACGATCACGTGGCCGTACAGCCTTGTGTATCTGTTTCCACCATTTCCGCTGCTTCCTCGGTTGCTAAAGCGGACCAAACGAGAGTTCACGACGGTCATGGATCTCCGTGACCTACTCGCAGCCGATCCTTAACCGCTTCCGCCACGTCCGGACCTGTTACAACAGGGTCCGTTCCTTTACCCCGATTTAGCGCGGCTGCGTTTGACGGGGGGGGCTGTTGAAACTGCCCTCTTAAGAAGGAAGGGCATTCCAAAATCTGTTCTACCAACCATGTTACGTGCTAGGAAGCACGATTTAGCGTGCTATATAGGTTGGTGGGAAGCTCGGAAGTTTCCGACATCTTTCAAGTTATCCCGTCTTTTTAATATTTTTACAGACTGGGTTAGGCAGAGGACTACGTTTCTACACTCAAAGTGCAGGTCTTTGCCTTGTCACTTTACCTTCAAAGGCGTTTGGCTCTTTTGACGATTGTACAGACCTTCCTGCAAGGTCTACTCAGAGTATGACCTCCATTTATACCACCTACAGCGCCATGGGACTTGAAACTGGGTTTAGTTTTTACAGTCTTCATATTTTGAACTCTTACAACAAGTGGATGTTAAGTTTCTCACTTGGGGAAACAGTTTCTCTTAGCCTTAGCCTCAGCAAGGCGTGTTTTAACATTGGGTGCCTTGTCATGCAAGCCTCCGTATCTGGTGTTTCATGATCATAGAGCGGAACTTCACACGAATTCCGTTTTCTTACCAAAGATGTTACACATCACTTAATCAATCATAGTTCCTGTGTTATCAGTAGGTTCAGGAACTTCAGTTACTTTAGATGGGGTACGCGCACTACGCGTTTATGTAGCCCAAACATCAATTGTACATAAAACAGACACATTGTTTGTTCTCTATAATGTAGTTAAGATGGCTTAGCCAGCTTCCAAGCAGACCTTATACCATATGTCAGGTTTAGCTTCATCATAGGCTACAACCGCCTACATCAGTGTCAGGCCATTCCACACGTTCCTTGGGAACGTCATGGGCAGCAGGTCGTGGAGCTTCTAAGAAACAACTTAGACGAGCTGCTACATGGTCATCAGTGCATGACCATCAGTGCGCATGTTAGTGCGCTTTTACAAGTTTGCTACGTTTACGGAATCAGCATCTTGCTTTGGCCGTCTAGTGTTACAGGTGCCAAACAATCCTAAATCGCTAAACTCCTTTCTGAGGGAGTTTAAATTCAAAATGGAGTCTCTGAAGGCAGTTATATCAGGTCTGGAGGAGGGGAATGCCTGGTATCTCAGGATATCAAGGATGCATACCTCATTCTGATTTGGCTGCCGCATCAAGCTTTTCTCCGATTCACACAGTCATTTTCAGCTCCAGGCCCTGCCATTCGGCCTCTTCACAGCACCAAGGGTATTCACCAAAGTGATGGCGGAGTTGATGGTTCTCCTCCGTTACAGGGGGTGAACATATTCCGTATCTGGACGATCTGCTGATAAAGGCATTGTCCAAGGAGAAGCTGTTACAGTCCATTGTTGTCACGACCCACCTACTCAGGGAACGCGGTTGGATCCTGCAGTGGTTACTTAGTTCAGTACTGCTTAGTTCTTGGTTAAGTACTGTTTTGTTACTTGGTAAGTAATCTTGTTCAGCCGTTGCTGATGTTTCAAGCTAGTTGGCTTGGTTTGCCTTGTGTGTGAGCTGGTATGAATCTCGCCACTATCTGTGTAAAATCCTTCTCTCGAAGTTGTTTGTCTCCTCGGGCACAGTTTCTAGACTGAGTCTGGTAGGGGGGCATAGAGGGAGGAGCCAGCCCACACCCTCAAACTCTTAAAGTGCCAGTGGCTCCTAGTGGACCCATCTATACCCCCATGGTACTAATGTGGACCCCAGCATCCTCTACGGACTACGAGAAAAGGATTTCCGGTAGGTAATTAAAATCCTATTTTTACTTGTTAGTACACTGAGTTTAGTTTTCTTTACACAGCTCATATTACACTATAGTGGTGGGACTCTTACATTACATTGTTTTTAGCCCACAGGCACTGCTTTCTACACAATATTTTCTGACTATATCTTCACTTGGGATTTGGTATAGACACTGTTTAGGATACCACTTTATCCTTATTTACAATTTCTGGAAAGCCAGACAAGGGGTTTAAGTCCAAAGTAGTCTCTGCAGTTTATTTCTCTTGTGCACAATGTGGCAAGAAATTACTTAAGGGCTTCACAGACCCAGGCACTCTCTGGTCATGCTGCGCTGCGTCACCCATGGTGTCAACTCCTGGCATTTCGTCAGTAGTCAGATATGCCGCAATGGGACAGAACTATGGCAGATGCTATAGCCGAGCTACGACAGGCTATGGACGCTGATGTTACAGCAGCTGCTTCTGATATTAGACCCTCATCTGCTGTGGTTGAGGAGGCCCTCTGAGCACTTAATATGGGAAAATGTTTATCTGACATAGCCACTTCTTTAAATAAAGTAGTGACTTCCTCAGAGTCCACTACTACTAGGCACAGGCCAGCTTCCTCTCCGGGTGATGATTGTAAATTCAGATGCCTCATCACGTAAGGAGGGAGCATTAGGATGTGTACACACGGTGAGATCCTTGCAATGTCCGATTTTTACTTGCGATTTCCCTTGAACTCCCCAGAGCCCAGATAGCACAGATTTTGACTAACTTTTCTTGAGATATAGACTGTGTGCTTACGATTTTGGCTTATGTGAGATGTCATTGACATGTGAGATGAACTAGATAGTACACCGATCTAGCAAGGATTGATTTGCCTGAACAGTCTATCTTTTCTTGCGATGCCGACCTGGCAGGACCGCGTATCGGGATCGAATCGGGATCGCAAGGTGATTTTCACCTTGCGATCTGCACTAACTTTTCTTGCGATTTTGACTATATAGTCAAAATTGAAAGAAAATATCTCACCGTGTGTACACACCCTTAGTGTGTGTACACACTGTGAGATAAATCTCTGATTTTGACTATATAGCCAAAATCTTATGAAAAGTTAGTGCATATCTCATGGTGCTAGGCAGCTTGTGATACAGATTCGATCCCGATGCGCGTCCCCGTGGGGTCGGTATCGTAAGGCTAGATAGACTGTGCAGGCAAGTCAATCTTGACAATCTAGTGTACAATCTAGTACAAAGTATAGTCAAAATTGGCACTTAGTCAAAATCGTACATAGACAAAATCTCAAGCACAGATAGTCAAAATCTGTACAATCTGTGCCATCTGGGCTCTGGGGGAGTTCAAGGGAAATCGCATAGTCAAAATTGAACATAGTAGGGATCTCACCGTGTGTACACACCCTAAGACCCAGATTGGGAAGACGCTTCCGAGTGGGAAGATGATTATTCTTCAAACTCTGGGGTCAAGCTTTTGATTGATCCTGTTCGTCAAACGTTACAACTTGAGGAAATCTCGGTACTGGAGTCGACTTCCACTTATTACTTCAAAAAAAGGAAGGCACAGGTGGTGGATTTTCCATCCTTTTTTTTTCATTTTGATGAAGAATTAAAAAAAGCATGGTTGAGACCCGGTTTAAAAGGTCCAGGTCACCAAGAAATTAAAGTTATTATATCCTTTCAGGGACGAGGACACCAAATTATGGGAGTCTCCACCAAAGGTGGACGCACCCATCACAATATTAGCAAAGGCAACCATTATTCCCACTGTACAATCAGCCACCTTAAAGGATCCAGCAGATAGGAAGAGTGAAGCAATCTTGAAATCAGTCTTCACTCCGGGAGTATCCCTGCGTCCCATCCTGGGAAGTGCATGGGCCATTAAGGCCGTCGAGGAGTGGATGACACAGATTGTCATGTATACATTCTGAGGATCCCACTCAGATCCTCCCACTGACCACCCAGGTCACGAAGGCCTTGTCCTGTGTTGCCAGTGCTTTATTGGATTCTGTTTCTCTACAGGCTCGCATCTCCGCCCTGGCTGTAACTGCACGTCGTTCGCTATTGTTGCGATCTTGAAATGCCGATTCGGAATTCAAACATACTTTGGAGGCATTTCCCTTTGAAGGGGAATTCTTATTTGGTGCAGGGCTGGTGAAGATTATCACTAAGGCTACTGGTGGGAAGAGTCCTTATCTTCCGGTGCTGAAGTCCAAGTCAAAGCCTTCCAGTTTTCAGTCCTTTCAGCCTCCGGGCAGGGGCGCTTTTTTTTCCTTTCAGTCCTTTCAGGGGCATTCCTGCTTTTCCCATAGAGGTGCCTTCCGGGCTGAGGATCCCAGGGTCCATGGAAGCAAACACATTTTTAGCTTCCATCGACCTAAAGGACGCATACCTCCATGTACCAATTTGGAAAGGACCCCACCACCTTCTGCACTTTGCGGTGGGTTCTTACCAGTACCAGGCCCTTCCTTTCGATCTCTCCACGGTTCCCAGAGTATTCACGAAAATAATGGCTCATGAGATTGCATTGTTACAGAAACAGGGCGTCATCAACACCCCTTACCTAGATGACTTACTACTCAAGGTCCCGTTCAAGGCTCTGCTCCGGTCGCACATAGACCTGACGTTAGACACGCTTCAATCCCTCGGTTGGCAGATAACTTTCCCAAGTAAAGACTTCTACCAATGCACAGAATGGTGTTCCTGGACTTTCTCTTCGACACCAAGGTTCAGAGAGTTTTTCTTCCTTAGGACAAGGTAACAGACCTCCAGTCTCGGATACGCACTCTTCAGTTACCAAGGGTGTTGGTGCTTCGATGCATGCAATTGCTCGGCAAGATGGTAACTGCTTTCGAGTCGGTTCCTTTTTCACGCTTCCATGCCAGGATGTTGCAGACTCATTCTGTGAGAGTGGTCCCCTATGAACTTCAGGTTGGACACGCAGCTTTTCCGCCTGTCACCTCAAACGCATCACTCCCTTCAGTGGTGGCTTCGCGCACCAAATCAGACAAAAGGATCACCATTTTCCATCTGGATTTGGAATGTAGTTACTACAGACTCCAGCCTCACGGGTTGGGGCGCTGTGTTTTGTCACCACCATCTTCAGAGTCGGTGGTCCAGAATAGACGCGACACTGCCAATCAACATCCTCGAACTTGGGCAATTCACAGTGCATTGAACCAACTTAAGAACTTCGGGCACATCCTGTTCACATACAGTCAGACAACGTGACGGCCATTGCTTATATAAACAAACAGTGTGGAACTCGTAGTTGGAGAGCCATGAGAGAGGTAACCCATGTTCTTTGGTGGGCAGAGCTTTGGGTTCCAGTTATATCAGCAGTCTTCATTCCCGGAGTAGACAATTGGGAAGCAGACTTTATCAGTGTTCACATGGTCCATTCCAGGGGAATGGGAGCTCAATCAGGAAGTCTTTCTGTCCCTGATCTCCAGGTCAGGTCGGCCCGACAGAGACATAATGGCATCTCGACCCAACAAAAAGCTTCCCCCAGTATGGAAGTCGCACCAGAGATCCTCAGGCTGCTTTTGTGGATATGATGACGGCCCCTTGGCACTTTCGTCTCGGGTATCTGTTTCCACCACTGGCCATGATCCCTCGAGTGCTTCAGCGGGTGCAGATGGCAGCTCTTTTGGTCATTCTAATTGCTCCTGATTGGCCTCGTCGACATTGGTATGCTCAGTTTTAAGACATGGTGGCCGAGCCCCCATACCACCTTCCGCTTCGACCAGACCTCCTTCATTAAGGACCGTGTCGTCACCAAGATTTGCCTCGTCTGTCTTTGATGGCCTTGTTCTTGAAACCAACATCTTAAGGTCAAAAGGATTGTCCTCTTTTTTTGTGAATATGATGATTCATGCTTGGAAGGCAGTCACCTCCAAAATTTATTACCAGATTTGTTTTTTGTACATTTCGTGGTGCGAGCAGAAGGGTCTCTCGGCGGCAGTGTTTTGCCTTTTGGCTTTTCTCCAAGACAGTTTGTCAAAAGTACTCCGACTCTCCTATCTCAAGGGACAGGTCTCTGCCTTTATCATTTCTTTTTCAGAGAAGGTTGGCTAACCTTCCGGATGTCCGCTGTTTTCTTTAGGGTGTTCTAAGGATACAGCCACCATATTTGCCTTCTATTCCTCCTTGGAATTTAAATTTGGTCCTTACGGCCCTTCAAAAACCGCCATACGAGCATCTGGATTCGGTGGACTTGCGCTTTCTGACTTTAATGGTGGTGTTTCTCTTGGCCATTTCTCCTGCGTATCGAGTCTCTGAGCTGACCGCCATGTCTTGTAAGGCACCTCTTCTCATTTTTCATTCTGACCGTGTGGTTTTGAGGATGACACCTTCTTTTTTGCCTCAAGTGGTGTCTGCGTTCCATCTCAACCAAGACATTGTTCTGCCAGCCTTCAATCCACCACCTTCGTCATTGCAGGATGCCTCTTCCCTTTCATTGTTGGATGTTGTTCGGGCTTTGAGGATATACTTGTCTCGCACGGCATTGTTACGCCGCATGGAGTTTCTTTTGGTCCTTGTGGATGCTCCTAAGCGAGGTTGGCCAGCCTCCAAGAACACCTTGGCTAGTTGGGTCACGCCAACTATCCGTCAGGCTTATGTGTCTTCTGATTTACCTGTTCCGAATCCACTGAGGGCTCATTCAACTCGCGCTGTTGTGGAGTCACTATGGTGTCTCCATGGAACAGCTGTGCAGGGCTGCGACCTGGTCATCTGTGCACACCTTTACTAAATTTTATTGGTTCCATACCTTTGGTTTGGAGGAATCTCTGGCCATACTGTCTTGAGAACGGCTGCGCCAGATGTCGCCCCTGCCCTCCCCGCCCTTCCTGCCTGCTTTTGAGAATCCCTAGAGGTCATGACGCAGCATCCCCCAGATGAATAATAGAGGAAATGGGGTTTTTTACTCACAGTAAAGTCTTTTCTTGCATTTTTTATTGTATGCTTCCTCCATGCGGCTTAGCTAAACATAGACTGAGGCTCTGCTGGAGGTGGGAGGAGTTCGCTTTTAGAGTTTTTTGTGCCTAACTTCCATAGCCCACACTCTAATAGTGTTCACGCAAGGCTGTATTAGCAGAGCGCCGCGCCCTGCCCGATTTTTTTAAGGGCAAAATCCACCCTGCCCTTTCTGTGGCGCCCTGCTACAACAGCCGTCCGCTTCCTGCCCTCCCAACGTGTAAAGATGCCATGCGCATGTGCACGGCATCCATTCACGCTATGGGAGAGAACTTAGGGGAAGCACCCAACAGTGATGCCGCTGGCTGCCCACGCCCCCTGTAGGAGCGTCTGTGGGCTGCACCACCCACTTCAACGATGTTACAAGGCCACACACCCTATTTTGCATGGCCACGCCCCCAGCTATGCCGAGCGTGCACACATATGCCCCCACAGTCCGGCGCCCTGCCCTCTAGAATTTCTAGAGGGAACACTAACCCAGAGGTCATGACGCAGCGTTCCCCAGACAGATTCCAGGGGACAGATTTTACGGTGAGTAAAAAATCCTATTTTTATTTAAACCTGAGGTGCATGTCCAACTATCCAGTAAGGTGCTCAGACTGTACTGGTTGAAGCTAGGGTTTTTATACTATTTTTATACAGAGAAGGTCCCTGTTCTCCCTGTACCTTGAAGCCTCTGTTGCAAAGGTGTGCATCTCCCTCCCTGATGTATGCCAAAGCTAGGTGGCACCACCTGATCTCCAAAGCCATAAGGCCCCTTAGAAGATAAAAGTCTTAAGGCCTACCTCTGTTGCAAGCCTCAGAGGGTCACTTTTTTCCTGAGATTAGCCTGGTAGACTCCAACAACTTGGGGTGACAGTTGTCCTTGAAGGTCTCAAGCCCCTCCAAAAAGTAACACACAATAAATATCACAGATACATGAATTCGTGAGACCTGGGTGCAAAAAATGAATAGTACCATAAGACAGCTGGCCCCTTGGCTAGAGGACCTCGGCAGTGGCCCGTTACATATATCCGTCCCAAAGCATACATGTTGAACTTAGCCAAAGGTAAGAAACGATTTGACAGCTATCTTTTTCTAAAACATTCATCGTATCAGATGATCTAGGATATAGCTACAGTAATGCTACTTTTGCAGTCCTTATATATAGGAATAACAATATGTTCACAATTAAAGAGGCAGATCTTATCACTAGCTTCACTTCCTTATTCGTAGTGCAGAAATACTTCGTGGACAATTTATTCAATATACCTGCTCGTTGCTGCTAAAATCCAATTAGCCAATCATGTGGAACAACTTAATGCATAAAAGGATGGAAACATTATCAAGTGTTTCAATTAAGTGTAAAGCTATGGCCAAAAGTTTTGAGAATGACACAAGTATTAGTTTTCACAAAGTTTTCTGCTTTAGTGTTTTTAGACCTTTTTGTCAGATGTTACTATGATATACTGAAGTGTCAAAGGCTTATATTGACAAAATACATTGTTTATGCAAAGAGGCAAAATTTGCAGTGCTGCCCCTTCTATTTCAAGACCTCTGCAATTCGCCATGGCATGCTGTTAATCAATTTCTGGGCCACATACTGACTACTGGACGCCCATTCTTGTCTAATCAATGCTTGGAGTTTGTCAGAATTTGTGGGTTTTTGTTTGTCCACCCACCTCTTGTGGATTGACCACTGAGAAGCAACCCCACACATGAGTGATCTCAGGATGTTTTACTGTTGGTATAACACAGAACTGATGGTAGGCTTCACCTTTCCTTCTCCGGACAAGCCTTTCTCCAGATGCCCCAAACAATCTGAAAGGGGATTCATCAGAGAAAATAACTTTACCCCAGTCCTAAGCAGTCCAATCCCTGTACCTTTTGCAGAATATCAGTCTGTGCCTGATGTTTTCCCTGGAGATAAGTGGCTTCTTGGCTGCCCTGGTCTGAGACAGACTGATATTTTGTTTGGGGCATCTGGAGAATCGCTTGTCCGGAGAAGGAAAGGTGAGTTCTACCATCAGTCCTGTGTCATGCCAACAGTAAAGCATCCTGAGACCATTCATGTGTGGGGTTGCTTCTCAGCCAAGGGAGTGGGTTCACTCACAATTTTGCCTATGAACACAGCCATGAATAAATAATAGTAACAAAACATCCTCCCAAGATCAACTTCTTCCACCAGTTTGGTGATGAACAATGCCTTTGCCAGCATGATAGAGCACTTTGCCATAAGGCAAAAGTGATAACTAAGTGGCTCAAGGAACAAAACATTGAAATTTTGGGTCCATGGCCAGGAAACTCCCCAGACCTTAATCCCATTGAGAACTTGTGGTCAATCAAGAGACGGGTGGACAAACAAAAACCCACAAATTCTGACAAACTTCGAGCGTTGATTAGGCAAGAATGGGCGTCCATTAGTCAGTATGTGGCCCAGAAGTTGATTGACAGCATGCCAGGGTGAATTGCAGAGGTCTTGAAAAAGAAGGGTCAACACTGCAAATATTTTCTCTTTGCATAAACTTAATGTAATTGTCAATAAAAGTCTTTGACACTTATGAAATGCTTGTAATTTTTTTTTAAAATTCAATAATCTTTTATTGTTTTTCCGTTTTCTTTTAAACAAAAAGACATAACAACCAAACAAAAATACATTGAGAAATAAAAAAATTAAAAAGAAACCACAATACCGAACAATAGCGGCAGGTAAAAGAGAGTATGCATTATACAATCAGTAGCGTGGTCAAACAATGGGCACATATTATAGGGTCAGCATACAGCAATAGGTCAGGATCTACAATACACCTTAAATAAGAGTAAGAACCCACAGGCATCATATGAGCTCCCGCATCAAGGATAAAGTAAAAAGGACACATGAGGCCTAACACTGTAGACCATGAATAAAACACTTGCATAGGTATATAGAATACAATTAAAATAAGTGAAATCCTTAGACATCTGCCATACATAGAAACAAAACATAAAACCCTGCAGTATAAAATGAAAACAAAACACCCCAAAACAAACCACCGCATAACCCCCCACCCTGTATAGCCTAACCCCAACCTAGGTATACCTGGATCCCCAAAAGCCCTCTCCCCACTAAACTACTAATCCCATTAACCCCCAACCCTGTATAGCCTACCCCCAACTCAGGTATACTTGGATCCCTAAAACCCCACCCCGCCCCGAGCTACACTAACCAACCAATTCCCCCCACCCCCCCCCACCCCCGGATATTAAAGCTGAGGATATTAAAGCACATGTCTGATAAGGGCAATAGACTAAAGATGACCTTATAGCTAGACTAAACCCAGCTCTCCCGCGGTTCAAGGATATCGTGTGCTTCTCATGCAGAACGCTAACCAGTTTACAAACAATATATATATATAAAACAAAACAAAAGACGGAGGGCCCATAACCAGAAGGGTATATCAATACCGCATTATACAATACGAAACGGCATCAACATAAAATCACGATAGGTGTTATTTAACACATATGGAGTAACAGTCAGGCCAGTCCTCCAGCGCAAGTAGTATAGCGAAGATGGTCACATCCCCAGTCACCCAGGGCCAGATAGAACAGGAGAAAAACTACTTATAAGCCAAATATCGAAACTTCCCAGCCATCCATGGACTTGTAAAGCGATACTGGAAGTGTGTGGGTGAGCGGGCACAAAACTGGAACATAGGCCCCAGAAGGGTAAAATCTACTGACAGGATATTATGGCCAGAATCAATGAATCCCTTAACAGGAAGAAACACAGACACGAGTGAAAGCACCTCCTGTATTGCAGGGGAGTCCAGGAGCATGTCTTGTACAGCAGGCGAGTCCAGGAGTACAGCGTGCACATCAGGTAAGGCGAGAGGCACATCTTGCACAACGGGTGAGGCAGAAAGTACATCTCGTGCAACAGATAAGTCCAGGAGAAGTTCAGGTAACAGCGACCCGAGGGTTTCCTTCACAGGCCCTGAGACGTCAGCTGCTAGTGTAGCATCTAACTGAGCAAGAAGCCTTTCAGTAGAGGCATTTACAGCCAGGAGGATCTGTTGCACAGAGACAGCCATCGTTATACCAAGATCAAGCAGGGAAGACGGGAGCCAGCGTCAAAATGGCGGCGGCCGGCACACCACCAAATCTTACCAGCAACCGTGATGGGCACAGAGACACGATGGCGCCAAGCTTCAATCCCACCTCACAAACACCGCAGCAGTCGGATGGAGCAACCAGGATCTTCCACCGAAGACAACCGCCAGCAGGATGAGAGCCACAGGGTAAGTTTACGATCACTGACCAGTCCCGGGAGCCGGAGGCTAAAACACCAACAACAGGAGCGGAGGACAGGCCATCAAGAGCGCTCCGCGAATCACGCAGTAAATCACCACAGAAAAGTCCCCACACGGAGTCTCCGATAGTCAGGAACCACTACCTCACTTCTCTAACAGTATGAGGGGAAGAATTAGCACAGCAATCAGGAGAAATGAAGGATATCAGCGGGAGAGCCGAGCAAACGCACCCTTCCTCTAGCTACTCCAGGCCACGCCCCCAAATGCTTGTAATTTTACTTCAGTATACCATAGTAACATCTGAAAAAAAGGTCTAAAAACACTGAAGCAGCAAACTTTGTGAAAACTAATACTTGTGTCATACTCAAAACTTTGGCCACAGCTGTAGAATGATATGTTCCGGCTGGGGTAGTTTAATTGGGTTTTTCACACACAGCAGTGTATAGAGTTTATAGAGTATGGTGAGCAAAACAAAAAACAACCAGCGAATGGCAGTTCTATGGGTGAAAATTCCTCCTTAATGAGGGAGGTTTGTGCAGAAAATAATTCACTGGGAAAACAACTGTATATGTGATTTAAGCAAGCTATGTCAATTGTGAATATATACTTTTTAGACTATGTTCAAAGTTTTTAGCAAATCACCAAACATCATAGGTGCGGCTGCCAGCCTCTCAATGAAACCTGGAAGTACCCCAGGTAAAAAGTGAATAGTGGAGATATGTAATCCTCTAGTGTATCGATGGTGCAGAACAATTCAATCATACATCAAAATGAATTGACCTTGTATCAAAAAAATTATTTTAAAATTTGCTCATCTTTACATCTTCTTTCAGGCCTGAGGACTGTAACCTTTAAGAAAGTTCCACCCAGATAAAACACATCAGAAGTCCTCTTGCATCTGGATTAGGACACCGTCACTTGGGTCTCTGACAGTCCTATTCCTCGGAGTGGCTGCAAGATACTTTAAGTACCATCTACTTGTGTACAGTCTAATTCAGAGAAGCCTGTTTTTATAGTTCATGTGAGTGAGATGAATTCCTTCTGCTGATCCCAATAACCGTTATCTGGTCTTGTATTTTTTCACAATGCAATCTCGCAGTCCGGTTGTGCAGGGGCAGCTTGCAATGGTATTGCACCGATATGTGCAATGGGGTGTGTTATGACTTATCAACAGTCATCAGGTCATCATTCACTATGTGTACCCAGGTGATATGTCAACATAATAAACTGTCAATATACCGTCCCTGGTAGTCTAGTGGTCTCTTTCTTCCCTTCTCCAGGCAGCAGCGGTGCAGATGGGTCTGTAATGTTGTTTCTTGGTGATTGCTCCTCTCCTAGGAACAACCACCCTAACACCGAGTTGTGCATATCAGTCATCTGCTTCCTGTTCTTCACCTTTGAGGCACGTGAGAGTCTATTATCCCAGGCGGAGCCCACCCAACCATCCAGGCTTTACACTAGTACATCATGCAATGACGTTACCGCAGTACATGTCCCTGGGACTAGTCCTCTATTTGGGTGATTTGTATACCCTGGCTAGAATGTGTGCATTTTGGAGAAATAGCCTTTTCTGTGCCAGCCTGTTACCTATGATTTACAGAATTTATTTCTCTGTACCTCTGTGGCCAACAACACACTGCCTGTTTATACATGCAAAGTGGTGCCCATGTCAGAAGAATGCCAACATATTTCATAGATGAAGACACACACTACTGTATGAAAGGTGCACATGAATATCATACATGGGGCCTAATTCAGACCTGAACGCAATAGCAAACTTTTTCTCTAATGGGCAGATATAACATGTGCAGATAGAGTTAGATTTGGATGGGGTGATTTCAAATTGAAATCTAAATTGCAGTGTAAAAATTAAAGCAGCCAGTATTTACCCTGCACAGAAACAAAATAACCCACCCAAATCTAACTCTCTAAGGACATGTTCTATCTGCCCCCCCCCCCTGCAGTGCACATGGTTTTGCCCATTAGAGAAAGATTTTGCTTTTGCAATCATGTCTGAATTCGGCCCAGGATGCAGATCATTCTGATAAGTTTTATCAGCTGTGTGTGACCAACTACAATTCTCTCACAGTAGATTGAGACAAAGCTGAACACTGCCCGTTGGTTAAAAAAGTAATAAGGTATACTCCCCTGCCATAGTTGTCACACAATGAGCAATAAGACCTCCTTATTAAAGTATCCCTCTGCTAGCTGAGCTTCTAACTGTGGCACCTGCCGCGGCTCCCTTCTCCTCATGCTGGATGACATACACTTCCCGCTTGCTTTATTAAAAACCAGCTTCCACAAGTAGAGGTCACAAGATGACAACAAGCTCCTCCAGTAAGTGCTAGGGCATAGACTTCTCTACCTCTGACTCCAGCACTATAAGCCACGATAGTGCACACCTGGTGCCATTCACATCAGTGCACACCAGAAAGGGCCCTATGTGCAGCTTCTTTGTAACTGTATAAAAGGAAATAATTGTGTTTATTGGAATTAATATTTTGTTTTTATTGAATATAAATGTTGCTTTTAAAGAATAAGATGTGCTTTAGTGAAACACTAATAATTAAATGCAAAAAGGTTTTAATATGCTTTGGGTCAATTTATAGACGTGGTTACCACTCACTAAGATGCTTTCTCTCTTTAAAATGGTGATTGCTAGAATGTTCTCAGTATTATATGGTGGTCACTAGAATACTCTCTGAATGCCCTCTGCAATATATGGCCGCCACTTGATTTATCAGTATTATATGGTGGTAACTAGAATGCTGTCTGTACTATGTAGCAGTCAATAGAATGCTCTCTGTATTTGGCGGTTATTAGAATGCTCTCATTATATGGCGATCACTAGAATGCTATCATCTTGTAGCTAGAGTGCTCTAAGTATTATATTGCAGTCACTAGAATGTTCTCAATTATGATTGTAGTTAGAATGCTCTCTAGTATATAGCAGTCACTAGAATTCTTTCTGTATAATATGTTGGTCGCTAGAATGCTCTATATTTTAAAGCTGTGACTACTGTAGGATGCTCTCTTTAATTTATGACTGCCAATAGAATGCTCTCTGTATTATATCGCGGAAGATAGAATGCTCTCTGTTTTATGTGGGAGTCGCTAGAATACCCTCTGTATTTTATAGCATTCATTAGGATTATCTCAGTTTTAATCTTTAACTTTTATCCAAGTGTAACCTAGATTTTCTAATACAATAGTTTTTCCTTACTTAGAAGAAAACAAAATGCCGCTTTTGCCAGTGTAACAGGTAAAAGATCAGCGATGATCCCTAAAGAAAAACGCGGCCCTTCTTTGCTCTGAACAGTGCTTTGTACTTGTGTGAGGAGCTTACTTTTGCAGCAATTTGTAAATAACGCAAGAAAATGCTTTCTTTTAAGTAAAACAAAACACAACAAAAGATGGCTGCAGATTTCTAACAGATTTGACAAATTAAAGAATTGCTGGATATTATTTTAATCAGTTTCCCAGCAGAGCTGGGCTTAATTCTAATTTTGAATTTAGAGTTCCTATTTTAGACAGATGTTTCCAGTTCATTATACAAATGTTTAGATCCCCACATCGTCTTAGTGCCACCACAATGTCACAGGTGCCACATTCCACCAGCTCAGTCACATTACCCAGATCTTCAGCCACAGTGCTCAAACCCTGTTTTCAGCATGTTCCTGGAGCTCCTTGGCTTGCCCTTATCACTCTCTCAACAGAGCAAGGCATCTATTCACTGCTTACAATAATGCAAAAAGATTGAAAACCCAAATATGTGTTGCCACACCCAATGCAAACTGTATACAAAAGATATGGATCAAAGACACAAGTTCAGGCGCTTAGTGGTAATCAACATTGCGAGTAATAAGACTTAATAAATAAATAATATACATTCCTTATTTGGTGTTGATGTTGATATCCTTGTGTTGTCTTTATCCTTATGATGAAAAGTTTCACTTTGTTGTCATTTTCATGTGACATAAAGGATAATGAAAAAAAAAAACAATATGTAGTAATGTTATCAAATCCTCAACTAATAAAAGGAGGCGGAAGTCTATGGGGATAGCTCACTTGGGGGCAGGTGATAATGCACCAGCCAATGAGCTCCTTACCGTAAATTTACATATTAGAGCTGATTGGCTGGTGCATTATCACCTTGCACTTATCACTGCTTTATCACTTCTCCAGGTTTAATACATCTGCCCCCTAGGGCCCAGATTTATTAAGCTTTGGAGAATGATAAATTGCACGGTGATAAAGTACCAACCAATCTGCTCCTAACCGCAGGGAAAAACAACTGAATTCCCTCCATTATGTGCAATAAGCGCCTGTACCTGTGTCTTTGATCCATATCTTTTGTGTATCTATTCACTGCTTGCTCTGACCAGCAGAGCAGTAGGTTAGAGGTAGCCTCCTCTGAAATGGGCTACTGCTGTCCTCCTGAGTTCCAGCACCTATTTTTTGAGTATGCATGATAGATTTAGTGGAAGTGGAAAACAACAAATATTCAATCGCTGACCATCTTCACTGTATCACTATACTGCATGCAGTAATTGTTTTCAGCAATAGATGATGTCGGACTGGAATGTCTTAAGTGGCAAGGCACCTAATTACCACAATAAACTACTAGAGCAAGGCCTAGTCACCTGTACCTACAGATGGAGCCTCCGTTATCTTTGCTGGCTGAGGCATACGCAGCGTGCCTGGGCATAAGGAGCCTTGCCTAGTCGTAGGGAGGCACACAGAGCATTTGGCATTACCTTTGAGTGTAATACCTGCGATCATCCACTAGATGTTGCTTCTTAAAATCACCATTGCGCATGCGTGTGGTCTCCATTAAAATACAATACTGAACTAAAGCGTAAGAACTACTTTACTGGAGCGTCTCATTACGCTACAGTATGTCAAATACAGTATGTAGTACTGTATTTAGTACATTTAGTACTGTATATATAGACGCAAATAGTATATACTGTATAGACTAGAGATGAGCGGGTTCGGTTTTACTCGGATTTACTCGGGTATTTCGGGTTTTGCTTATTGGCTATCCAAAACGCATGACATCCGTGATCCAATAAGATGCCGTTTCGAGCCCCAAGTAAAACCGAACCCGCACATCTTTAGTATAGACGCAAACGAACGTGATAGCCACAATATAGTCCATTGACATTAGGGATATGTGATCATCCAAGTCCTGCAGACAAATCAACAATTAAAAATAGTAGTGTATACAGACGCAAACGAACATGTTACAGGTATGGTCTATTGATTTCAGGGATATGTGAGCGTCCAAATCCCATAGCCATTATGGCATAATCAAAACCAATGGGCTTATATATCATGTGGCGACGTATCCGAGTGGTGAAGTGTGCTACTTCTCATACTTACAGTCCCAGGTTCAATTCCCAAAGTGCGAATGCATGTTAATTTTTTCCTGACACTATTCATTTTTTATTTTTGTATCTATTGTAATATACCTTCATATTCAATAGAAGTGTGCACACAAGTTTTACATAAAGCAGGGCAAAGCTGCAGGAGCATATCTGAAATACACCGCGGCTGTGGGGATAAGCGAGCTTGATGCACCGTATGGTACACATACAATACTGTAGCAGGACAGACTCGATTGACATGGCTGACACCTGTGACCCTGCGCCTCTTGGAAGCCCTCAGCTCCCTCTTGGAAGCCCTCAGCTATGGAGCGAGCAACGGCATTGGTTTTGCAAGAATCAGGGCAATGCTGAATGAGCGTCTCAATACCCTAGTTGTATTACACAGGATCAATAGGGATAAGCAAGCTCTATGCACATTACGATACACCAGAATCAATTGCATAGCAAGTTGACAAAATGGCTACTGCACGTGACCCTGCCCCTTTCGAAAGACCTCAGCTATGGAGCCAGTGACGGCATCAGTTTTGCAAGAATCAGGGCAATGCTTAAGGAGCGACTCAATACCCAAGCTAAAATGCACAGCGGCAATGAGGTCCCGTAGAATGAGCACTTAATAAATATAGTGTATACAGATGCAAAACAACATGTTTAAGCTACAGTATGGTCCATTGAAGTTAGGGGTACAGTATGTGAGCGGCCAAGTCCCGTAGCCATTAGGGCATTATCAAAAACCAATAGGAAGGGATCACTGCTTACATTTACTATACACATGAGCTTATGTATCTGTCATGAGGCATCGTGTCCGAGTTGTGAAGTATGCTGCTTCCCATGCTTAGAGTCCTGGGTTCGATTCCCAATGTGCAAAAGCATGTTTATTTTTTCCTGACACTTTATTTTTATTTTTTTTAATCTATTTTAATATGCCTTCACATTCAATAGAAGTGTGCACACAGGTTTTACATAAATCAGGGTAAATCTGCAGGAGCGTCTCATTATGCTATCTAAAATACACAGCGGCTATTGGGATAAGCGAGCTCAATGCACCGTACGGTACACATACAGTACTGTAGCAGGCCAGACTCTATTGACATGGCTTCCGCCCGTGACCCTGCGCCTCATGGAAGCCCTCAGCTATGGAGCCAGTGGCGGCATCGGTTTTGTAAGAGTCAGGGCAATGCTGAATGAGCGTCTCAATCCCCTAGTTAAATTAGACAGCAGTAATGAGGTCCCGTAGAATTAGTAATTAATAAAAATAGTGTATGCAGATGCAAAATAACATGTTTAAGCTACAGTTTGGTCCATTGAAGTTAGGGATACAGTACAGTATTTTATGTGAGCGGCCAAGTCCTGAAGCCATTAGGGCAGAATCTAAAACCAATAGCAAGGGATCACTGCTTACATTTAAAAATGAGTTTGTGTATCTGTCATGAGGCGTGCGCATGCCTTTTTTTCCCCCTGGCACTTTATTATTATTTTTTCAATTGTAATATACTGTACTGTACCTTTACATTCAATAGAAATACTGTATGCAGACAGGTTTTACATGAATCAGGCAATGCTGCAGGAGTGTCTCATTACGCTATCTAAAATACACAGCAACTATGGGTGGGAATAAGTGAGTCCTGTCACCATAAGCTGTCTGCTGTACTGTACAGTACATGCATTTGCATCTGGGATGTATTTGTGTGTTTGTAATAAAAAAAAATTACTGTACATTTACTGTATACAGTTTACTTCTAATACACATTTCTTGTAGAAAAGAATGTAAAAATTACATGTACAGTTACAGTACTGTACATGGAGCATTTTATTTACTGATCCATTTATTTAATGTGTTTTACTTCACAATATACAGCAGGGATGGGGAACCTTCGGTCCTCCATCTGTTGTTGAACTACACATACCAGCATGCCTTGCTACAGTTTTGCTATTTGGCCATGCTAAAACTGTTGCAGGGCATGCTGGGATGTGTAGTTCAACAACAGCTGGAGGACTGATCGTTCCCCATCCCTGATGTACAGTATTGAACAGTGTTTCTTTGGAAACTGACTTTACAGTATATTTACAGACCAGCCTACTGTATACCCAACAATTTTGTTTGCCATAATACAGTAGAATATGTATAAAGTACCATATTAAAGAAGAAATTTAAGAAAAATCACAAAGCATGGCTACTGTACTGTACTGTAAATCTTATAGTCTGAGATTTCAAGCCGTGCCATACTGTACATGGCAGGATAAAGAAAATACTGTGTATGTACAGTAGAGTGTGGACAGATCTCTACAGTATGCATTAAATTCCAAATGCAATTTAGAGTAACCTTGTCCAAAATCTTTTCTTTTTAATGGAAGACTAGGTGGTCCAAGTGGTTCTTACAGTATCTTCTGTCAAAATCTGTTTCTTTGTACAGAACCTACTGTACTGTATTACTAATAAAACATTTGCACCTCACACTTCCGAGTATTAGCAGACATTGAGATATCTCTACCGCAGGGGGTACTAGGAGGGGGTTGCTTAGAGTCAGGACTGATTTGCACAAATACTGTACAGTAGCAGTCATATTGTACCTGTATTGACTGCCGCAAATCACTGTTCTTACAAATTCCTTGTTGTAACCCAGGCTGCAGTAAACATTCTAGGAGATTTTATTTATTGAACTGTATGATGCAGGTGATTAGGAGATAAGAATTGCAATTTGGAGAGTCCTGCAGTATCCGTGAGGGTAGGCAACTACTTTACTGTATAAACCAACAGAATATGTGTTGAGAGAAATTACCCTCCACTGCATAAAGGAAGCACTCAGTACAATTGTGCAAAGTTCTCGAATGTTTTTTTTTTTTATTGCATGAAATAATAAAAAACAATTACACAAATCATTTATAACTGTGTAACATACAGTACAGTATTATACTGAAAAATGTAAGCACAATTGTGACTTGAACATTAATACAGTAATGTACAGTACATTAAAAATACTGTACAGTATGCAGCTTAGACAAATCACATTTCTCTATATTGGTGATTATTAGTATTCATGTTACTCTTAAACAACAAAGGTACTGTATGAGAAACTAATGTCCAAGATTCTTGAGGGTGCATAGCCTTTGTGGGCCCTGTACAAGCGTACTCCTTTGTCCCCACTGTTGCCAGACCTGGCTGCTGTGTCCACCAGTGACTGACAGCATGATACATGTCCACCCAGTTGTGACATCATGCATGACACATTGGTACAGTCAGGGGGAGATAGGCCATAAGCCTCACCAGAAAGAATCCTGGTAGGTCGATGTGTCTGTGTGGCCTGGTTTAGGCCCATTTATGACAGGCGGCCCACCGACCACACTCAGTACACTGCATTGTCCCGATTCATGGCCTCACGGCAGGCCCGGCGCTACCCGCTCAGCGAAGGGATGCAGTGCAGGGAGGCGCTGGGACAGAGAGGCGCTTTCCCTGCTCTGAATCCCTTCACTGCTGCGCCGTCCTGTCCCCCCTGCTGCTGCTGCTGCTGCTGCTGCTGCTGTTGCTGTGTCTGTCACTGTATGACAGTCACTGGCAGCAGCGCCTGCAGAATCAAAAACCTCCTGCCTCCCCTCCCCGTGTGACAGCGGCTGAGTACGGGACAGAAGGGGGCGGAGCTAAACGGACCAAAAGGGGCGGGGCTAAACGGGACAGAAGGGGCGGAGCTACACTGACCAGGCTGCAGTACAGAGGGAGACTGGCTTAGGTAAGTGGTGTGTGTGTGTATGGTGAGTGTGTATGTGTGCATATGGTGGGTGGGTGTGTATGTGTGTGTATATATGTGTGAATTGTGTGTGTGAGGTATGTCTGCATACGCGCACTTTATGGACGCTAGTACTGGGGGGGGGGCATTACGTATAATGACGCTACTACTGGGGGAGGCCATTACATGCAAGGACGCTACTACTACTGGGAGGGTGCATTACGTATAAGGACGCTACTACAGGGGGGGCATTACGCGTAACAACGCTACTACTGCTGGGGGGGGCATTACTTATAAGGACGCTACTAGTACTACGGGAGAATTGCATATAAGGAGGCTTCTACTGGGGGTGCATTATGTATAAGGGCGCTACTACTACTGTGGGGCATTACGTATATGGACGATACTACTATTATGGGGAATTACGTATAAGGACGCTTTTACTACTGGGGGTGCACTACGTATAAGGACGCTACTACTGCTGGGGGGAGCATTACGTATAAGAACGCTACTACTACTTGGGGGCATTATATATAAGGACGCTACTATTACTCGGGGGGCATTACGTATAACAATGCTACCACTACTAGAGGGGCATTACGTATAAGGATGCTACTACTGGGGGGGCATTATGCATAAGGACGCTACTACTACAGGGGGGGGGGCATTACATGTAAAGATGCTACTACGAGGGGGGCCATTACGTATAAGGACGCTACTAGTACTGTGGGGGGGGGGGCATTACGTATAAGGACGCTACTACTACTAGGGGGGAATTACGTACAAGGACGCTTCTACTACTGGGGGTGCACTACGTATAAGGACGCTTCTACTACTGGGGGGGGCATTACGTATATAAGGACGCGTCTACTGGGGGTGCACTACGTATAAGGACGCTTCTACTACTGGGGGGGGCATTACGTATATAAGGACGCGTCTACTACTGGGGGTGCACTACGTATAAGGATGCTACTACTACTCTGGGTGCATTATGTAGAAGGATGCTACTACTACTGGGGGGGCATTACGTATAAGGATGCTACTACTACTGGGGGGGCACTACGTATAAGGATGCTACTACTACTGGGGGGCATTATGTATAAGGATGCTACTACTACTGTGAGTGCATTATGTATAAGGATGCTACTACTACTGGGGTGCATTACATATAAGGACGCTACTACTACGGGTGGGGCATTACGTATAAGATTAATAAGATTGTGCTACATTGTGGCGTAATTTTAAATGGGGGTACTATTGTGTGGCCATGCCCCTTAGTTGTGAGACCACACCCCTTTTCCCAGCGCACGCCAACGGAATATGGGAGGGCGCAATTTTATAGTTTGCAGGGGGGCGCCGAACACCCTAGCACCGGCCCTGCCTCACGGTACGCTATACTGTACCTCTTGTGCAGCCCATGTCGGGACACTTCTAGACAATAGTACAGGGCCACTTTTAGTTACCAAGGAAAGCTGCATATGCATATAATCAGGCCCTATAAGGCAATTACACATTGTCAGGATGGCCGATAATAAAGTATACAGCTCAGTAAATAATGTAAAGTAAAGCTACGGTATGTAAGTCCTATCAAGATACTGTACAGTGTTAGTGTAAAGGTGTGATACAGTACTTTACTATGCATAGCAACCTCAGGAGAAGTTAATGTACTATACTGTACTGTCTCACTCAGCTTGCAGCACAGTACTGTACAGTAATTACGACATTGTGTCTGTGATAAGGTTATACTATGAACTGAGTGGCCGAGTGGTACAGTATGTTTATGTACAGTACTCTGTGTAATGGTAAAAGGACCATGGTTAACCAACAGGCAAGCATTCAGCATCATGGGTGTCATGATGAAAATCCAAAACAGAAACTTAGTACATTAATAGGTAAATGTACTGTATAACATTTCCTGCTTCACCTCATTACCAAGGCGAAGCACGAAGGGACATCAACAAGATGTACTAAGCGAAAGCTTACCCCTCTGGTGATGTCCCCTGAGCACTTGAGCACTGAGTGGAAGCAAGGAAGGGGCAAACAACTATAGACTAGTGAGTCTTACTTCAGTAGAAGGGAAAAGAAACAGTTGTACTGTACAGTAGATGATCTCAAATCCAACAATTTACAGGATCTCAAACAGCATGGATTCACTGGGGCAGGGGGGGGGGGGGGGGCGGCAATCATGTCAAGCAAACCTTATTGACTTTTTGGACTGTGTGATTTAAATTGATGGCTAAAGGTGGAGCTGTGGATATACAATAGCTTACAGTATAAAGACTTTAGTAAGGCTTTTGACGCTGTTCCACATCGCAGACTGGTAAATGAACTTGAAAGCTTGGGATTGCATACTACGATTGTTAAATGGATCACATCTTGTTTGCATGATAGAAAACAGAGTTGTAGTAAATGCGTTCACAGGAGGGAAATGTTAGCAGTGAGTACCCCAGGAATCTGTACTTGGACCAGTGCTTTTTAATATTTTTATTGGTGACATTGAAAATGGCATTAAAGGGAAAGTACTTTACTGTATGCAACGGTAGATACACCAGGAGGGGTAAAACAAATGATTGAGGATCTTCTGTAGGTTGATTAGAGGATTGTCCAAGAGTGTGGCAATTACAGTTTAATTCCAAAAAAATGCAAAATCATGCACTTGGTTCTCAAAAAACCAAAGGCTACTGTACAGTAAATTTAATATACAGTACTGTAGTATTACTACTGTATATTGGAAATTACTGAGGAGGAAAGAGATCTACAGTAGGAGTCACTCTTTCAGGTGACTTAAAGGCAAGTAAGCAATGTACTGTAACAAAGCAATGAGGAAGAGTAGTCTGATGCTTGTCTGCATTGGGAGAGGAATCGGCAGCAGAAAGTACTCTATTAATGTCACTGGACTGTATAGTTCATTAGTACGGCCTCCTCTAGAATCCAGTGTTCATACTGTATCTTCAAAAAGGATATTAATACATTAGAGACTATACAAAGAAGGGCAACTGCAATGGTGCATGGCCTATATTGCAAAACCTACAGTACTGTACCCAGATAGACTAAAAATCTGAATACAGTACTGTACTGTAGTTTGGAGCAAAGAATTGAATGGGGGGGGGCAAACACTTTAGGATCAAATAAGGTTTGAGATTAAAAAAAAAATTCAAAAAGGGTCAGACTAGATGGACACAGTGGTTATTATCTGCCGTCAAATTCTAGTGTATGTTTCTACAGTATTTCTATGTTTAATACCACTTCTCCCCCATAAAGACACATCGTACTGTACATTGACCCCCATGTACTATACCGTACTGTGTAATGGAATATTTATTGGAAAAGCATCAATACAAATGTAAAAAAGTCTTTATTACAAAATCAGATTTACTGTACAGTATTGATCAAAAATTTACTCTATTATACAGGACTTATAAAATTGTGAACAACTGTTCATACTTCAATAACAGTACTACTGTATAGTATAATGTGCAATATTGTAGCTTACGCAATATTCAGACAAATGCAATTTTAAATAAATTTTTAATAATGCATCAATTAAGATTTTATACAGAAAATACAGTACTACATACCAGTGGCTTGACCATTTCTTTCAACTGTAACACGCAATACTTTGTACAGGTGATTTATATAATTATTACAATGTTCAGGTGTAAGTACTTCTTTCCAAAATTTTTTGATCCCATCCAACAGCTGCTGTTTTGTTGTTGGCTTTGCAAAACTCCTAATGTATCTCTTCAATTGAGCCCACAATAATTCAATTGGATTCATGTCCGGTGATCTAAAATAAACAGTACAGAAAAAAATGTTTGTTAATGAAATGAAAAGATAAAATAAAACATACAGTATTGTACTGTTCATTAAGCCAATAAAAACATTTACTACAGTGCTGTACAAACATTATTTGTACAGTATTAAAACAATACTCACTCTGGTAGTGTGCATTCCCAGTTGATACCTTTCTCTTCTATGAATTTGGCTGAGGCAGAGTGTTTTGGATCATTATCCTGGAATATCCTGTGATGAGATTGGTAATATTTCCTCATGCATGGCACCATACATACCTCTACTATTTTTTTCTTGAAAGAATTGCTTATCCATGATCCCTACAGAAATAAGAAAATGTTAATTAATAAGCAACTCATTTTATTGTGAATTTACATGTATTGTACAGTACAGCATATATTTTTATAGAACATAGGCACAGAATAAAGTACAGTACCTTCGAACAATAATAGGGGGCCAGCTCCTAACCGTGATATGGCTCCCCATACATAGACCTTAAATGGATGCTTTGGACGTGACTTTAATGAGATATGGTGACGTTTACTGAATGACATTCTGGAGAACCACTCAAGAGCAAATGAAGATTCATCCGTGAAAATTACATTGTGTAATGTTTCACCACTGTCAATCCATCAACGTGCCTGATCAACTCTCTTTTCTTTATGCACATCTCTTATCACGGGAGATATCCTGTAAAGAGCTAAAAAATAATCATATACAATAATTAAATATACTACAGTATATACAGTATACTGATGTTTCTTTCGCAATGCGTCTGAATACGTTCGATCTGTGTAAACATGATGCAGTAATATGTACTCCTACATACTTAAAATTTAGTTGTAGTTGATGATGTGCTCATATTGCTTATACTAATGTATAAAATGTGACTGACTGCTAGTGTGATTGCTGACTTTACTATATTTCTGTCAGTTTTGTTTATTCCGAGCCTCAATGCTGGTGCGTGGGTAGGGTCGGATTGTATGTCATTTTAAGAAGCTTAAAGTTATTACAGTAACAAATTGTGTAGTACACTGGGGAAGTTTTGATTATTTATCTTGTCTAAGAGCAGAGAAGGTGAGGAAGGTACACTCACAGCAACACCAACACTCATATCATGTTTGTCTTGCAAAGCTGTGTTATCCTCTCAGGATCTGGTTCAGGATGGGTTGTGTGCAAATTGTTTTAGCTTTTACCAGGGGTTATTAAAAAATACAAGGCAGATTCAGGTGCAGATGGATCAACCTTGGGCTATGTTTGTGCAGACTTTATCCAGTATAGCTAAATGGATAATTCCTCCAACTCCTGTACCAGGGATAGGTTACACTATTAACCCTTACATGCAGCTCCCCACATATGGTGGATCACTTCCAGCAGCAGCCTCTCCAAAGAAACAAGCTGATAAGCCGGTGGTAAGTAAATATTCACCCTCACAGGCTACACATGATTCAGATGAGGATTCATCAGAAGATGAAAGCTCAATTAATTCTACTTCAGCATACGAAGAGGAGGAAGGTCTCAGCTCAGTGGATATAGTGAGAATGCCTTCAACATAATTAAATTATGTCACAGATAGAGTGGATGGTTTTCTAAAAAAACATTTTTTCCCTGCCTGGGGCAGTCATAAGGCCAGCCATGGCTTCAGCTTGGATGGCAAAGGCAATAGCTGCCTGGGCTGATGCATTGGAGGGGGATTTTTCAGTAGCTTCTAGAGAGCAAAAATCGCATATAGTACATACAGAACATGCTGCAATGTTTTTGGAAGAAGCTGCATTGGATATGGATACTATTGCCTCCAGGGCATCAGCTTCAACAATAGCTGCTCGCAGCGCAGTTTCGCTACATACGTGGAAAGCTGATTCAGAATCTAAGAAGGTTTTGGAGTCTTTGCCCTTTTCTGGAGATATTCTTTTTGGTAAAGAATTGACAGATATACTGGAGTCAGAAGCAGACTCCAAGAAGGTCAAGTTTCCTTCCACATACAATTTCAAACCTAAAGTTCTGGCTTTTCGGCCCTTTCGGTCTCAAGGGAAAGCTAAAGGAAAAAGTGATGGCAAGCAGACCCGATACAAGTATGGTAAGATTAAAAAGCATTGGGCTACCAGAGGACCAGTTGATAAAACAGATAATAAGCCATCAGCCTGATGGTGCGGGCCTCCACTTGGGGGACCCCAGGGTGGGGGGCAGACTTCAGTTTGCACAGATCTGGCAGCAGTCTACAACAGATGCCTGGGTGCAGGAAGCAATATCTTTAGGTTATGCGTTTGCCTTCAAGAAGCACCCTCCCCTAAGGTTTTTTTGTACCAGCCCGTCTCGAGTAGAGACGAAGGTCAGGGCTTTGTTAGAGACAGTCCAGAAATTGCTTCAGTCAGGAGTAGTCATTCCAGTTCCTTCTGCACAATGAGGACAGGGTTTTTACTAGTGATGAGCGGATTCGGTTTTACTCGGTTTTACTCGGTTCTCAAAACGGCATCTTATTGGCTCACGGATGTCACGTGTTTTGGATAGCCAATAAGATGCCGTTTTGAGAACCGAGTAAAACCGAGTAAAACCGAACCTCGCTCATCACTAGTTTTTACTCCAACCTGTTTCTAGTCCAGAAGCCAAATGGGTCAGTTCGGGTCAATCTCATAGTGCTGAACAAATACATTTGGGTACTTTGGTTTCACATAGAGATGTTACGTTCCATCATTTTGGCCATGGAGCCAGGGGATTATATGGTATCCCTGGATATACAGGATGCTTATCTTCATGTTCCTATAGCCCTGTCCCATCAGTGCTATCTCAGGTTTGCTATCCTCCAACAGCATTTTCAGTTCCAGGCCCTACCTTTTGGGTTAGCCACAGCCCCCAGAGTATTTACCAAGATTATGGTGGTAATGCCAACTTATCTCCGTCAGCAGGGGATAAGAATATTTCCATACCTTGACAATCTTTTAATCCTTGCACAGATGCAGGAATTGCTCTTATGTCATCTGCAACAGACAACGTGTTTGCAGAACCACAGGTGGCTCATAAATTGGGCAAAATCGTCTCTGGTTCCGTCACAGCGGATAACTCGCTTGGGGGCTGTACTGGATTCAAGTCTTCATTTTTACATAATAAATTGTAGTCCCGTCTTTCCAAGGGCCGGAACTTTTTGCGGGAGATGCATCGTTGGTTGTAGTCCATGCCTTAAGGATCTACGTAGATCGTACCAGTGCTATCAGAAAGACAGATTCTCTCTTCCTTCTCGATGAATTTCACAAGAGAGGATGGCTTGCTGATAAGCAGACACTGGCAAGGTGGCTTCGGATGACGATTTCAGAAGCATATTCTCAAGGTGATCTCCCTGTTACGGTTAATGTCTCTGCTCCCTCTACTCATAAGGTAGGTCCATCATGGGCAGCAGAACAGATATGTAAGGCGGCCACATGGTCTTTCATTAATAGATTCATTAGACCGTGGATACCTTTGCCTCTCAGGACACTGAATTCAGGAGAAGGATTCTCCTGTCCAATAATGAGTGTCCCCGCCACTAAATTGCTTTGGGACATCCTAATGTATCCTGTGGACCCTGCAGGAAAAATATACGTTATGGTAAGAACTTATCGTTGATAACAGTATTTCTCCTAAGTCCACAGGGATCCCACCCTAATACACCTGATTTGAGGATCCTTTTACTCCATAACCTCTTCCTTCTTGTATGGAAGGGTGTGCATGTGTGTTCTTCCCACCTGATTAGGGCTCTACATGATGCTCCTGCCTTGAGCTTTGGAAAACAACTGATTTGCCTGAGCCAGGAGGCGGGGATACAGTATATGGATGGGCCCGCTGCATGCTGGGAGGCCAGAAAGCTTTGACCATTTGGTGCAGATCCGCTGTCGCTGCACCATATCCCAATGTATCCTGTGGACTTAGGAGAAATACTGTTATCAACGGCAAGTTCTTACCATAACGTATATTTTAATTAAATATTAAATTTTTTGGGTGAATTAATAATTTTTGCAGAACAGTGAATGAATAATTTCTGCAGAACACGGTATTTAGCTTCCACCTGCCCCCACCCCCCTTGCCCCTTCCCCTGGGAACCTGCTCATTTCACAGACAGGGAGGGAGGTCAGGTTACAATAAATTGACAACATTACTATATAGTATGTATATGAAAAGCTGATAAGTGCAGTTGCCTTGATAGAGACATGAGCTCTTGTGTAAATGTTAGCAGTGATCCCTTCTCATACAGTACAGCATAGATTCTCTAATGTCTACAGTATTGCTCGAACAGTTAGTTGCGCCTCTATACAATAATTATGTTTATTGATATGTCTACGGGACCTCATTGCTGCTATTTTAGATAGTGTATTGAGACGCTCCTGCAGGTTATTCTGATATATGTAAACCTGTGTGCACATTTCTATTGAATGAGAAGGTATAATACTATAGATTAAAAGAAATTTCTCAGTCGACACGTGCGAAAAGGTTCGTCCTTTCTCGCTTCAAAAGGTAGAGGAAGGGGAAAGAAGTCGCCTGCAGTGTCAGGTGCCCAGGACCAGAAGTCCGCCCCTGCCACTACCAAGTCCACCGCATGACGCTGGGGCTTCCCTGGGGGAGTCCGAACCGGTAGGGGGCCGTCTGCAGTTCTTCAGTCGGGTCTGCGTCCAATCGGACTTGGATCCGTGGGTTCTAGAGATTGTATCTCAGGGTTACAGGCTGGAGTTTCAGGAGACGCCCCCTCACCGGTTTTTCATGGCCCTGCCAGTGTCTCTTCCGGACAGGGAGGTGGTGCTGGCAGCAATACAAAAGTTGTGTCATCAGAGGGTCATTGTTCCCGTTCCCCCGTCTCAACGGGGGGAGGGGTTCTACTCAAGCCTTTTTGTGGTGCCGGGACGGGACGGTCAGACCGATTCTGAACCTAAAGTCCGTCAATCCATACTTCTAAGTTTTCAAGTTCAAGATGGAATCTCTTCGAGCGGTGATTGCCAGTCTAGAAGGGGGGGACTTTATGGCGTCAGTTGACATAAAGGATGCCTACTTACACGTCCCGATATATCCTCCGCATCATGCTTTCCTAAGGTTTGCGGTACAGGATTCTCATTACCAATTTCAGACGTTGGCGTTTGGGCTTTCCACGGCCCCGAGGATTTTCACCAAGGTCATGGCAGAAATTATGGTTCTCCTTCGCAGGCAAGGGGTTACGATTAATCCCGTACTTGGACTATCTCCTGATAAAGGTGAGGTCCAAGAAACGCTTGCTGAGGAGTGTGAATTTGGTACTGTTGGTGCTGCGACAGCACGGTTGGGTGCTAAATTTGCCGAAATCTCAGTTGATTCCGGCCACTCGGCTGTCTTTTCTGGGCATGATCCTGGACACGGAGTTACGAAGAGTATTTCTTCCAGAAGAAAAAGCTCTAGAACTGCAGTCGATGGTCAGGGAACTTCTGCGGACGTAGAGTGTGTCCATCCATCACTGTACTCGGGTTTTGGGGGAAATGGTTGCGGCGTACGAAGCCATTCCGTTTGGCAGGTTTCATGCCCGGGTGTTTCAGTGGGATTTGCTGAGCAAATGGTCCGGGTCTCACCTGCACATTCACCGGAAGATACGTATATCTCCCAGAGCCAGAATTTCTCTCCTGTGGTGGCTACAAAGTTCTCACCTCCTAGAAGTACGCCGTTTCGGTATCCTGGACTGGGTGCTTCTGACAACAGATGCAAGTCTCCGGGGCTGGGGTGCTGTCACCCAAGGAAGAAACTTCCAGGGGAGATGGTCGCTCCAGGAAGCGTCTCTCCACATAAATGTTCTCGAGTTGAAAGCCATTTACAACGGCCTGCTACAAGCAAGAAGCCTTCTTCAGGGTCGATCTGTCCTGATACAGTCAGACAACATCACAGCGGTGGCACATATAAACCGTCAAGGCGGAACAAGGAGCAGGGCGGCTATGGCAGAGGCCACAAGAATCCTTCGCTGGGCGGAACAACATGGTCAGCAGTCTTCCTACCGGGAGTGGACAACTGGGAAGCAGATTTCCTCAGCAGACACGATCTCCATCCGGGAGAGTGGGCTCTTCACCAAGAGGTTTTTGCGGAGGTGACGAAGCGTTGGGGAATTCCGTTGATCGACATGATGGCGTCTCGTCTCAATAAGAAGCTCCCGAGGTATTGTTCCAGGTCAAGAGACCCCCAAGCCAGCGCGGTGGATGCCCTGGTGTCTCCGTGGGTGTTCAAGTCGGTGTATGAGTTCCCTCCACTTCCTCTCATTCCAAAGGTACTGGGGATCATTCGTCGAGCAAGGGTTCAGGCGATTCTCGTCGTTCCAGATTGGCCAAGAAGGGCCTGGTATCTGGATCTTCAGGAATTACTTGTGGAAGATCCTTGGCCGCTTCCTCCAAGAGAGGACCTGTTGTTGCAGGGTCCATGCGTGTTTCCAGACTTACCGCGGCTGCGTTTGACGGCATGGAAGTTGAGCGCCAGATTTTAGCTCGTAAGGGTATTCCTGGGGAGGTCATTCCTAATTAAGGCTAGGAAGGAGGTTACGGCGAAACATACCAGTACTGCTGGCTTTCCCTGACGAAGGTGCTGCTGCACCGAAACAGCTGTTGGAGTTGCCAACATGCGGGGTTATCAACATGAATTGAACTGCTAAGTATACGATTTGTACTATCATTTGCACGGTGCACTTTAAAATGAGAATTCAGTAAATTGTTTATTGCTACACAAGGTGTGCTGGTTTTTGTGGATCATTGTCACATCGTTTGTGTATATATATATATATATATATATATATATATATTTATTTATTTATTTTTTTGTCTACGGGACTTGGATGCTCACATAGTAACACGGCAATGGACAAGTGTTTTAACACGTTCATTTGCGTCTGTATAATTTTTTTTTAATTGACTCTCTCCGACTGACCATTTGCCAGAACTTGTAGATCAATACGCCGCTATTTGCTCTAAAGTACTATTTTAGTGGAGCATTAGCCACCCGGTGGTGGTGATGTGTATTGTATGCTGGGTATGTAATCGTGCCTCAACACGCCTGTCCGTGCATAAACTCAACAACCTAAGCTATCGCCTAGGTGCAACTAAACCTCAGTTTAGGCGGAGAAGCAGAAAAGATGAGAGAGGCTTCATCTGTATAGCTGCCGTCTTTCCCTAAGAGATGAACATGCTGTGAATATTACTGAGACTCGAGAAACAGAAGACTGATTTATTTGTTATCGCTTCACCCCCCCCCCACACACACACATCCATGTGCGCATGCCAACAGCTATTCAATTGTTTCTGCCGTCGTACTCGCTAACATAATTTCTGCTTGCATCCCCCTGTGCTGGAAAGCAGCAATGTGCAAAGTAACCAAATGCCTTTTTTTGCATTGCTCCCAGCTTTTTAGTTAGGTTTAGCCATAATACATGGGGTCGCGATAAAATAATGGGTGTCCAAACATTTGCATACAACTATATCCAATGTGATGGGGGAATGCAATTTAGGGCTACCCATAAACAATTGAATTACCCACTAATGTACTCACAGGCTGGAATGGGGTCCAGGGTCCAAGCAGGTCTGGGTTTGTAATAGTCCAGGAGAAGTCAACATACCAACATTAGCAGGTCAATGTAGTCAATACATATAATGTTTATAGTCTGGATTAAAAAGGTTCAATGAAACCGCTCCACAGCAGTAGAACTCCCTGCAGCCATTTTGCTGTACTGCAGTCATGTACCCACTTTTTGCACACCTGGCCATACTAATTTGTCCATGCAAGCCAAGCAGTCTGCAGGGAAAGCTGTACAGAGTAGTGACATGTGCCCACTGCTTCTGCCTTGTCTACATATATATATTGCTCGACATTAAGCCTGTATTTTTGGAGTAATAGGTACCCGTCTGAAGAGTAATAAATGACACCATTAACTGCCCTTTAATACAATGCAAGTTTATAGATTGCTCCTCTTCACATACTGTATGCCACTTACTTAACTGACCCATTTATAATGCCTGCTATATGATAAATGTGATGTCAATTGTAGTGCAAGGGGTACTCCTAGAGAGAGGGTTACTTGCCACAGATGGCTCCCTGGGTGTCTAGCCTACCCATATAACTGTACTGACCTATCGTGGGACTGTGATGTGTCAGCCTGAAAATATCCCTGCAAACAACTTACATATGTTTAAAAGTATTCAGGACATCATAGACAAAGTTGTAGTGTAGCTAGTTGTCAGCAGGTGGTGCTAGACTCCTTTCCATGACACGACCATGTTAAATAATGGTAAAGTTAAATGATTGTTATAAGGTGCAGCCTTTACAAGTTCTCCTGTGTCACAACACCTGCATGTGTGTTATTATCTGACTCGTACACTGTACCTTTCACGGCCCCAGAACAGTATAGTTATTGATGAGGGCAAAGATCTAACCATTAGAGCAAAAACTGCCAATTTGCAGAAGCACTGCTGCTATAATCTAATCTAGATTTACTGTATACTTAGAGCACAGCAGCAATACTACACTGGGTACTTCTGGCCCTAATCTTATCTAAGTAACTTTTTTGTCTCTGCTCATTTAGAATTTCTCATATAATCAATATGATATAAGCGCTATAAAGGTGAAAACAGTTCTTGATGTTTTCTTCACTATCTGCAGAGATACTGTAGCAATATATTTTTGCTATCTTATAGAGCTTACACTTTGCAACCCACTAAAGGCTGAATTTACTAAAGATCATTTTGTGTGGCAGTTTGAATCCACTGCAGATCAATGTTGGATTCAACCTCCAAACTGACATATTTACTAATTAGGAGTTTTGAAGTTCTTTGAAACTCACTGGTGGTGACAAGCAGAATTCAAAGGGACAAACCGTTGGCTGGTTAATGGAATCCACTTGCAGCTTACAGTAAAATGTCACACACGAGAGACCACTCCTGATTGGCTGGCCATCTGACATGTTATATAATCAGGACAGCGATGTGTTTAGTGTTGTTTTCTAAGCAGGTCTCTTTAGTTTGTCGGCAGCTTGATTCTTAATGGATAAGTGAAACTACTAGGAAAAAGCTGCATTATAAATTTAGCATTAGGATATTTTAACGCATACACATATTAAATTCACATAACCATTGGCATTTTGCCTTTTTAATGCTAGTAAAAATGCACATCAAACTATTTGGAGTAAATGCAGAGAAAAGAACCCATGATTAGTTGTGTCTCTGTCACGGTCCGGTGGATCGGGTTCCGGGACCAGCAGTACTTACCTGTCCGGATGCTCTGGCGCGGTCCCTCCGGCGGGGGTGCGGGCTGCTGGCGAGGGGCACAACTTGCAGGCATGTCTGGGAGGAGAGGTCTCAGAGGCAGCAGCAAACATTTGTGCAGCTTCCAGCTGCAGAGGTCCGGGATGGGCATCGCCGCCTTGGAAGGGTCAGCTAATCTAAAACACTCAGTCACCTGCAAGGTTTGCAAAACCAATGGGAAACAGTCTGCAGGTATAAATCTAGGGATTTCTGGGTAAGCAAATTGCCAGTGCAACGTCTCTCACATAGCCTTGTGTGTGCTAGTTCCCTGTGCTCCACAGCATTGCTTCTAAAGCATCCTGTTTCCTGAGTTCTCACCTGGATTGCTGGATCTACACCCGGTTATTTCTCCTCGCATGCTGACCTCTCCGAGTCACCATCCCTCTCAGCGAGTCTGTTACCCCAGTCTACAGTCTTCCTATCCGGGTTTCCGCCAGACGTTCATCCACAGACGTACAGGTCCTGCCGACGCAACCGCTCTAACAAGTAAACAGCTAGGGCACCTGTGGAACCTCCTTTAAAGCTCTATGGAAAAGACTTTCATTCAGCCTGCTCGGCTAATCCTGCCTAAAGTCACCGATACCAAACCGCAAGCCACAATTCTGGATTCACAAAACCCAGTCCCCGTGACAGTTTGCACTGGCCATATGGATCCGGAGGGTGCTCATGGTTCCGGTACTGATCTTCTGCAGGGCATAGCAGCTCGTCTGGAGAGTCTAGAGGAATCCCAGCGCCAATTAGCTCAATTTATCCAAGGGATGGCTACCCGCCAGGATTCCATGCAAGCCGACATTGCTCATGTCGACGCCCGGAGACTCAGCAAGTGCCGACCGCCCCAGTTCCTATGGTAGCTTCCCCTTCATCCCTGCGACTACCGACGCCCACCAAATTCGGCGGGAACCCGAAGATGTGCCGCTGGTTCTTAAACCAGTGTGAGATTTATTTCTCTTTACAGCCCTTTAACTTCCCATCACAGAAGGCAAAGGTAGCATATATCGTCTCCCTCCTGGCCGGTCCAGCCCTGGATTGGGTGTCACCCCTGTGGGAGAGAGCTGATTCTCTACTTGACAAATATGATGAATTCATCGCTACCTTCCGAAAAAATTTCGATGAGCCCGGAAGAACCACGTCGCCATCAATCGAGATAATGCGCCTCCGGCAGGGAAACCGGTCTGTGGGACAGTATGTAGTACAATTCCAGACCTATGCTTCAGAATTACGTTGGAATGAGGAGGCACTAGTATCGGCCTTCTGAAAAGGTCTGTCTGACAAAATCAAGGACGAGTTGGCTACCCGGGACCTTCCGCCCAAATTAGACGACTTGATTTCCCTTTGTACCAAGATTGACCTTCGTTTTAGAGAGCGCCAGTTAGAGAAGAATCGTGGGGAGCGCCTAAGGTTCCGTCCTCCTCCGCCTTCTTCCTCGAGTGTGTCAGCTGAAGCGTCCCAGGATGAGTCTATGCAGATCAATAGGGCTCGTCTCTCGCCAGAGGAGCGTCAGAGAAGGCGCAGGGAGAACTTGTGCCTATACTGCGGAGGTTCTGGACATTTGGTAGCCTCTTGCACCCAGCGTCCGGGAAACTAGCGCTCCTAACCAGAAGAGGAGACATTAGGTTAGGAGTGGTGACATCGTCTCCATCTTGTTCTGAGCCTGTCCTAGAGGTTTCTTTGGGCCTGCCACAGGGTTCTAAAGGGTTTTTCGCTCTCCTAGATTCGGGAGCTGCTGAAAACTTTATCACGGCAGATGTGGTACAGCGACTACGGATTCCTACAGTTGAGCTTTCCCGACCAATTGCCCTTTCCGCTGTAGATGGAAGTCGAATCTGCAGTGGAGTAGTTACCCACCAGACCCTTCCCCTTCAGCTATGTATAGGAGCTCTCCATAAGGAGTTACTTAATTTCTTAGTCATTCCAATAGCTACTCATGAAATTGTTTTGGGACTTCCTTGGCTCCAGAAGCACAACCCAAGAATCGATTGGGTGAATATGCAAATTTTGGCCTGGGGAGAGTCGTGTGCTCAAACTTGTCTTACTGGTGTTAAACATGTGAATAAAAGCCAACTGGAGATCCTACCGCAAATTCCGTCTCAGTATTCCTCCATTTCTGATGTCTTCAGCAAACAGGCAGCAGAAGTCTTACCACCCCACAGACCCTGGGACTGCCCTATTGACCTGATTCCGGGAAAGATTCCTCCTAGAGGGCGAATCTATCCTCTCTCGGCCCCTGAGACAGACTCTGTCGCAATACATCAAGGAAAATCTAGCTAGAGGATTTATTCGTCCTTCTACCTCTCCAGCCGGTGCAGGGTTCTTTTTTGTCCAAAAAAAGGATGGTGGTCTTCGTCCCTGCATTGACTACCGGGGTCTGAACGTCATAACAATAAAAAATCGTTACCAGTTGCCCTTGATCTCAGAGCTATTTGACCGGGTTAAGGGTGCCTCTGTCTTCACCAAGTTGGACCTCAGGGGAGCATACAACCTGATCCGGATCACAGCGGGTGACGAATGGAAAACGGCGTTCAACACTCGTGATGGGCACTTTGAGTATTTAGTCATGCCCTTTGGGCTTAGCAACGCACCAGCAGTTTTCCAAAATTTTGTAAATTAAATTTTCAGTGATTTACTCTATAGTTCTGTAGTAGTCTATTTAGATGACATACTAATTTTCTCGACCAACCTGAAAGATCACCGTTCTCAAGTCCAAGAGGTGCTGCGGAGGCTTCGCCAACATAATTTGTACTGCAAATTGGAAAAATTTATTTTCGAACAATCCTCCATGCCCTTCCTGGGCTACATAATATCTGGTTCAGGATTAGAGATGGATCCAGCCAAGGTACAAGCGGTTCTAAATTGGTCCAAACCCACCACCCTTAAAGCAATGCAATGCTTTTTGGGTTTTGCAAATTTCTACCAGAGATTTATCAAAGGATTCTCCTCTATAGTGGCACCTATCACCGCTCTCACTCGAAAGGAGGCTAATCCCAGAGAATGGTCAACATCTGCAGACGAAGCTTTCCAACGATTAAAACAGGCTTTTACTACAGCTCCAGTGTTGAGGCAACCCGATGTCAATAAAGCCTTTGTTTTAGAGGTAGATGCTTCGGCCGATGCTGTGGGAGCAGTTCTCTCCCAACGTCTGAATGACAACAAACTTCATCCTTGCGGGTTCTTTTCCAAAAAGTTCTTACCAGCAGAAAGGAACTATACGATAGGAGAGCAAGAACTACTGGCTGTTAAGTTAGCATTGGAAGAGTGGCAGTATCTCTTGGAGGGGGCTAAGTTTCCTATCACTATTTTCACTGTTCACAAGAACTTAATATTTCTCAGGAATATTCAGTGTTTGAATCCTCGTCTAGCCCGATGGGCAATGTTCTTCTCAAGATTTAATTTCTCCCTAACCTTTCGACCTGGTTCTCAAAACCAGAAGGCAGATGCTCTCTCCCGATCCTACTCCTCTGAGGATTCCAACGACTCTCCTTCTCCTCAGCCTGTATTGGAGTCTCGGAACTTCGCCTCCACTAAACTACAGCCTCCATTGGGAAAAGTGTTCGTACCTCCTCACCTTCGGAAGAAATTACTGACCTGGGCCCATGCTGGAGTCCATAAGACAACCGACCTTATCCAACGCTCGTATTGTTGGCCTGCACTGAAGTCTGATGTTTCCTCTTACATCGCCTCCTGCACCAAGTGTGCACAGCATAAGATCTCTCGTCTTCGGGCCAGCAGGAGAGCTAATACCCCTAACTATTCCTAAGATGCCATGGACCCACCTTTCAATGGACTTCATCACGGATTTACCCTCTTGTAAAGGATTTACTACTATTTGGGTAATCATACACCGCTTCTCTAAGATCGCTCGTTTCGTACCTCTTAAGGGTCTTCCCACCGCACCCGAGTTAGCCCAGCTTTTCATTGCAGAGATCTTCAAGTCCCACGGTCTTCCGACTGAAATTATTTCTGACCGGGGAGTCCAGTTCGTGGCTAGATTCTGGAGGGCTCTCTGTGCCGCCCTACGGGTACAGTTAAAATTCTCAACGGCATATCATCCTCAAACCAATGGAAGTACAGAGAGAGTCAATCAAGACTTGGAGATGTTCCTCAGAATTCATGTCTCTTCTTCTCAAGACGACTGGCTAGAACTACTACCATGGGCAGAGTTTGCTCACAACAACTCCTACCACTCTTCTACAGGTCATACCCCTTTCTATACCGTATATGGCTTCCATCCTCGAGTTCCTCAGTTCCTGGCTTTACCAGCTCAAGATCTTCCTGCGGTTCAGGAATCTCTCAAGAGACTTTCCGGAGTTTGGCGAAAAGTTTACCAAAATCTACAAAAAGCCTCCGCTCGCTATAAGTTCTGGGCTGATAAGAAGAGAAGGGTGGTACCTAAATTGGCAGTTGGAGATCAGGTCTGGCTCTCTACGCGCAATTTAAGGTTACGTGTTCCGTCTATGAAGTTCGCTCCTCGCTACATTGGGCCCTTCCCAGTTGAACAAATCATCAATTCCGTAACTTATAGGCTTAAGTTACCCCCGTACCTGAAAGTCTTCCCAGCCTTTCATGTTTCTCTTTTGAAGCCTTTAGTGTTAAACAAGTTTTGTAAGATCCTTCCTCGCTCTCCAAAGGTTGTCACGGATCGTGGTATTGAATTCGAGATCAAGAAGATCCTTGACTCCTTAGTAAGACATGGATGTCTACAATATCTTCTGGATTGGAAGGGCTACGGTCCTGAGGAGCGTTCCTGGGAGGATTCTTTGGATGTTCATGCTCCCGCTTTACTTCACAAAGTTCCTTGAAGAAAATCCCAGCAAACCTGGTGGCTGTCCAGTGGCCATCCCTAAAAGGGGGGGTAATGTCACGGTCCGGTGGAACGGGTTCCGGGACCAGCAGTACTTACCTGTCCGGATGCTCTGGCGCGGTCCCTCCGGCGGGGGTACGGGCTGCTGGCGAGGGGCACAACTTGCAGGCATGTCTGGGAGGAGAGGTCTCAGAGGCAGCAGCAAACATTTGTGCAGCTTCCAGCTGCAGAGGTCCGGGATGGGCGTCGCCGCCTTGGAAGGGTCAGCTAATCTAAAACACTGTCACCTGCAAGGTTTGCAAAACCAAAGGGAAACAGTCTGCAGGTATAAATCTAGGGATTTCTGGGTAAGCAAATTGCCAGTGCAACGTCTCTCACACAGCCTTGTGTGTGCTAGTTCCCTGTGCTCCACAGCATTGCTTCTAAAGCATCCTGTTTCCTGAGTTCTCACCTGGATTGCTGGATCTACACCCGGTTATTTCTCCTCGCATGCTGACCTCTCCGAGTCACCATCCCTCTCAGCGAGTCTCAGTTACCCCAGTCTAGTCTTCCTATCCGGGTTTCCGCCAGACGTTCGTCCACAGACGTACAGATCCTGCCGACGCAACCGCTCTAACAAGTAAACAGCTAGGGCACCTGTGGAACCTCCTTTAAAGCTCTATGGAAAAGACTTTCATTCAGCCTGCTCGGCTAATCCTGCCTAAAGTCACCGATACCAAACCGCAAGCCACAATTCCTGATTCACAAAACCCAGTCCCCGTGACAGTCTCTTACAGTGTAATTATGGCTAGTTATTTACACAGAAGCCATGTGATAAATGCTGGCTATCTAAGGGGTCTATTTACTAAGCCTTGGAGAGAGATAATGTGGATGGCGATAAAGTATCAGCCAATCAGCTCCTATCTGTTGTGTTTCGGTTGTTTTTAAAAAAATGACAGTAGCTGAAAAGACTGAGGGGGAGACTTTGATAAATCTCCCCCTCAGTCTTTTTTCTTCTGGCTGATGCTCTTATTGGTTGAAATTGGCACACAAGAGCATAATAGGGTTCAGATGGAGATGCATGGAGAACAAATTATTTATAAACCAGAGGTTTGTTCCAGAACTTTTTAATAACACCACTAATTGGGGATCCTGGTCATGTTATAGAGAAAACGACCCCAAAATCATAAAAAAAAAAAATTAATGTCAACCTTTTCATGTCGACCTGTCCCGTGTCGGCATTTTTCACTGTCTACCATTTTCTGATGTTGATCTTGTCCATGTTGACCCATTGATCCATAACTCTAGTAAACACCTATCCAGTCTATTTATAGAATAAATATCTAGGTCAGAAGCCAATCTGCTATATAACGGAAGATCTCCGTCTGGGAGAAAGCCTTTAGATCAGGTGTACGTAAACCTCTTTTTGTTGGCTTTTAACTTGGCCATCGCAATCCTATTTTTTTTTTTCACACCATATTAATATTGATTGATTTGGAGATGCAGGACAAGTTGGAGTTTGTAATTGGAACAGGTAACATTTGTAATGCATAGGATAATTTGGGGGAAGTGTACAGGCTTAACTACTGCAATTCTCCCTAAAAGAAAGAGGCGGAGGTATTTCCAATCCTTCATTAATCTTGTGACAAGTTAGAAGGGGAGTGAAATTAGCAGAATATACTGTAAATTTACAAACAAATTTAGTTTAAGAATTTCCTATGGTACAAGGTGGGTTTTGTTTAAGAAATATGTCTATTTTATGGGTGCTGAAATAAATCAATATTTTCTTTTGTTTTGGGGGAAATGAATACTACTTATGTTCCATGATTTTATTTTAACCTTGCACATGCTGGCTCAATAATTAGTGAAGTCACTGGTGAAGTACATACTTAATAGCACTGGAAGCATTATGCAATACAATTATACAAATCACCTGTCCCTTTATGTAAGAATGTTCGCATTCTTGCACAATGATTTACATCACCACCTTTCCACTGAAAACGATCGTATGCACTTTGCACTGAAGCTGCAGTTACAGAAAAACACACATGGTATGTACCACCAGATATGTATTTGTACAGTGCAATTACATTGTCATTTATACCGGAAGCAGAAGAACTACTTTGTGGCACACTGATTACATTATAAAATGTGATAGAATGTAGTATAAAAGCAGTTTGTGTCACACATGACTTTATAGCATAAAAGGTATTCTAGTAAAATAAAATCTACAACTATACATTTGTTAGATATCTGACAATGCCTGCCTACAGCAAATAAATGCAGTTATAGATTAAACAGGTGTGAAAGCTGACTTACTTACCTATTTAAGGGATTTTTATTCAACTAGGCACAAATTCTGTTTAAAAAAAACATTTATACATATTGGAGTGGCTATTCTGACCAGATTAGGTTTCCTCAATTTAGATTCTGATAGTAAATTGCTTCATTGCTGACTGGAACAAGTCACCCCTCGTTGGCAAAACTAAACTGAAATACTTGCATCTGTAGGTGGATGTTCTGTGTGTGTCAGCACAAGCTGGTCCCATAGCCCTTATGATGCTGCATATTCTCACAAGGCTGCCGTGTGAATGGTACATTGTAGTGCCTTTTTATGGTGAGATGTATTTGATTTATTTTTTTTATTTTATTTTTTTTTGCATCTGAGGAAACTGCCTGAAGTCTCCTATTGCTACTCATTACCATAATCAGTTGCAAAAATTGTTGATAAAAATAGGCAGTTTTCATAAATTAGATCACATGAGTATTGTTTATTGAGCGCTCAGGAAAAACACTGTCTACTTATCCTTTATTATCCTGTAATGTGTCCTTGTGCAGCCTACAGGAGTAGTAAAAACGCACTTTTATTTTGTACTCATTTTATTGCATTGTCAAGTGCAGAGTAGACCATCAAATCTGCTTTTATTGTAATGTCAGATTACAGAGGCAGTTATTGTTTTATGTAAAACCTAACTTGAGGCTGTGACTAAACTGACAGGAAATGACAGACCTAGACCTGTTCTAGAAGTTTCTTTTCTCAGGAATTCCACTAACCTGCTCTCTCTCCTTATGGAACTCTAAGTGCATTGTTACATAAGTGATATCAGTCATAATTGCTCTTAGCAACGGTGCTCCCTATAGGTGTCACCATCTACCTTAGCACAATGATTCCTATAATCGATGCTCAGCTACACACTACATACAATTATTTGGCTGATTTGCCAATACTGTAATCAGGTGATCGACCTGTTCTAACTTCCAATGTGTAAGCATGAGCATTTTGGCCAAACAGCAATTGAAACGGTCCATTAGGAGTTGTTTAGCTCTTTTTCCTAACTTTGGGAATATGCTGCATCTCTGCTTTCCCATGATACAACTCACATGTTTTGGTTCTTCAAAGCTATTTGCTGTAATTCCTTTTACCATGACGTTCATCAATTTCTGGAGCTTGTATATGCCAAATGACCATATTGCTGCTGTTAATGCTCCACAGATGGAATCTCCTTCACAGCAGTCATTGCAAATATTGTCTGGACCATTGGGCGACCCGCCGCGGCTGTGTGACGTCACATGCAGCTGCTGTGACCCGAAACGCGGCGGGTAGCTCCCTGCCAGTGCACAGGAGTTGTTCAGGTAGGGAGCTATTCGCCAGGTACAAAAGCATCACCGCCATGCAATGCTTTTGTACCTGTGCGGAGTGAGCAGGGCCTGACATGTGGGGCGGACTAGCCCTGTGCTGGGCGTCCCCCTGCATGTCAAAGTAAATGATCATAGATGTGCTAAATTTAGCACATCTACAATCAACTCTGAATTACCCCCATTGTTCAGTATCCAGGGTATAAAGTTACTGATATCTGGTTGCAGTGCTGTAGCTATAACCATGACATTTTACACAACACAATGGCCATCTGCAAACTGGATTTTGAATTCCCTTTTCTCCAAGATACTTATTGCAGTTAATTTTGTTATTACAGGCAGTGTTTGAAATATTACAGCAGCTGATTGGTAGTTTAACTCTCTCCATTGTATCACTCTCCAAGGCTTAGTACATCTACCCCTAAGTGTACTGTTGCAGTCCATTCTTGTGTTCCAACTAGAGTTTTATTTCCTACACCCCTAATTGTGACCAGATTGCACTTCTCCAGTGATTTTAATTCTGGTTACAACTAAAATGTCTTGTTTCACGTGAGTGCAAAAACCAGGATTTTATATCAAGGATGTTTGCTGACATTGAACGTAATTCAAACATGAGCTACTGTACAGTATGTATTTTAAATGAATCACTGTAACCTGGTTCATGCTTGTGCCACGTATAACACTTGTACTTATATGTTTTGGGTTTATTATTTTTCACAATTAGAGCTGAGTCTTCCATAGGACTTTCAATTGGTATACTTTCCTGGAATTGCAGGATCTTTGTCCGAACCACTTCTGATGGCAGCTTTGTAAAGCTGGACTCTAGTGTGAGTACCAAAATATCAAATTCTGTTGTCAAATTCTGCAGCATTGCTATAGCTACCTACTTATTGTTGACAGTAACTCTGTTAGATCCCAACTGCTGTGACACTGACATCATTTTATCAATGCAGTCACTCATGTTCTCGTTCAGTTTTGTTCCATACAACTTTCGGCATAATGTAATGTTCTTCATTAAACAATTATCTTCATAGGCATTTTGTAATGCCAACCACATCTCTTTTGCTGATGACTTGCCTTAAATGATCGAGTAGATGTGCTGCTGTACAGCCACACCTATGGTTTTCATCACTCGGTCCACATCATCTGGATTACTTGTGGCTTTCAACAGTTTCTCCCTTTTTAGCTGCATCTCCATGGCAATCTTCCTGGTAGCATAATTCTCTGAACCTGCCAGTTTTGCAAAGTTCATGCTGGAGATGCCATTGACGGCCATCTGTCTCTTTAAGAAAATCATCTGTGGGACAAACCCTCTAAACCAGAGGTTCTCAAACGTTGTTCTCCAGGCACCCCAATGGTCCAGATTTTAGGTATATCCATGGCTCAGCACAGATGTTTAAATCAAATTGACTGAAGTGCTAATTAAGTCACCTGTGGCCAAGCATGGATAATCTTAAAACCTGGACTATTGCGGTGCCTTGAGGACCACATTTGAGAACCTCTGCTCTAAACAATTGCAGTTCTGGTGATTGCTTATCTGTTTCATAGGAAACTGGCTTATAACCTGTAGCAAAAGTACAGCAGGATAAAGACACACACAGGTTTTACACTGCATATGTTGGGGTTTCACCTTTTACGGGTGCAGGAATTGGTGCACATACTCAGTGCACAGAGAAAGCTGTGATTGCCACATGGAGAGCAAACTCACAATACAGTAAACTCTATTTGTCTTTTGTAACATACATGCAACCCAATGATGCAAACATTTCTATTGATTTGTCAATAGAAGAGAAATTAGAATGATAGGACCTGTGGTATGTTGCTTACATTAGTATAGCACCTTTAATATAGTCAGCCTTTAGACTTAAGTGGGGTACTCACGGAGCGATCACTGCTTAAAATCTAAGCAATCTGACTATATTGCTTAGATTTTAAGCAGTGATCACTCTGTGTGTACCCCCACAACGATAGTGATGCGCGGCCCCATGCATCGCTATCGCTGGTGCTAGATTGGCCTCTAGGTGAAATTCACCGCTGGTTGAAATGAATGACAGTCAAAATACCGACATCCTTTATACCGACATGTTCAAAATTCTGAAATAGTCAAAATACTGACATTTGAAATGCTAACATGTCATATGCCGACATGTAGTTTTGGAGGACCCGGAGGGGGAATATAATAGTGTTCCAAGCGCATCAAGCCATGCGAGGGGACGCGGTACACTTACACGGTGTCCATGTCGACCTATGTCGACACTGACACACACACAAAAAAGCAGAAAACCTCATGTCAGTATTTTGAAATGTCGGCATTTCAAATGTTTGAAATTCTGACTAAGTCAGCATTTTGAACATGTCGGCATAATGAATGTCGATATTTTGACTGTCAGTATTTTGACTGTCAATGGCAGTCGGGATTATGTCCGTCGGTATTGTGTCCATCGGTAAATCATACTGAACCCCTAGTTCTTATGTCTGATAATAATCCAAATGAAATGAAATGAATGGGATCATTAGTAGTCCTCGTCTGACTGCACTAACAATCCCCCCCCCCACCCCCCCGGAGATGTTGGAAGATTCGGTCTGTTGCTCACCATAGTTGAACTGCCAGATCTCATCCAGTTTGCCGACTTACATGAGTTGACATGGTTAGATTGGACGTAAATCTGTCATTGAAGCTTTTTATATCTGTTTATTTATGTGACATTTTACATGAGTTAATATTTCTAAAAGATTGCTAAATACCTCATTTAACTATTAAAGGGCAATAGGAACCACAAAACAGATTTTTGATGTTACAATTTATTTTTAAATAAACAAAATAGCTGCAGCCCCCTCCACCCACACACACAATAAGTAAAAAAATATTTTAAAAATCCCCACGTCTTCTTTCTGATGAATGTCATAGAAAGTGCCATGAGTATACACAATCTATTGCTTTGTGTCTCTCATGTTCAAATAAACAAGGGGCATCATTTGAACTGCTTGCATGATATACATTACGTAATGTGGGGTTGGCTCTTTTAGAAGCCTCATTTGCGCAGACAGTTGCTAAGGGCTGAGTGGACTGTGTACCTTATCATGTGGATGACAGTTTAAACAGGCCTTATCACTGTGCAGTCAATCATGGTTTATGAGGAATGATAAAGATATCGCCTAGTTTTTTCATGAATTCATTTAAATTATATTTTAAAGAATCAAGTAGATATATTAAGACATTTCTTCAGTTACGAAACGTGTGCTTATCATGTTTTTCATCACAGAAATAAAAATAAAAAAATCCCTGCCACATTAGATGTGGACAGAATTTCACTTTCGTTTGACTCCTATCTCGAGTTATCATAATTGTTTACTTAATAATTCTATAAATGTCTCTTGACTTTGCTTCATATGACAGTAAAGATTATGTTTTCTCTAACAGTGTTGAGATGATAGCATAAAAGGTAACGTCAATCTTTTTTATATGAATTTGAAGATTATGAAACTTTCCTCCTTTTACATTTTGATTTATTTGAATATTTTTGTTGTACTACAAATATAATATGAAATCCATATAGAGCTGGTAACATACAAACACAGCATTTTTAATATTGGAAAGTGTTAACTAACAATTGAATTTACTTTTTGCAAACTACAGTTGCACATGCAACAGTGTGCTTCAATTAATAAGTGTAACATAATATCTCCCAACATTTTTTAAAGCAACATTTAAACAAAGAAGCCCTGTCTAAACCATACTTGCCGTCATCACAGTCCCTTCGCACACTGTACAGTTCAGATGATGATGTTGCCATTCGCCACATATAACGTCAGCAATCCTCTGGACATCCCATTTCACTGGTAAAATGAGTGGGATCTGGGGCTCTTCAGAAGAACTGCTTGGAACTAAGAAGGGTCCCAGACTTTCAAGGAGAGTTGGTAAGTATGGTCCACACTCTGTCCACATCTGCCTGACTATGCTAGAATTTCCAAAATCACACCTCATCCCTATTAGTCATGAAAACAGAGATTCTCCTGCCAAAATCAGTGCAGTTAGAAAGTATGCTTTTCTTGGTTAAGAGCCACATTCCATACCTGTTACCTTCCAATTCGTCTCTCTTTTGGGTCTAATGTGAAGCTTTGCATAGATATATGTATGCATTAACTTCCAGAAGGGTATTTTAACCTTCAAAGTATAGCCACTAGACTTTACTTTTAATAAATTTGAAACTTAGGTCTGCCAAGTGCAATTAATCAAAGTAATTCAGTATAAGCTCCGGACAAGGATACAGGAGACCAGAAGAAAAGCCCAGCAAAGCAGATAACTCACCTGGTTCTGCAGTCTGGCATTACTATATCTGTCCTGGATAAAGACAGCATCGCTGGAACCCAGAATCTGAATTCGCTCAAATCTGAAACGATACAAGCTTAGCCAATAGGTGCGTGGCTGTTCAAAATTGTCATCGGCATATTGTCAGTGCATAAACTAGAGTATGGGAGTAGAGCCATGGTGCAGCAAGCCATGATTTGATTTCCTCATCATGGCTCCACCACCTCACTTGCGTTTTTATTAGCCATAGCGATCATGGAGTAGTGAGTCTTAACTTCGGGGAAGGAGCAGAAAAGGACCCCTGAAGAAAATAAAGAAGTAGGCCAACCCAATGTAGGAGTTTCCCAACAGAGCAATCTGTGTAGAGGCCCCAAAAAAAATAGGCATGCTTAAGATTGAAGATGCTGCAAGACTGAAGATTGGAAGAGAAGGCAAAAAGAAGAGAGTATGTTGGGTCAAGAAAGAAGATATCAGGAAACTTAAATGCTGGGGACAAAGGAGCTCTTACAAACAGCTGTCTCTTGCCAACTTGCCTGCCAGATGAGCCCAGCAGGAGTCAAGTTACTGGAGGCTGACACAAAAGAGCTGATGCATAACATCCACTGCCCAGGTGAAGCCTTCACCAGTCAAAGCCCAGTTGGGACCGGTTCTGTGGGGAAAGGCCAGCACAGAAGGTACCACTGTGTACCCACTGAGGTTGGCAAGAACAGGTAAGACCCCAGTGGGCCTCCTCCTTATTTTTACACATAAGATCACAAGGGTGTTGCCCCTTTGATTACATTCTTTAGACCTGTACCGCAGTGGCCCTTAAGCACAAGAATTAACCAGGGGCCCCTGGTCCCATAGTAGATTAAGCATTAGGCCAAGATAGTATAATTCGGCATCAGGCTGTGCCCTATTTAATTAATTCAGGCACCATGCCTGAGTGACAAGAGGGCATTAGGCCCTATCATCAACAACAGAGGGCTGAAGGCCCTGACATGTTTAGACAGTAGGCCTGTGCTTTGTGCTTAGCACTGGACCCTAAATCCCTCAAGTAGCCTGTGGTAGACCTTTTTCCAGATTCCCTTGGTGTAGTAGAAGTGTAGCAGGCATTGGGTCCTCACATCTACCTTTTTTCAGAGGGAAGTTTCCCAGCCTACTTTCCAGGATCAACTGAAACATCTTCAGTGGGCTGAGTTAGTGAGGTAAGTAGTGACTACACCTGTACCCACTGCACCTCAACAGATTTCACACCTCAGTGACTTGCAAAATTAAAAATGGATATGACTTCTCCAGCGCTGATGGTCAGCATCTAATGTAGCAGTCGCTGAATACACTCTTTACAAATTCCCCTCTTGGGGTCAGCAGTTAAGTACCCATAAAACAGAGGAAAGAGTGTAGCATATAATGAAGTACAGTTTGATCACACATTTCATAAACAATATAAAACACATTAAAACATATAAAACATGAAATGGCCACATAGGCAGCGGGTATCCCCAATCAGTTGAACCAATAGCAATTACCAGATTTAGTAGAACTGTGCAAAGTAATTCTAAATGAACTTAGTACGGTAAGGAATCCTGGGCTCTCCACTGGTCCAGGCTCTGATGTGCAATTGCCGGTTCTCTGCTTATAGCCGCATCAAAGGGGTCTCTTGCTGCCATTTTATTTTAAATAATAATTATTTTTCTTTTAATTACGTATTTTTCCTTCAAAAGGTAGGGACTGCGATGGGCACCAGGTTTGCTACAAGTTATGCAAATTTCTTCATGAGTAAATGGGAAGATTAAGTTATGTGGAACCATAATCCCTTCAGAGCGAACCTGGTGTCCTGGTATAGAGATATATATATATATATATATATATATATATGGCATCTTTTTTTATCTGGAGGGGGTGGGAGAGGAGCTTTTAAATGGGTTTTTTCTCTTACCTTAATTCAAATATTTTAATTGTTGAATTCATATTTGAAAGTAGTTACATCATGATTAATTTTTGCTATTTGTTTAGCTGATTGGGGCTACCCACTGCCTGTGTGGCCATTTCATGTTTTATATGTTTTAATGTGTTTTTTATTGTTTATGAAATGTGTGATTGGCACATCTTGCAGTCCGATCAGACCATCGGGTCCCTCTGCCATAGCAGACCATTATTTGCATATAAACAAAGTTCCAATCTGAAGGACATTATTACATCATCTGACATCAGCCCTGGGATCCCTAGAGCAAATTGGCTTTAATTGAAAAATGGGGCCTATGGGTGCAGTGGCTGTGTGAATTGCCAGCATTTGATCATTGGCGATAATTTCATTCATCCGTATTCCGGAGTGAAATATGTCCTTAGACACCACATGACATGTGAGAGTAAATTCATGGTGTATCTTATTCTTTGCCCGTGTAATCTTATCTATATTGGCAAGACGATTAGGAGACTGAAGGAGCATATAGCTATGCATCGTTCTTCTATTAAAAAAGCTATGCTTAAAGTTGAGCAAAACACACCACCAGTAGCAAGACATTTTGCCGCTAAGGGACACACCATGCGGGACTTTAAATTTATGCCGTTGGATCAAATCAAGCACTGGAAGAGGGGTGGAGATCGACATAAAAGACTTCTGCAAAGAGAATGTGAAATGATCTACAACTTTAACACTGTGGCACCGCATGGATTAAATGAAGAATTAACTCTCAGTTGTTTCTTATGAACAAGCTGATAGCTTGAGTCTCGCTTGCCATTTCTTAATAGTCTCTTGGGGCTGCTTAATAACACTGGTCTTTATTTATGTATTTGTTTGTGTCTATGTTAAGTAGGTTTTTTTTTGGTAAAGCTTTGGTGTTCTGGTTAGGTTAGATAGAGATCTTTTTTGTGATGTTGCCATGGCGAGACGCCTGTCAGGCACACTCAATCCCACCTCACCGAGGTATTAGTCAGATTTGATAATCAGTACTGAATAAGTGAGCAGCAGTGTACATATATTGGGTATCACTGTGTCTTTTGGTTGCCCTGGTGACACTGTGTATGGGCTTTGGATTGGTTCGCCGATTACGGACCAGCGGCGTCAGGCGTAAGTGATGTACTTCCACGGTGTACGCCGGGACCGGAAGTGCGTTCCATGACTGGAACCTCATGCTGCAGCCAGCGCGGACGTGATAGCACACAGGTGGGGTGAGTTTTAGGTAACAGGTGATGGGCTGATGACAGGCGTCAATCTATGGTATAAATAGCATTAAGCATTTGGCTCAGTAGTAATATGTATGCCCTTGAGGAAGGTGGTAACACCGAAACGGCTGTTGGGCAGAGGGGACCTGAATTCTTTGGTCTGTTATCTGGAAGGACATGTAAAGTATCATGCTAATCCTGGCTGGAATATAAAGTGTGCATTTTTGTAACTGTTGCCATGCTGACATACAGTTTTCTATGAAGTTGCTACTGGTGGTGTGCTGGTTTCTCTCTTTTGGCTGGGAAAGATTTTCTTTGGCTTGAGGAATACCCTGATATATATATATATATATATATATATATATATATATATTCCCAGAACAGTCCACACTCTGGCCTTATCCACATATGTTGGGGTGACTTCCAGAAACTGATAAATCCTCCAGATCCATCAGTGCCAATATACATTCAGTAAATAGGAGCACTCGCCAGTCTTCATAATGTTTCTTATTTTTATTGTTAGCAGCAAGACATCAATCAAGGGGTGTAATCGACGTTTCGGTTCCAAATGGAACCTTTGTCAAGATCCTTGACAAAGGTTCCATTTGGAACCGAAACGTCGATTACACCCCTTGATTGATGTCTTGCTGCTAACAATAAAAATAAGAAACATTATGAAGACTGGTGAGTGCTCCTATTTACTGAATGTGTGTATATATATATATATATATATGTGTAAAATGTATATTTATTTATTTTTTACAAATAGCAATAAATATATTTTTATTTATTTATTTTTTAAATAAAATCATTTTGGATTTGGGTTAAGAACTACTGTAATCTACCCTCAGTCTTTTTTTGAGACTAATCTTAAACCTCCCTTTTGAACATCTTTAGCCGAGTCATATTTATGTGTAACTTCTTTTTAGAAATGAAAGATGCCATATCCAAAATCCAAAATAAAAAAAATTGTGGTAGTTGAAAAAAATGTTTCTTTGTATCAATATATTATGTTCTGCTGCATTTACAACTGGATCTGTTGAAATCAACTTATTGGTTGTGCAGCAAAATTCTTAAAAATCATGTTTATTGGTATTGGCGAAGTCCATCCCTGTTTCATTTTCCCCCATAACAAATCATTGGTTGATTGACCCATTGTCCTAAAGACGTTGATTTGTTTTATTAAGTAGGTCAATTAATCAAAATATTGTGATAATATCAACTATATAAACATTTTTGTAAGGTTAAATAATTGAACTAAATAATTGTCAAAATGGCTAAGGAGGATTTACAGCAGAATGCTAATTAAAACAGAATAGTAGTGGGAAGATTCATATACTTACTGTATTAAAAAAGAAAATTTACTGATGGTGGCATTTTTAAATTGTATGTTATTTTTTTTAAGCTATCAAAGCTTATGCTCTATATAAAGTGCTTTGTGGCCTGAGTGTTGACTGATTAAATTCAGTGCTAATTCAGGAAAATAAACATGTTAACTATTAACTTTATTAGAGGTCACTGGTGTATTTCTCACAAGCAATATGAACAAGGTTCCACAAATCCTGGACCCTGGAGTATTGATTTTTCCATTCTTTTAACTGAAGATAAATGACCTGCACATTTTTACCCTGATGTATTTCCTCCGGTTATCTTCAGCACAGATGAAAGTCTTTGTGTGGATAAAGCCTGTAAATGTAAAGTTCGCTAACTATAATATAAAATCTAGAGATGTGCATGATCCCCAATGTTTTGGTTTTGGTTCTAATTCATCATCATGTTTTGGTTTTGCCAAAACCAACCTCAAGTGATTTGGTTTTGGATCTGGATTGTTTTTTTTTATAAAACTGATAAAAAAAACAACAACTAAACTCGTGTAATTTAGGCCTGTTTCTCTTCCTATAGTTTTATTAACCTCAATAACATTCATTTTAGGTGAATTTTGACTACCTCAAAGCTCAAAATATTGTTCGCCAATATTGGTCAAAGGCTGGCTGACTAAACTAAGCAATAGAGAAACAGCACAAACACACAGCAGTTTAAAAAAATATAACACATCTATGAAACATTGCCACACAGCAGTGGCAGACAGGATCGCATTTTAATAAACTATATAATCCCATAGAAAGAATGTGTTTACTAATCAAGAACTAGATTAAAGGCCCAAGGGCTGTACAGGGAAATAGAGGTGGAGTATGTAGTGGAAAGCCAGTAAAGGATTGATTAATTGAACGATCGATTAAGAAAATAAAATTTGAGACGTGGCCTTGCGAGAGACAGAAGCCTGTTTTTTTTACAGCAATTTTGAAGAGAAAAGGCCATAAAAAATACACTATTAATAGCCAATGATTCCTGACAAGGGTTGAAAGAGAAGCCAAGAAACTGAATAGTTGCATTGCAGAGCTGCAAACTCCAAATCAGCCTATCTTACACTAACAAATATTAGGAGGTTGCCCTGCTGGCCATACTACTCCCACCCCCTCCTCCCTAATTGGGTAACACATCCCTGTAGTATATTTATGAGGTGCACCGGAGAGTCTGAGTATGAGAGATAATACCATATTTTTCTCCTAAATCTAGTCCATAAGCGGAGAGATGTTCTGCTTATCCATGATCTACAAACTTGCAAGCATTTCTGTTGAATGTTATGAATAATTTCTCTTGTGCATGTTACTGAACAGTACTAAATGTTTAATAATTTTTTTTTTTCTTTTTTTGGGGAGGCACCTGTCACGATCCGGGTATCTGGACGCCATTTCTTACCCATCAGATGCCTCCTAAGGCTGGCTCAGCGCTCCAGGACCGGATCCCATCTGTTATCCTAATGTTCACATTCCTGCATCCTCTCCTGTCTTTCTGAGACGCTGTCACAGTAACGCCTTATTACATCTGGCATGGCGTCTCCTGCGGCCTCCGCCGCCGTCCCTGAGCTTCTGCATGCAGAGTGTCAGAGTGGCGATTACGTCAGCCGCGGCCTCCGCTGTGTCCGCGTGGTTGGATGTGCACTTGTCAGCCTGGCGTCTCCTGTCTCCAGTGGCCGGCGCCGCCATTACTGTTTTCATTACCACATGGATTACAAACCAAACTTCCCTCCAAGTGTCTGCATGGGCGCAGCCATCTTGGATTCTGTCAGCTGATCATTTCCTCCAATCTGTTGTCAGTATTGTTAATCTGCATAATTGCCTAGCCAATCCCTTCCTTGCTGCAGGTATAAATACACTGTGCCTGAGCAAGGAAGGCGTCAGTGCTTTGGTTGTCAAACCTAGTTCCTGTTTGTCTCTCTCCTGTGATTGTCTTCCAGGTTCCAGCTCCTGTCTCAAGACTTCCACCATAGAGACCCGCACCAGCATTCCACCTGCGGTGTAGCCTGACTCTCCAATCCATTGTGGATTCATCTGTTTCCAGCTACAACATAACCTGCTTCCAGCTCAGCTTCCAGCAGAGTACAGCTTCCCTTAAAGGGCCGGTGTCCTTTCTACACTTTACCACTCTCCACCGGTATTATTATTTCTCCGCTCTCAAGTTCTACATTTCAGTTCATATTTCATCGCTCCCAAGTTCATTTATTATTTAACTGGTTCCAGCCAGTATCCACTCCGTGCTAACAACAGTCTGGTTCCAGCCAGTATCCACAGCAGCTGTTTTACCTTCAGCAACCCAGCTTTTCCTGGAACACCAGCTGGCACAATCCTGGGTTATCTCCATTGCTACAGTCGGGCCTGGTAAGGACTTTCCATCTAGAAGATCATAAGAACTATCTCACACTACCAGTGCCCTGTGGCTCCTGCCATCCTGTAGTACCCAGGAACTGTATTTATTATTTGCTGACTTTTACGTTTTCTTTTACTGCTGCTGTGTTGCGGAGTTGTCATAATAAACATCATTGACTTTTATCTAAGTTGTCGTGGTCACGCCTTCGGGCAGTTATTATTCATGTTACTTACATGTCCAGGGGTCTGATACAACCTCCCAGGTTCCGGTACATCTCAGCCCCTACAACTGAGGCTGCCTCCCGTCAGCTCAGGCCCTCAGTTGTGACAGTAAGCACTGACCTAATGAATCCAGCCGGAGACCAGGATCAAGCGGCCAGGCCGATGCAAGAACTGGCAGCCCGACTAGAACATCAGGAGGCTGCACAGGGCCACATCATCCGCTGTCTCCAGGATCTCTCTACTCGGCTGGATGGGATTCAGACAACTCTCCGTGGATCAGGCGCATCTGGTGCGTCAACCACAGTGACTCCAGCTATAACCCCACCCACCTTACCCATTTCTGCTCCACGTCTTCATCTTCCAACGCCAGCAAAATTTGACGGATCTCCAAGATTCTGCAGGGGATTTCTCAACCAGTGCGAGATTCAGTTTGAGCTACAACCTGGCAATTTTCCCAGTGACCGTACAAAAATTGCCTACATCATCTCTCTTCTCAGTGGCTCCGCCCTTGACTGGGCATCACCGTTATGGGAGAGGTCCGACACCCTGCTATCTTCTTACACTGCATTCGTGTCAACATTCAGGCGCATCTTCGACGAGCCAGGCCGGGTAACCTCAGCTTCATCCGAGATTCTCCGTTTACGCCAGGGGTCACGTACTGTAGGACAATATCTGATACAGTTCCAGATCCTGGCATCCGAACTGGCATGGAACGACGAGGCCCTGTATGCTGCATTCTGGCATGGCTTATCTGAGCTTATTAAAGATGAGTTAGCTACCAGAGACTTACCTTCTAAGTTAGATGAGCTAATCTCACTCTGCACGAAAGTTGATTTACGTTTCAGAGAGAGAGCAACTGAGCGTGGAAGATCATCTGCTCCAAAATCTTCTGCTCCTCCTCCTCGTCAACTGTCACCATCTAAAGATGAGCCCATGCAAATTGGCCGTTCCCGTTTAACTCCTGCTGAGCGCCGAAGACGTCTCTCTAAATCTCTTTGTCTTTACTGTGCAGCTCCGTCTCACACCATCAATGCCTGTCCCGAACGTCCGGGAAAACTCCAAACCCTAGCTCGCCCAGGAGAGGGCCGGCTAGGAGTAATGATCTCCTCTCCATCTCCTCATGATTGTAATCTCCCAGTCTCGCTTCAAGTTGCTCAACGTTATCGGAACGTCATTGCTCTCCTTGATTCCGGAGCAGCTGGGAACTTTATTACTGAAGCCTATGTTAAACGGTGGTCCCTACCCACCGAGAGACTTCCTTCCTCCTTTTCCTTAACTGCCGTGGATGGCAGTAAAATTTTTGATACTGTTATTGCTCTAAGGACTCTACCAGTTCGTCTGAGAGTGGGAGTTCTTCATTCCGAACTTATTTCACTTTTAGTGATTCCAAGAGCCACACATCCTGTGGTCCTGGGCCTTCCATGGCTCCGTCTTCACAATCCTACAATTGATTGGACGACTACGCAAATCCTGGCATGGGGTTCCTCCTGTGCAGAGACATGTTTGTTTAAAGTATTGCCTGTCTGTTCTTCCTCCCCCAGGTCGTCTGATGTTCCACCTCCTCCATATCAAGATTTCACGGATGTGTTCAGTAAAGCTTCTGCTGATATCCTTCCTCCTCATAGAGAATGGGACTGCCCGATTGATCTCGTTCCAGGGAAGGTTCCACCTCGAGGCCGAACTTATCCGTTGTCTCTGCCTGAGACGCATTCTATGGAGGAATACATTAAAGAGAACCTAGCAAAGGGGTTCATTCGACCTTCTTCTTCCCCAGCCGGCGCAGGCTTCTTTTTTGTAAAAAAGAAAGATGGTGGTCTGCGGCCGTGCATCGACTACAGAGGTTTGAACGACATTACCATCAAGAACCGTTATCCTTTACCCCTGATTACTGAGCTCTTTGACAGAGTTAGCGGAGCTACCATCTTTACAAAGCTGGACTTGCGAGGTGCATACAATCTCATCCGGATCCGTGAGGGTGACGAGTGGAAGACCGCCTTTAACACCCGTGACGGACATTATGAGTACCTCGTCATGCCCTTCGGATTGAGCAATGCTCCAGCTGTCTTCCAGCATTTTGTCAATGAGATTTTCAGAGACATTCTATACCGTCATGTCGTGGTCTATCTAGACGATATCCTCATTTTTGCCAACGATTTAGAGGAACATCGTTTTTGGGTTAAAGAGGTTCTGTCCCGTCTCCGTGTCAATCATCTCTATTGCAAATTAGAAAAATGCGTCTTTGAAGTCAAGTCCATTCCGTTTCTAGGGTACATTGTGTCCGGTTCTGGACTAGAGATGGATCCTGAGAAACTACAAGCAATTCAGAATTGGCCGGTACCCTTAACCCTCAAAGGGGTCCAGAGGTTCTTAGGGTTCGCCAATTATTACCGAAAGTTTATACGAGACTTTTCCACCATTGTGGCGCCTATTACTGCTTTCACCAAGAAGGGTGCTAACCCGTCCAAGTGGTCTGAAGAAGCCATGCAAGCTTTTCATCTTTTAAAACAGAGGTTCATCTCTGCGCCTGTCCTGAAACAGCCTGACATCGACTCTCCTTTCATCCTAGAGGTGGATGCCTCCTCCGTTGGAGTAGGAGCGGTGTTATCTCAGAGGGCTAAAGATGGCCATTTACATCCTTGCAGTTTCTTCTCCCGGAAGTTCTCCCCAGCTGAGCGCAACTATGCCATTGGCGACCAGGAGTTGCTAGCCATCAAGCTCGCTCTAGAAGAGTGGAGGTATCTGTTGGAGGGAGCTTCTCATTTAATCACCATACTTACAGACCACAAGAACCTTTTATACCTGAAGGGCGCACAATGTCTCAACCCTCGTCAGGCCAGATGGGCACTTTTCTTTTCCAGGTTCGACTTTAAACTCCAGTTCTGTCCGGGCTCTCAGAATCGCAAGGCCGATGCCCTTTCCCGCTCATGGGAGCAAGAAAATGAGTCAGAGTCTTCAGACAAGCATCCTATTATAAATCCGTTGGCATTCTCCACGGTAGGGATGGACTCTACGCCCCCATCAGGGAAAAGTTTTGTGAAGCCGATGCTAAGGAAGAAGCTCATGCATTGGGCCCATGCTTCCCGTTTTGCCGGACATACAGGTATCCAAAAAACCCTGGAGTTTATCTCTAGGTCCTATTGGTGGCCAACTCTGAAAAAGGACGTCTTGGAGTTTATTGCATCTTGCCCAAAGTGTGCCCAACATAAAGTATCCCGCCAGTCGCCTGCGGGGCAACTGGTTCCACTATCCGTTCCCCGTCGACCATGGACCCACTTGTCGATGGATTTCATTACAGACTTACCCATGTGCAACAAGTTCAATACCATCTGGGTGGTAGTTGACCGGTTCACCAAGATGGCACACTTCATTCCTCTCACCGGTCTTCCGTCAGCTTCCAAGTTGGCTCAAGTATTCATACAAGAGATCTTCCGACTCCACGGTCTTCCTGAAGAAATTATCTCAGATCGAGGAGTTCAATTCACAGCCAAATTCTGGCGAAGTTTATGTCAAGTCCTCCAAGTCAAGCTAAAGTTTTCCACGGCTTACCATCCTCAGACCAATGGTCAAACCGAGAGGGTGAATCAGGACTTGGAGGCCTTCCTCCGCATCTATGTGTCCTCCTCTCAAGATGACTGGGTTCAATTACTTCCCTGGGCCGAGTTCTGTCATAACAACCAGTATCATTCTTCATCTGCTTCAACACCATTCTTCACTAACTTTGGATTCCACCCTAAAGTTCCTGAGTTCCAACCGCTTCCAGCAACTTCTGTTCCCGCAGTGGATATCACCTTGCATCAGTTTGCCAATATCTGGAAGAGCGTACGATCAGCTCTGCTCAAGGCATCGTTCAGGTACAAGAAGTTTGCGGATAAGAAGCGTCGAGCAGTTCCTGCTCTCAAGGTGGGTGATCGGGTATGGTTATCCACGAAGAATTTGAGGTTAAGAGTTCCCAGTATGAAGTTTGCACCTCGCTATATCGGTCCTTTCAAGATTGAACAAGTCATCAATCCTGTTGCTTACAGACTCCAGTTGCCTCCCTTCTTAAAAATACCCAGGACATTCCATGTTTCCCTGTTGAAACCGCTGATCTTGAATCGGTTTCATTCCTCACTTCCTCCAACTCCGAAAGTCCAAACTCAACGAGGCGTTGAGTATGAAGTGGCCAAGATCCTGGACTCACGTCACCGTTACGGTCAACTACAATATCTTATTGACTGGAAGGGTTATGGTCCTGAGGAACGTTCATGGACCAATGCTTCTGATGTCCATGCTCCTGCCTTGGTCCGGAGATTCCATTCCAAGTTTCCTCAAAAGCCAAAGAAGTGTCCTGGGGCCACTCCTAAAGGGGGGGGGTGCTGTCACGATCCGGGTATCTGGACGCCATTTCTTACCCATCAGATGCCTCCTAAGGCTGGCTCAGCGCTCCAGGACCGGATCCCATCTGTTATCCTAATGTTCACATTCCTGCATCCTCTCCTGTCTCTCTGAGATGCTGTCACAGTAACGCCTTATTACATCTGGCATGGCGTCTCCTGCGGCCTCCGCCGCCGTCCCTGAGCTTCTGCATGCAGAGTGTCAGAGTGGCGATTACGTCAGCCGCGGCCTCCGCTGTGTCCGCGTGGTTGGATGTGCACTTGTCAGCCTGGCGTCTCCTGTCTCCAGTGGCCGGCGCCGCCATTACTGTTTTCATTACCACATGGATTACAAACCAAACTTCCCTCCAAGTGTCTGCATGGGCGCAGCCATCTTGGATTCTGTCAGCTGATCATTTCCTCCAATCTGTTGTCAGTATTGTTAATCTGCATAATTGCCTAGCCAATCCCTTCCTTGCTGCAGGTATAAATACACTGTGCCTGAGCAAGGAAGGCGTCAGTGCTTTGGTTGTCAAACCTAGTTCCTGTTTGTCTCTCTCCTGTGATTGTCTTCCAGGTTCCAGCTCCTGTCTCAAGACTTCCACCATAGAGACCCGCACCAGCATTCCACCTGCGGTGTAGCCTGACTCTCCAATCCATTGTGGATTCATCTGTTTCCAGCTACAACATAACCTGCTTCCAGCTCAGCTTCCAGCAGAGTACAGCTTCCCTTAAAGGGCCGGTGTCCTTTCTACACTTTACCACTCTCCACCGGTATTATTATTTCTCCGCTCTCAAGTTCTACATTTCAGTTCATATTTCATCGCTCCCAAGTTCATTTATTATTTAACTGGTTCCAGCCAGTATCCACTCCGTGCTAACAACAGTCTGGTTCCAGCCAGTATCCACAGCAGCTGTTTTACCTTCAGCAACCCAGCTTTTCCTGGAACACCAGCTGGCACAATCCTGGGTTATCTCCATTGCTACAGTCGGGCCTGGTAAGGACTTTCCATCTAGAAGATCATAAGAACTATCTCACACTACCAGTGCCCTGTGGCTCCTGCCATCCTGTAGTACCCAGGAACTGTATTTATTATTTGCTGACTTTTACGTTTTCTTTTACTGCTGCTGTGTTGCGGAGTTGTCATAATAAACATCATTGACTTTTATCTAAGTTGTCGTGGTCACGCCTTCGGGCAGTTATTATTCATGTTACTTACATGTCCAGGGGTCTGATACAACCTCCCAGGTTCCGGTACATCTCAGCCCCTACAACTGAGGCTGCCTCCCGTCAGCTCAGGCCCTCAGTTGTGACAGCACCACATTACTTCTGGTTAAAAATGTTTTACAAAAGGTCTATCGATAGCCTCAAAAGTAGTTGACACGGGTGGGCACTTGTTTTCTTTTGAGAGACTACAACAAATGTATCAGTTACCAAGACAGCACTTTGATATGTATCTTCAAACTAGACATTATATATTTTCCCTTCCCTCCATACCAGACGAAGAGGCAGCTCCTAACACTTTGCACAAACTTTTGAAATTGATTAGTATAGTCTTGTATAGGATTAAATTGTTTTACATACATCTCACTGATAATTATCATTCTGATGTGGCTTGGAAGTCCTTTTTTAATGTATGTTAGATGGATATCCACTCTTTAAATACCCTTCCTGACCTCCTTACCCATTCTGATGCTACTCTTAAATAATTACAGTCGGCTTACTTACAGGACCTATATTTCACCTGCCCAAAGAAAACATACAGATGGAGCCACGCTAGTCGTGGCTCCATCTGTGCCTGGGCGTGCCCTAGCGGCGAGAGTGTTTCCGGCCGGCCGGGCACACGCGCCCATGACAGAGACGTGCCCCATTCACTAGACTGGGAGAGCGTCTCTGTGCACTCCCGGCGGGGCTAGGTGGACTGATCGCCTAGTCATGCCAGAAGTGCATGCCTGCGATGGAGCCGCACTGGATGAGTGCGGTTCCATCTGTATGGTAGATTCAGTACCTGCCATGAAAAATCATATGGTTAAAGCCACAATCGGTATCCGGTCTCTAGGTCGACAAGACTTAGGTCGACAGTGTCTAGGTCGACATGACAAAAGGTCGACATGAGTTTTTCAAATTTTTTCACTTTTTGAACTTTTTGATACTTTGCGATCCACATGGTCTACGATTGGGAACAGTAACCTGTGCCGAGCGCTCTGGTAGCGGAACGAGGCACCTTGCCCAGAGCATGATGATCCATGCGAGGGGACACGGTGCACTAAATGGGGTTCCCGGTCACTGTACGACACCAAAAAAGATTAAAAACTAATGTCGATCTTTTGACCTGTCGACCTAGACCATGTCAACCTAGAGACCCTGTCGACCAAAAATCCCTGTCAACTTAGTTACTGTCGACAAATAGTAGTCGACCTAGACACTGTCAACCTAAGTCTTGTCGACCTTCAATACCACACCTGCCACAATCTTACATTGTTTGTTGGACTGCAGGAAAGTTAAACGTTTTTGGAATAAGGTAGTTCAATTTGCTGACAAAGTTTTCCCTCCAACTAAAACCTGATCTGTTATTTTGCATGTGTGCCAATTTTAATTCTTGGGATCGGGGTCCTGATAAAAACTCGAAGCTACGCTTACTTACTGTCCTTATTACAGTTGCAAAAAAAAAAAAAAAAATTACCCTTACATTCTAGACAAAAAAACTTTCCCATCCTTATAAAATGTTAAACAGAAGTTGTTATAACTTCTTTATTGTGATCGACGAGCTATAATTCCAGATGTTAATCAAGGTGTGGACAAATTCTACCAAAAGTGGGAGCCCTTTATTAACACCTTAGAGGCCTCCACCCAAAATTATATAATTAAGCTTTTCGAAAATACCAAGTGGTATTTACTTAGATGCATTTCGTTATCTACATGATTTAACATGGTTTATAACCTCCTGCATTCTTACCATTCTCATAGCCTTTACCTTAACTTTTAATAATAATCTCAAAATAACCCATGATATTTATCTGAAAGATGTCCATTAATATTTTCTTCCTATTAGCCCCTCTGACACTACTTCTCCTCCTGCTCTCTCTGCTGGAGTCTCACATTCTCACACACCCCAACCCGTGGGTCACCATGGTGTTGGTGTTGGAGTCCAAATTATACCTCCAGGACCATCCCTTACATTCTCTATATTTGAGGTCCATGCTGTACGCCTCTACCAACCTGCTAATATTCGAGTTGTTGTCATTTACTGTCCCCCTGGCATTTCCTCCAAATTCCTCGACAACTTTGCTTACTGGCTTCCTCACTTCCTCTCTTCTGACATTCCCTCCATTATTCTAGGTGATTTCAACATCCCTATTGATAACCCCACAACATCACCTGCCTCTAAACTCCTTAACCTTACATCTTCATTTGGTCTCTCCCAGTGGACCTCCCCACCCTCTAATGTGAACAAGAGCTCACTGGATCTGGTTTTCACTCACCATTATATTTATGATTGCTCCAACTCCCCTTTTCTCCTCTCTGACCACCACCTGCTCTCTTTAACTTCTCTATCTCTGATTCCCCATCTCTCCCTCCTGAGGCTACCATCACTCAGCATAACCCTGTTTGACTCACTTCTCTCCTATTCTCTCTCTCTCATGCCCTGAACAAGCCACTTCCCTAGACAATGCATCCCTTACTTCTGCTCTTGAATCTGTTGCTCCACCAAGCACTTTTCTCATACGTCCTAGAGGATGCTGGGTATGACATCAAGACCATGGGGTATAGACGGGACCCGCAGGAGACATGGGCACTCTAAAGACTTTTCATTGGGTGTGAACTGGCTCCTCCCTCTATGCCCCTCCTCCAGACCTCAGTTTTAGAAATGTGCCCAGGTCGACTGGATGCACTCTGAGGAGCTCTACTGAGTTTCTCTGAAAAGACTTATGTTAGGTTTTTTATTTTCAGGGAGATCTGCTGGCATCAGACTCCCTGCTTCGTGGGACTGAGGGGACAGAAGCAGAACCAACTTCCTCAGAGTCTCACGGCTCTGCTTCTGGCTGACAGGACACCATTAGCTACTGAAGGGAACTGAACGCTAGCCGTGTCTAGATGCTCACTCCCACAGCACACCGTCACCCCCTCACAGAGCCAGAAGTCAGAAGACAGGCGAGTATGAGAAGAATGATCTTCAATCAAGTAAGTGACGGCTGAGGTGCGGTGCGGTTGGTGGGGAGCTAAAAGGCTAAGATGCCGCTGGCACAGCCCTACCCCCGCCAGTATAAATAATAAGTCAATATATTGAGTGTAAGGATGTGTGTAAGGGGCGGAGCTTCTTCCTCAGGCAGCCAGCACACTACTCAGTGCCATTTTCTCTCTCTCCTCAGGCTGCAGAGAACACGCTGGTCCTCTCCTCCACTTCTGACAAGTACAGGGTGCTATAAAGGGGGGGGGGGGGGCACAAAGCGATTGTGGTGCATTTGATAGTGTATATTTCTATTTAAAAGTGCTTTTGGGCTGTGGACATACTGTGTTCACAGGCAATACTGGTGCTGGGATTGTGAACTGGCTGCTCCTATCCTGTGTCCCTCTGACAGATTTTACTGTGGGTCTGTCCCCAAAATAAGTCCCAGTGTGTCTGTGAGTGGTGTACACGTGAGAGGCATGTCTGAGGCAGGGAGTTCCTCCCCGGAAGAAGCCATTTTAGGGACACAGAGTTGTAATGTGGTGGCACTACTGGCACACCAAGAGCCTGCATGGGTGAAAGAGTTACGTGTTACGCATGGGTGAAAGAGTTACACTGCTCAGGCCCACTATTGCCTGTGCATGGGTGAGTCACGCTATTGAAAAATGGTCAGAAAGCGTGTCATCAGAAATTGACACGATTGATAAAGATGAGATACTCCTTACGTTAGGGAATATCAAGGACGCTGCCGCCTACATGCTGGAAGCAATGAAGGCTATTGGACTCTTGAGTTCACAAGCCGCTACCATGGCAGTATTGGCTCGGCGGGCCTTATGGATTCGCCAGTGGAATGCGGATGCAGATTCCAAAAGAAACATGGAGGCTCTCCCATATAAAGGTGAGGCCTTATTTGGCGATGGCCTGGATGCGTTGGTCTCGGCGGCTACCACAGGTAAGTCAACATTTTTGCCCTCTGCGCCTGCACCGGCAAAAAAGACCTATCACCCGCAAATGCAGTCCTTTCGGCCCAATAAATACAAAAAGACGAGAGGTTCCCCATTCTTTGCAGGTAGGGGAAGGGGAAAGAAGCCCACACCGGCTCCAGGTTCCCAATTCTGCCAAATCCCCAGCATGACGCTGGAACTCCCTTGCGGGAGGCCGCTCGGGTGGGGGCACGTATCAAACTTTTCAGCCAGGATTGGATTCTGTCTAGCCTGGACCCCTGGGTGTTGCAAACAGTATCCCAGGGTTACAAACTATAGTTTCAAGACGTTCCCCCATGCCGATTTTTCAAATCGACCTTGCCAGCTTCTCCGCCAGAGAGAGAAGCAGTAACAGCGGCAATCCAAAAATTATGTCAAGACCAGGTCATAGTCCTGGTACCGTTGTCACAACAAGGGCGGGGTTTTTATTCAAGCCTCTTTGTTGTTCCAAAGCCGGACGGCTCGGTCAGACCGATCCTAAATCTAAAAGATCTGAATTTCTTCCTGAAAAGGTTCAAGTTCAAGATGGAATCACTTCGGGCGGTGATTGCCAGTCTGGAGGAGGGGGACTACTTGGTGTCGGTGGACATAAAGGATGCTTACCTGCACGTTCCCATTTATCCTCCTCACCAGGCTTATCTGAGATTCGCGATTCAGGATTGCCATTACCAATTCCAGACGTTACCTTTCGGTCTCTCCACGGCGCCGAGGGTATTCACCAAGGTGATGGCAGAGATGATGGTCCTCCTTCGTCAGAAAGGAGTCAATATAATCCCTTATCTGGATGACCTCCTGATAAAGGCGAGATCCAGGGAGCAGTTATTACAAAACATATCCCTCTCCCTGTCAATACTCCAACAACACGGGTGGATCATAAATTACCCAAAGTCACAGTTGGAACCGACGACAAGGTTGTCTTTCCTCGGATGATTCTGGACACACAAGTTCAGAGAGTATTTCTTCCACTGGAAAAGGCTCTGGAAATCCAGAAAATGGTAAAACAGATATTGAAACCATCAAGTGTGTCGATCCATCAGTGCATTCGGTTGTTGGGGAAGATGGTGGCGGCCTACAAGGCCATACAGTTTGGCAGGTTCCGTGCCAGAGTATTCCAGTGGGACCTGTTGGACAAGTGGTCGGGGTCACACCTACACATGCACAGAAAGATAATCCTCTCGTCACAAACCAGGATTTCACTCCTGTGGTGGTTGCACAGCTCTCACCTGCTAGAGGGACGCAGGTTCGGGATTCAGGACTGGGTCCTAGTAACCACGGATGCAAGTCTCCGAGGCTGGGGAGCAGTCTCTCAGGGAGAAAACTTCCAGGGACGTTGGTCACAACAGGAAGCCTGCCTTCACATAAACGTTCTGGAGCTAAGAGCCATTTACAACAGCCTTCAACAAGCGGTACATCTTCTTCAAGACCGTCCTGTGCAGATCCAGGCGGACAATGTAACAGCAATCGCATACATAAACAGGCAGGGCGGAACGAAAAGCAGAGCGGCAATGGCAGAGGCGACAAAAATCCTCCGCTGGGCAGAAAAACAAGCTCTGTTGGCAATATTCATTCCGGGAGTAGACAACTGGGAAGCAGACTTTCTCAGTAGACATGATCTCCATCCAGGAGAGTGGGGCCTCCACCAAGAAGTCTTCGCAGAGGTGACAAGTCTTTGGGGAGTTCCTTAAATAGACATGATGGCGTCTCGTCTCAACAAGAAGCTTCAGAGATACTGTTCCAGGTTGAGAGACCCTCAAGCAGTAGCAGTGGATGCACTGGTGTCCCAGTGGGTGTTTCCGTCAGTGTATGTTTTCCCTCCACTTCCGCTGATCCCAAAAGTACTCAGGATCATAAGAAAGACAAGGGTTCGAGCAATCTTCATTGCCCCAGACTGGCCAAGAAGGGCTTGGTACCCAGATCTTCAGCAGTAACTCATAGGAGATCCTCGGCCTCTTCCTCCTCGGGAGGACCTGCTGCAACAGGGGCCGTGTGTGTACCAAGACTTACCGCGGCTACGTTTGATGGCATGGCTGTTGAGCGCCGTATCCTAGCCAGGAAGGGTATTCCTAAGGAGGTCATTCCCACCCTTATTCAGGCCAGAAAGGGAGTAACGTTAAAACATTACCACCGTATTTGGAAAAAATATGTGTCTTGGTGTGAATCCAAGAAAGCTCCTACGGAAGAGTTTCACTTAGGACGTTTTCTCCATTTTTTGCAGGATGGTGTGGAGGCGGGCCTACGATTGGGATCAATCAAGGTCCAGATTTCGGCCTTGTCAGTGTTCTTCCAAAAACAATTGGCCTCTCTTCCAGAGGTTCAGACCTTCGTGAAAGGGGTTCTGCACATCCAGCCTCCATTCGTGCCTCCAGTGGCACCATGGGACCTTAACATGGTCCTTTAATCGTATTGGTTTGAGCCTCTACAAAAGATAGAGTTGAAGTTTCTCACTTGGAAAGTGGTGATGCTTTTGGCATTGGCATCCGCAAGGCGGGTGTCTGAATTGGGGGCCTTGTCTCACACGAGCCCTTACCTGATTTTCCATGAAGATAGGGCAGAGTTGCGAACTCACCAACATTTTCTTCCAAAGGTGGTTTCTGCTTTTCACATAAACCAACCTATTGTGGTGCCAGTAGTTACTGACACATTCACTGATTCAAAGTCTCTAGATGTGGTTAGAGCTTTGAAAATCTATGTTGCTAGAACAGCTCGTATACGGAAAACAGAGGCTCTGTCCTGTATGATCACAACAAGATTGGCTGTCCTGCTTCCAAGCAGACTATTTCACGTTGGATTAGAAATACGATTCAGCAAGCTCATACTGTGGCTGGATTGCCGTTACCAACGTCGGAAAAGGCCCACTCCACTAGGAAGGTGGGCTCATCCTGGGAGGCTGCCCGGGGGGTCTCGGCATTACAGCTTTGCCGAGCAGCTACTTGGTCAGGGTCAAAAACATTTGCTAAGTTCTACAAGTTTGACACCTTGGCCGACGAGGACCTAAAGTTTGGTCAATTGGTGCTGCAGGGTCATCCGCACTCTCCCGCCCGTATTGGAGCTTTGGTATAGACCCCATGGTCTTGATGTCATCCCCAGCATCTTCTAGGACGTATGAGAAAATACGATTTTGATAACCCACCGGTAAATCCTTTTCTCCTAGTCCGTAGAGGATGCTGGGCGCCCGTCCCAGTGCGTACTTTACCTGCAGTTTAGTTATTACAGTTACACAAGTTGTGTTATCTTGGTATCAGCATGTTGCTGCAATTAGTTCATGCCTGTTGGCGTATATGTTATGTTGAATGCCATGTGTGCGGCATGGTTGAGGGTGTGAGTTGGTAGATATCTCACCACTAGTTAAGTAATTCCTTTCCTCGAAATGTCAGTCTCCCTGGGCACAGTTCCTATAACTGAGGTCTGGAGGAGGGGCATAGAGGGAGGAGCCAGTTCACACCCAATGATAAGTCTTTAGAGTGCCCATGTCTCCTGCGGATCCAGTCTATACCCCATGGTCTTGATGTCGTCCCCACGTACTGCCAAACGACAGTGGAGGAAATCACGCTCTAAGGCAGACTTACTCCATTTCAAACTTATGCTCTCGTCCTTCAGTACTGCCCTTTCCCTCGCTAAACATTCATATTTCAAAATTCTCATTTACTCCCAGTCTTCCAACCCCTGGCGCCTTTTTGCCACTGTCAACTCCCTCCTCTGCCCACCCCCACCTTCTCTACCCTCATCACTGTCTGCTCTTGACTTTGCCACTAATTTCACATCCAAGATTGACTACATATGTCAGGACATCACATCCCACCAGACCATCAGCAACCAGCTACCTCGTATCCCTTACCACCACCCTTCCCTCTCACCTCTGACATCTTTCTCCCATCTATGTGGTGAGGAAGTCATGGCCATCATCCCTCCCACCACAACCCCACTTGACCCTATCCCTTTCCGCCTCCTCTGCTACCTCTCTCCTTCTGCCTGTTCCCATCTTGCCCACCTTCTCAATGTCTCCCTCTCATCAGGCACTGTCCCCTCTGCCTTCAAGCATGCTCTTGTCTCTTCTATTCTTAATAAACCTATCCTTGATCCAATCACCCTCTCCAACTACCGACCTATCTCTCTCCTCCCATTTGCTACCAAACTCCTTTAGCGTATTGTCTACAAGTGCCTTACTGTCTTTCTTTCCTCCCGCTCACTGCCTGGTTTCCATCCCCCCACTCCACTGAAACTGCCGTCACAATAGTCTGCAATGACCTCCATGTATTCAAGTCTAAGTACTAAGTACTCTCTGCTTATTCTTCTTGACCTATCTGCTGCCTTTGACACCGTGGACCACCCTCTCCTTCCGAAAATCCTTCACTCCTTTGGTCTGTGTGATACTTCCCTCTCCTGGCTGTCCTCCTACCTCTCTGATCACTCCTCTGTCTCCTCTCATGACTCCACCTCCACCCCACTTCCACTAATTGTAGGTATCCCCCAAGGTTCTGTTCTTGGTCCTCTCATTTTCTCTCTCTATATGTCCTCTTTAGGTGAACTTATTAGCTCTTTTAACTTCCAATATCACCTCTATGCTGATGACACTCAAATGTACCTTTCCTCCCCTGACCTCTCCCCCACTCTCCTTGACTCATATCTCCAACTGTCTCTCTGCTATCTCTTCCTGTATGTCCCAGCGCATTCTTAAACTCAACATGTCTAAGACTGAGCTGATCGTCTTCCCACCCTCCCGCACAAACTCACCTCCCACAATCTCATTATCTGTTGATGGCATAACTATCTCCTCTAGCCTCCAAGTGCGCTGTCTTTGAATAATCCTTGACTCTTCCCTCTCCTTCAAACCACACGTTCAGCACCTCTCACAAACCTGCCATTTTCATCTCAAAAATATTTCCAGGAGTAGACCCTTTCTAACCCAGGAAGCCACTAAGACCATTATCCACTCACTGGTCATTTCCAGACTGGACTACTGTAATCTCCTCTTAACTGGCATCCCTGACAATTACCTCTCTCCACTCCAATCTATCCTCAATGCTGCAGCCCAGCTCATCTTCCTCACCAAACACACTCCATCCACCTCCCCTCTCCAGCAAGCCCTTCACTGGCTTCCCGTCCCTTTCAGAATCTAATTCAAACTTCTCACACTCACCTACAAAGCTCTCACCCATTCCTCTCCCATTTACATATCTGGTCTTATCTCCCTTTACTCTCCCACCCATCCTCTTTACTCTGCTAATGCATGCCGCCTCCCCTGCCAACTGATTACTTCCTCCCATTCCTATTTTCAAGCTTCTTCACGTGCTGCTCCCTTTCTCTGGAATTCCCTACCTCTCCACCTCTCTACAAAATTTCAAACAGGCTCTCAAGACCCACTTCTTCACCAAACACAGCCTAATCTCATCCTAACCTGGTGTTACATGCTCACTGTCTACCCCATCTGTGTCACCCCTATCTGTCTGCCCCTTTCCTTTAGAATGTAAGCTCTCATGAGCAGGGCCCTCAACCCTCATGTGCTTATCCTTCTCTTACTTAAACCATCCTCGATGTCACCTAATCCTGTGTTTTTTTTGACACTTTGATACTTTTGTCATTGTTTATTTACCCTGTACTTGTCCTATATTGTCTTCAACTGTAAGTCACTTTTGTCCTGTTCTGATTTTTCATTTGTGTACTTTGTAATTGGGCGCTGCAGATTCCTTGTGGCGCCATATAAAAAAAGTATAATAATAAAGACTATTTACTCTTTTTTTCTTACCTTTTGTGTTTCCTTTCTTGTGTTTTCCCCTTGTGTGGTCTAGAGTCATTTAGTTTTCTTAGGAATAATTTCTATTACACTTCGTTTCTAATACACACGTTATAATGATTGTTTCTACTACTAGATAACATTGTGATAGATGCTGCTGCCTTGTAACTGGTATTTATACTTGAATGTACATCGATAATCGATGTGTGTATTATTTGTATATCAATACTATTCCTCATATCATGTTGTATTGTGTTTGCTTATTTGTATTCTGTTTTGTGAAAAACAATAAAAAAATATTTAAAAAAGTATTTCAAATTAGTAACGTATTAGAGCAATAACCAATAAAAAAGTTTGTCTATGCAAAAATAACGGTCAACAATAACACTAAAAAATACAGCCCATATTGAAAAGTGGTGCAAGATGGAATTGTCTGCGGGCCCTCCCACTCTTATATTGTATATTAAAAAGGACATGCAACATGTAACAAATCAAGCACTTTAGCGACATGGACTGCCACTTTTGTGGCTGAAGTGCTTGATTTGTTTGGGCCCCACAAAACAAGCTACCAATGGGCCTAAGGCAGCTAACAGTGTTGTTAATCATCTCTACAGTTGAAAGATGTAATTCCCATCCTCGCCCTCATCAATGTTAACATTATTATCACACAATAGTAGCTCATTCCCACTGGAATCCACCATTACAATGTCTTTGTACTTTGATGTAAGTTTTATGAACATCAGCTTTACCACAATGTTTAGAAAGTAGCCTATGCAGATCATTCACAAAGTTCCCAGCTGTGCTAAACACTCTTTCCTAGTACACAGATAAGGGTGGGCAGCTTAAGTAAAGAAAAGCTAGTTTATACAAGGTGCTCCAAACTCCTTTTTTCCCTCCCAGTATTCAAAGGGACTGTCTGACATGTTAATTTGTACATTATCAGTGGTAGAAGTGGAAATTTTTAAGTGGGGGTATGGAAAAGAGAAGGTTGTAATTATGCATGCGCTGTAGGCGCACGCTCTGTAAAAGGGGGCGTGGCCACTGAAAAGGGTGCATGGCCACTGAAAACGAAGTGTCCTTAAGTGTAGTGTACAACACCATATACCCCTTATGCACATTATGCACCACAATATTAGGACCCCTTATACTATCTAGTACTGGTGCCCCTTACACATTATGCCACACGGATTGAGCTCATTCTGTGTGGCGTAATTCACATTACGCCACACAGAATGAGCTAAAATTCACAATCTGCCACACAGCATGATCCAAAATTCACATTATGCCACATGGTATGATCCAAAATTCACATTATGCCACACAGTATGATCCACAATTCACATTATGCCACACGGTATGATCCAAAATTCACATTATGCCACACAGTATAATCCACAATTCACATTATGCAACACAGTATGATCCAAAATTCATAATATGCCACACAGTATGATCCAAAATTCACATTATGCCACACAGTATGGTTATTTCTAATCTAGATGGCTAGTATTTACAGCTACTAGTTACCTAAATACCTTACGTTTCACTTTTTTGCTCTGACCTATATAATGGATGAGGGGGCTCCAGCAACTGAGGATTCGGGAACCGGGCAGCATTGGCGGTGAAACCGGGGGCCAGATGCACCACAGATAGTGGCCAGCGTGCTCCCGAGGTGGTGGGGGTCAGGAGGCGGGCGCACCGCACATGGGCGTGTGGCATGGCCGTGAACTGGCTAGTGGCGGGCTGGCTCCAGTGGGTTTGGGTTTGGCGGTGTAAACCGGGAGCGGGTGCCCAGGGTGCTCCAGAAGTTGCAGGGTCAGGAAGCGGGTGCACTGCACATGGACGTCTGGCGGGCTACAGCGGTGGTGTGGTGGGCTGGCGTTACAAACTGTGCACAAGGACACTGTGACTGACAGTCTACCAGCTGGCCACTCCCCCCGCCTCCTGCTGCTCAGCGCTGCCTCTGCAGTGTTGAGTCTGCACACTGCTATTAAAAAAAAAGACTTCTGGGTTTGTGGCAAAGTGCCAGTATGCCATACTGTTGCATACCAGCCCACTTCGACCACTGTACATTATCATTAAAATAATCCTCCACCATTATATTGATTGTTACTGTAACAAATGAAGTCATGGCAGAGGTGTCAAATAATTTTGCCCAATTCTTTTAGGCCTGACCAGATGTCATAATAATGTTGTTTTACTCTGAGTTGACTCTTCCTCATCACCAGTGTATCTCTTGGTAAGTAGGAGCCGTCATCGTGTCATGTGCTACTTGAGCCGACATGGTTGTCAAAATGTAATGATCCAATTATAAGATGTTGACAATCCTTTGGTGCACATGCATACGCATCGCGGCAATGACAATCTGCACCTGGCTGTGCTTATTCTCACCCGTGACTTAATGTGTATGGGTCGAGAGTGCGCATTGCAGCAACCTAATCGCACTCATAATGAGTGTGGTTACATCTGTATGTGCTGCACTAAGCTACATTCCCCCTCCTCTCTCTATGTCATGGCTTGTGTAGGTTTGGATGGCATGTTGTTGTTCCTCCATTTGCTGAAGCATATAAAGGGCTGAATGCCACCTGGTTGCTACCTCTTGCTTCAGTTGGTGGCATGGCAAATAAAACTGCACTTGCAGCCTCTGCAATCTTCTATGTGTGGTTGCTGAATGCTGAAAATGTCCTGAAAATGTTCAGGCCACACCTGTGACATTCTATACCACCAAGTTTATTGTGTGAGCAAAACATGGGACATGCCTAAAATTAAATTTACCCAGTTGTAATGCTCTAACAATGTTACTTGTGTAGTCGGAAATGACAATTCTTCAGCATAGTTCTAGTGGGTAAGCAATTTTGCTATAACATCCCTGAGTGTTACTAACAGGTTGACACCAGTCTGCCTCTTAGTGAAGCTGGCGATACAGAGAGCCCATCTGTGAATGAGGTGTGTGTTAGATACTGCTGCTGAAGGCAATACACCCATCCAGTGGGCTGTCTCAGTCAAGCAATGTTTTGTTTGACCACCAGTTCCACTTGTCCACATATCTGTGGCTATGTGGATAGTTGTTACAATGGTATTTCCTAGGCCAATAATTCATTATTTTTTTTACCTCCCGGTACAGGTGAGGAATTGCTGTTCTGGTAAAATTGAATCAAGATGGAATTTGGTAGCAGGGACTCAGGACCTCAATTAACAATTAACTGTCTGAACTAGATGCATTAATGGTGGATGTTGCAGATCTAATACTAGCATAGACGCCATGGCTTTAGTGATCCGCTGTGTAACTGTATGACCGCTTTCATACTTGCTTCCTCTTGCAAAGGATTGTTTCATAGTCAGTTGTTGTTTGAAACTACTAGTCTTCTTGGTCTCTTTATGGGAAGATTCACCCCCAGCAGCAACAGCAGCCTTAGTGTGCAAGTATGTTTCTGGGGAATCCTGAATAGTGGAGGTATCAGTTAGCTTTTGCAAATAGTATGCAGGAGGACTCCCCCTGACCATTAATGAGGAAATTGATGATGAAGGTGTTGGTGGTGGAGATTGCATGGGCTGGGATCTAGCTGAGAAATGGTGTCTAGCTGATGCTGGACTGCTTGGTCTTTTGGATTTTTCAGATTTATTTGCTGCAAATTTTATACTTTGGGTTCACACATTTTACAGATGGCTTCACAAATGTTGTCAGGATATGGATAAAAATAATTCCAGACAAAAGAGGTGGCTTTTGTGGTCTTATGTCCAAGCATAACAATGACCCTTTTTATCATGGTCAAGAACTGCTGTCACTGATGGCTGACTTACTTTGTCACAAATAGCGTCCTCATCATCAACATTCTCATTAGAGTCATATACACAAATATCCCCTTCATCCTGTTACACTTCTACAGTAGCATCTTCAATTTTCATATCACCATATTTACTTGTGCTGCTCATCCCCACATTTTCAGAGGGTGCAGAGATGGTGGAAGAAGGTTTCTCTATGAATACAGTGTCAGAAATGTCAGACTCACACAGAACACTCATGGATACCCTTAGACTCTCCTCAGGGATTTGTAAAGTTTGTGAAACACAATTTGCTTTTCAGCCTTAATTTTTTTTCACTGATTTGCCTGTTTTACAGGTGACACCTCTCCTAGACTCAAGAGCGAGAAGGTGTTGCACCCTCATGTGAGATTACAGATAAGAAGCCTGTGTTTGCAGGGGCTTCTGCTATAGGCATTCTAGTTCATGGAACAGCAGTAGCACTAGCAGGACCACCACTCACAAACAAAGGCCAGTGCCTGAGCCTTTCCTTGTCACTGCGTGTGGTGTATGGCATGTTGACAATTTTAATTTTTTTTGCCAGTAAATGTTCCCTTTATTATTAGAGGTAATGATTTCTTTAACATTGTGAAATATGGTCTAGATTTCAGGTACCTTTCTTAAATCTTCTTTCCCCTTGATGACTGACTTTAGTAAATTTTGTACTATCATGACTAACAGCAGTTGCAGCACTAGTACTGCAAATTTTTAACCGGAACACATCAAAAGAAAGGTCTTCTTGGAGCGCAGAAGCCTCTAATACAGTTGAGCAATTAGTATACTATTTTTTGGACAAATAATAAACAATATCATATATATATATATATATATATATATATATATATATATATATATATATATATATATATATATATAGTATACTGAAGTGCTAGATTTCCTACGGTAACAAAAGGTGCAGGTTCACTTTAATGGCAACCTAAAATGACAACATTTTTGAACACACAGTGCCAAAGCAGACAAGCAACCCAGTGCTTCTAGTATAATGGCACCCTAAAATGACATTATATTTTTCAAAACACAGTTCTCCTAATAATAATGGCGTCCTAAATTGATGTTATATTTTTGAAGGCACAGTGCCTGAAAACAAAATCAACACAGTGCTCCTAGTAGTAATGGTACCCTAAAATGACGCTATATTTTTTAAAGCACAGTGCCTGAACACAAAATCAACACAGTTCTCTTAGTAATAATGGCACACTAAAGTGACGTTATATTTTTTTAAAAACATGGTGTCTGTATACATAAACAACACATTGCTCCTAGTAATAATGTCATCCTAAAGTGACATTATATTTTTTTTAAAGCAGAGTGCCTGAACACACAAAGAACAGTGCTCCTAGTAATAATGGCACCCTAAAATGACATATTTTTTTAAATACAGTGCCTCACAATGCAGCACATCCTCTTCCTTTGATATCCTGTGTTTAAAATGAATGTCCCATTGCTCCTAATGGCAATTTTTTATTTTTATGTAAGTGCCTCGAAGTGGAGCACACCCTCCAGTCTTACTGTGTGAAATGGTGCCTGAGGGAAGGACTTATATGCAATCCAAAACATAAGAGATCCGGCACGGGGAAGATGACGTTTTGCCTCATTTTGGGGTCCAAACATGGTGGGAAGACCTAAGCCACGGCTCAGATTCACTCATAACTCCAAAATTTGGATGTGTCCAAACTGCACATCTCTAATCAAAACATGAAAATAGTAAATATCATCATTTATTTGTATCACTGCAATATATTCGTAAAAGTACAACTGCATTAATTTGCAGCAATGCCATATTTTAGAGTATAATTTCTAAACTCTGACTAATGTAAAATGGGGTGAGGCTATGATGTCATCTTTCTGAAGCTTCAACTATTGTTATCAAAAATTAAATTTTCATTTTCCAATATATCAAAGTGGATACAGTTCAGTGGTTAGCATTGCTGTCTCGCAGTATATTTTCTCCCTATGAGCTCTCTGCATTCCAGGAGAGTAGCTCAGTCTGCTTGCCTACAGAGGCACTCAGACTCTGTGACATCACCCCATTTGCAACAATGGTACCGATGTATCAGCAATTATATCCTGTTAAACGGATATTGGGGGTAATTCCAAGTTGATCGCAGTAGGAATTTTGTTAGCAGTTGGGCAAAACCATGTGTGCTGCAGGGGAGGCAGATATAACGTGCTGAGAGAGTTAGATTTGGGTGGGTTATTTTGTTTCTGTGCAGGGTAAATACTGGCTGCTTTATTTTTACACTGCAATTCAGATTGCAGATTGAACACACCACACCCAAATCTAACTCTTTCTGCACATGTTATATCTGCCCCCCCCCCCCCTGCAGTGCACATGGTTTTGCCCAACTGCTAACAAAATTCCTGCTGCGATCAATTTGGAATTACCCCCATTATGCCATAGCAGTGGGCGTCCCTATGCTCAGATTAGCTTCTGGCCATATAAGCATATAATCGCAATTGCGTACGGCAAAAGATACCAACAGCAGCAGCAAGAACAACAATATCTGAATTAAGCCCAATGTGAAGAGCTGTTGCCGAGTATAAGTAGCAAATTCAATTTCAGCCATGTTGACTCTTAGGGGTATATTTACTAAAAGTCGATTTGGATTCTATATAAAATCATCCACAATAGAACCAACATCCCTACAAAAATGACTACAGTGTTTGTATTCCAAATAGCTAATTTACTAAATGTCGATTTCGAGTTCCAGTGTAAAATCGAAGGATGATGTGATTTCTATGTGAAGTTTTAAATCTGGTGAATTCACACACAAAAAGACTCAAAGACTACATTAAACCAATGCATCCCTAATTGCCAAAATATGTCACATGCACTGCATTACCCACAAACACCTTCATTCCTGTGCTATATTGCATATCTATAATTTTTTTAAATCATTTTTGTGAATTTAAATGTCATCATTTATACAGGCAGAGTGCCCCACATGCTTCTCACCCATGTTTTTTTCCCCCCATCATATTGAGGTTTCAGACAATTCTACAGGATTTAAAATCAAATAGAACGGTTTCCGATGGTTCTATTGAAAATTGTGATATTTGGTTGATTTTTGGTTTTATTGAGGTTCTATTTTCAAATTGACTGTTAGTAAATGAGCTTTTCCTATTGATGTGGATAATTCCTGCTCCACATTTGTCCCAACTTCTGCAGCCTTGTTGTTACTACCAGTATTTTCTTTCAGGTAATGGCACCTTTCCAAGGTGGAAAAAGACGCCCTGAGGTGTTGAAACATGTTGGAGGAAAGAAAGGGAGGAAGGGTTACCACCTACCAGCCAGATAGTACACAGCTGCAGTGGAGGCAAGTTCCATCAGCATTCCCTGTCGTGTTATGTGATTGACCATCTTCTGTCATCTAGTACAGAGGCATTTCTCCTTTTTTATTTGTTGTTTTAATAAATGTGTGTTTTACTATGCCATGAGGAGTTGCTCTTTTTTTATATGATTGCCAATAAGGATGTTAAAGAAACCTTGATGGAAGTGCAAAAATTACTGTGGTTTAAAGTAAGGTCATGAGTAAGCAATAATTGTATCTTGCACATTGGGGTGTGTGCTGCTGCTATTGGGAATCCATAAAAAGATACCTTGATAGGAGAGTACATCACATACCGCATGTAAGCACAAAAGTAGCATCTATCTATTTCACTAAGGGTGTTACAGATTTAAATCTGGTTGGATTTCTCTACACTTCCCGACAGGTGTGGAAAAAGAACATATGCAACCTACTCACTATATGTGTGACTGACAATTTGTTCTGTATGATTTCTTTTCATGTGAATCCCAATTGAGAGCACATTACCTGAATGTAGCAACAACCAGGCTGCAGAAGTTGGGACAAGTGTGGTGCAGGAATTTTCCACCTCTATGTTACATATGTTTGTCGGTATGAAGTTGTGGTGACTTGTGTTGGTGGTGTTTTTGCTGCCTTCTGTGTGCGCCCAGTGTTGGGTTTAAATTTTGTTTTATTTTCCTATTGATGTCTATAGGCAAGTTCCGATGGTCTATTGGAGGTTCTATTTGTTTGTGAAGTTGAATTTCTGCTGATTTTGAGTCGGCTTTGCCTTTAGTAAATACCGGATTGTCAAAATCACCATCAAATCACCTAAAAATTGAATGGAACAGAAAATTTACCTTTAGTAAATTATCCCCTTAGTGATATATCATCATTGATCATAATGGAGCAATAGAGTGCTGAAAACCCAGCGGAGCATAAAAAAATACTCATGTGGTCTCCGCAACTACAGGTGGTCTCCCCTCCTTCTGACTGGGGAGGGGGATGCTGGGAGTCCAGGGGGCTTCAGGAATGCTCCGGGGCAGGCACAAGGGCTGCTGGGAGGTGTAGTTCACCAGTTGCCGCTCCAGGGGGAGGGTTCACACACACACAGTGGGGTCACATACACACTCATGCACACACATACACATATTTACACACTCACAGACACTCATATACACTCATACACACTTGCAAATACTCACACAGCTCACCACTGCTGCAGAAGACCCGGCTCCCAAAGCTGGAGAAGACATCACTTTGGAAGGTGAGTAATTACCAATTAAGCTTATTGGAAACTTCCAATCGCTTTAATTAGTTCTCGCGGGGGTGGCTGGTGGTTTTGCTGCCCTGGTCCCAGAGCATGCCCCAGTGATTTGTCCTAAAAATAAAGATTTTAGGATAAGTCATACTTACTCTGGATGTGTGAGGGGAAAAAAAATGCAAAAAACACTTTCTGGCCATTTGGGTTACATTTTTTTTAATGAATAAGCAAACAGACTAATAATAAAAACTACTAACTAGTAATAAAAAATTAGTGATATTGGAATGTGCAAGTGCTAACGTTGGAAAGTAGCCTTCTCACAAGGGTGGGAAAACCCTCAGCAGTGAAGGTGTTAACATGCTAATATTGCTTTTTGACAGCTTTTATGATATCTGTCCTTTGACACCCATTCCAAAGTAATTGCCATGCACAAGTCTTTCCACCCAGATTTTCAATTTGTTACATTAATATCAGTGGTTGAACACAACAATTTGTAGATCTTATGCGTGCTTTCCATTGAATATTAGTGCCGCTTAAAGTTTTCATCTCCAACCTGCTGAGAAGAGGTGGATTACAGAAGCCACATCTTTGTAAAAATAGCCCACAGACAGTGAGAGAGACTACTATGTAGCAGGGTGATATGCTGCTCACCCCGGCTGCTGCTGCTCCCTTCTGTCGCAGGGTGACTGAGTAGGGCCCTGGGCAACCCCGCATAACCATCCAACTTTAGTCAGTACAGTACTGTTTTGTTTTTGGTCTGTACCTGCAAACGGGCTATACCGGGTGCATCTTCCAGATTTCTATAGCAGCAATGCGCGGACATGGACTATGCACCTGCCAGCCAGTATACTAACATCCCCTTGGCAACGAGCATTTCCTTTGGCAATGAGCATGGATGCCAGAGCATGAAAAGCCCTGGAAATGAGCATGACACTCAGCACATGAAACCCATGGCAACGAGCATGACACTCAGCGCTCGAAACCCCTGGCAATGAGCGTGACACCCAGCATGTGAAACCCATGGCAATGAGCGTGACTGCCAGCACATGAAACCCGGTAAGTATTGAAAACCGGGCTTCAACCCAGGGGAGTCACAATGCTTTGTAACACCTGGTGCAGTGTAAGTACCTCCTACGCACCCCCAAAAAAGGGGACATGGCCTCGTGGGAAGGGACCGTGGCCTCACAGCCCATCCCTTGATTTCATCAATCCGGGGGTTCCGGAGATGCTGGGCTGCCCCCTTAGACTGTCTGCGCTGCGCTGCCAGCTCCTACACTGTGACAGGAGCCGAGTGTTGCATGTAATGTTACAGTGCAGCTTCTGTTACTGAGATGAAGCCTTGACTTTGGTGTTAACCAGGGGTTAAAGTGGGGGGGAACGAGGTGGAACTGAGTTCCACCATCTTTAATGGTACGGGGAACTTTTTCCACCATCTCCATTGCCCTGCACAGTAATTCCAACAGAAAAGCCTGCCCCATCATCTGCGTTAATCGATGATACAGGCGGCACTAAAGTTGCTGATGAGCTGCAGCCACCTACTCCTTCCTCAGGTCCTGATGCCTCCATGGTCCTCCTCCATAAGTTCCACCACCTCACCAGGACCACTTTACGCCCTGGTGTTAACCCTCGGTGGCCCGCACTCCCCACATTCCATAGTGATGCCACTACTTCAACCTGTGTTTAGTGTCCCGGGTTCGAGACGAGTTTAAGCCAAGGTTTATGTCTGAAAGAGGTATTAGGTATTCACTATCTGCCCTATCCATCCCAAAACGTGGTTGCATTGTGTAGTTTATTTTACACTTTTTGCAATACACGCTGAAACCATTTCTCCTGTTACAATGCAGTGTCATCTCAGCCAGGTGCGACAAGGGGAAGCGTTCAAAGCTAAATATATGCATATACAACAGAATTGGTCTTAAATATGCAAATGGATTTGCAATTGCTTTTTGCAATCCATTTCAGAATAGATATGAATAAGGCTCTATGTTTGTATTGTTCACAGAATTTAATGTATAGTAGCTGCTGTCTGCAGCATTGCCTGGGTTTGCTTTTTTCCTCCAGTAGTTTTGCTTTTAGAATGGAAAACCTTTTTTTCCCTCGCAGAACATTTGTTATTTTAAACATTGTTTATACTTCCTGCTTGTGTGATAGGTGCAGGAGATATACCCAGACTTCTATGAATCTCTTGTGGCAACAGTGTTTTTCCTACATAGTATATGTAATATTCTTTAGAGCTGACAGAGCAGGCTGTGTAATCCCATCTAGACTTCACCATTCATTTAATTAGGAAAGCATCTAAAGGTCCGTACTGATGGGGAGATTTCCCCAGAGATTAGTACTGAGCGGTCTAGCACAGACCGCTCAGCACCAGGGTCAGCAACAGATGTCTTGGGGCCCGGTACACAGATATCTCTGGGGCCCCGCAACCCCCCTTGACTTGGCAGAGAGGGGTTTTAAAAAATGTGTGTGTGTGTGTGTATATAAATATATATATATATATATATATATAACAGGTTTGAATGATGTGTGACCACCATCATACAGCACGGCACTGCCGCTCAAAAGACAAAACACTTTATTCCTGCTTCATCCTCGAGGTCATCGCCTCCTCATAACCTTTAGGGTTAAGGCATGAGGGTTAGTTTAGAGCTCTGGGTTGGGGTCAGGGCCAGCAACAGAAATCTTGGGGCCCAGCACACTGATATCTCTTGGGCCCCCTCAACCCCCATTAACTTGTCAGAGGGGATCTTTAAAAAAAAAAAAAAATAGAGCTTTTTACTGTCAGAGAACCTGGCAGATGGTTTTCCTGCTGGGCTACCCGGTCTTCGTGGCGGTGGCAGGGACATACAGAAAAGCGCAAATGCAGCGACATGCATAATGATGGCAATACAGCATGGACCACAGACACTGGACAAAGTGATGGGGTAAAAGGAGGGGGGAGGGTTTAGGGGGCCTGTTAATTGTATTCCTACTTAAATTGAGCAGTTGGAGCATACACTTTAAAAAGCAATATTGGCACTGTGACTCTGTTATTTGTGTTCCTGATACTTGGGGCCCCCCTGAACCTTGGGGCCCTGCACAAGTGTCCCTTTTGTCCCCCCTATCACCGGGCCTGCTCAGCACACATCTCTCCCCTTGCTCAGTACAGCGCGATGTGCTGAGCGAGGGGGGAGGCACTCATTTCACCCAGCGGTGAAATGAGCGACCTGCTAGATTGTGCCTGCATGCCAATCTAGCATCGGGACCACGCATCAGTGTCGCCGGCACCTCTACACATGGAGCAATGTTCATCTGATTTCTAAGCTTGCTTAGCAATTAGCTGAACATTGCTCCGTGTGTACCCCCCTTTACAGGGTCTTTTCCTCTAGAGCAAAAAATACAGCAAATAAACTTCTTTTATGACAACAATACGTCTTGTATGACAATGCCCTAAGACAAACATAATGACACTTCCAGTGACACACTAGGTTCTTGTCCATGGGGCTAATTCAGACCTGATCGCTGCTGTGCATTTTCATTCAGCGGGTGATCAGGACTGAACTGCGTGTGTGCTGGTGCTACAGTGCGCCGGCGCATGCCAGAGATACTATCGGCATCTCAGCCCAGCGATCGCCTCTGCCTGATTTATGGGCAGAGGCGTATGCTGGGCATGAGGAGGCGGGCCGGCAGTGTTTGGCCGCCATTTTGGGGGTGCGGTCTGGTCACACGCAGCCACTGCAACCTGGAATGCGACAAGCCGCTACTTGCCAGCGCGCAGGAGCTGTGCAGTTAGGGAGCTACTTGTCAAGTACAAAAGCATCGCCGCTGTGAGATGCTTTTGTACTTGTGTGTGTGGGGGAGGTAGGGCCTGACATGCGGGGTGGACTAGCCCTGTGCTGGGCGTCCCCCTACATGTCAGAGTAAGTGATCATAGATCTGCTAAATTTAGCACGTCTACGATCAACTCTGAATTAGCCCCCAAGTCTTCAAGAAACCACACTATGGGGCTTTTAATGTGCATTTTTATGTCCTCTGTGAAAGAACAGGCTGAATGTCTTATTGTGACCCAATATCCAGTTGACAGAGCTACAGTAAAAAAGATAGTCAATAGGTTGACCCCAATGGTTGATGCAAAAGGTTGACACGTTCATAAGGTCTTTTGAATTCGAGATACTACCACACCAGAGGATTTAATAGTGGGTAATCTATAGGGAATATTGATCACGTGATATTTTATGTTAACGAAGAGAATGTTTTAACATGAAGCATAGTGCTGCTTGCTGATTCAATGTACATATGAGGACTTTAAAAAGAGAAAGGAATCAACATCATAACAGCAGCACTCTTTCCCTTCAACAAGAAAAAAAATATATTTTTTTATTTTTAATTATAACATTAATACTTTATTGATAAACCGTATAAAATCTAAAAGAAAGTTCAATATCCATATGTGATATGTGTTTCTTTAATGTTATCACATATGATGTATTATATGTCCCCCTGTCATGCAGAGTGAAATATAAAAATTGATAGAATAACGTGTGGAAAACAAAGAAAAAAATGTTTAGTGTAAATAAAATGTGATCTAAAAGAAAATGCTTGTGCACTGTCTTTATTCTGTGTAATAATTTTTACCTGTGATGTTTCAGATTTATTGTTCTGCTCTTGAATGATCACTAGATTATTTCTAGCAGTGATATCTAGTGAAGGTTACAAATGTAACAATATTATGTCTGGTGTTTACGAGTTCCTCATTCCATAGTTAGAAATATTACATTTGTTACTTTCCTGTAGCATAATAGAGAGGTTTCTAACAACACTGCAATATTAGGTATATTCCTGGTATCTATATGCTGAATTATTGAGTATATTCCTGATTTCTAAATGCTGGAAAATTCCAGCTATTAATCCAGCTATTGGTTTCTATGGGCGGGATTCAATTATTTTCACCCCTTTCCACACTCGTTCTGTTTCTGCCCTCAGGGACGTTGTATCATTATTTCAGCTCGCTACCCCCGGAGTAGCGAGGCACCCAACCCTTTACACAGTAAACCTGATTACTATGGGCGCAATAACGGAGATCATTTTAGAAAGGAAATTCGGCGTGATATATCATTTGAATCTCACCCTTTATGTTGGATAATTCCAGCTATTAATAAACGTTATACCAGGAACTGTGCAAACATAAGTGTCTGTTTTCCTTACATATAAAGCAGACTTAATTCCTGCCATGTTATTTCTTCCTCATTTATCCATATAACAGGTCATAAGGTCAACATGACAATGGTCATCACACATATGGACAGCAGTTTTTTTTTATTATTTTTATTTTTTTCAACTTTTTCATAGTTTGCCATACATGTAGACTATTATTGGGAACAGTAACCCATGCCAAGCACAGCGAGGCACCTTGCCTGAAGCGTGGCGAGTGAAGTGAGCCCACGAGGGTACACGTTTCCACTAAATTGACTCAGATATGATGAAACATACAAAAAAAACAACAACTCGTCGACCATTTTTATGTTGACCTTTTGACCTTGTTTACCTTTTGAACTTGTCAACCTTTTCTGTCTACTTTTTTATGTTGACCTTTTGATTCTGTCAACCTTTACATGTCGGCAATTTAGGGTCGACCTATTGATCTTTTTACCGTAGATCTATTGAACCCTTGTGACCCTATTATAGATCCTTGTTTAGGTAGTAAAAATATGGCACCAGTGTAACCTATAATTAAGTTGCCAAGACTATACATATCATGTCCAGCCAAATGATCCATCCCTACAACAGCACCACAGTATTTATCAGAGTAGAAGGATTGTCCCATCAGGCTTTAAATAAGTGCGGCCCTCCAGCTGTTGTGAAACTACATATCCCAGCAAGCTTTGACACAATTTTGCTGTCAGAGAATGCTAAAGCTGTGTCAGGGCATGCTGGGATGTGTAGTTTCTCAACAGCTGAAGGGTCGCAGTTTGGACATGCCTGTAATAGGGTATTGGGTACACTACCAGTCAATAGAATAGCTTTTGTCCACCTGGCCATAGGTTCCAGAACTGTTTATGTACTAAGCCTTGGAGTAAGATAAAGTGAATGGAGATAAAGTACCAACCAACCAGCTCCTGTCATTTTTCAAACACAGCCTGTACTATGACAGGAGCTGGTTGGCTGGTACTTTATCTCCATCCATTTTATCCATCTCCAAGGCGAAGTACATAGACAGCTCAGCTGATGGGATGCAGCTTTACCTTTCCATTGTAAACATCATCAGCGGATGTTTTGATGCTAATAGTGGAAACGTAGTCTCATGAGTGGTATTACAATAATAAATGGTCCAAAGGGCTGATATCAAACTAGAACATTATTGGCATATTATTATTATTATTATTATTATTATTATTATTATTATTACATTTTATTTATAGGGCGCCACAAGTGTTTCGCAGCGCCGTACAAAGGACAGTACAGGGAGACAAAACTTAGCATAACAGTAAATAAATAACAAAAATGGAGTGCAGGTAACAAAGAGCACCACATTTCTCAAAACATAATACAGCTCAGATGTAAGTAGCGAAGGAGTAATCATTGTACTACAACATTGGCTACAATGTTCATCAAGCCATTCAGTAACCCATTGTGTATTTTAGAGAATACCATTATCATACTGGAACACGCTATTTCCATTGTTATCTTTTCTTTTTAAAGCACCATGTAGTTATCACAGTGCCATAAAGGAAAAATGCAAGTAACAATGAAACTGATATAACAATGGTACAGTAGCTGTAAGCTGACATATCTGTGGAACTGTACAACTGATGTACTAGGTATGATGCTTACAATTGAGTATCCTCCTAGCTCATGGGTCTGCAACCTGCGGCCCTCCGGCTGCTGTGGAACTACACATCCCAGCATGTCATGCCACAGTTTCACTTTTAAGGCATGCTAAAACTGAAGCAGGGCATGCTGGCATGCATAGTTCCACAGCAGCTGGAGAGCCGCAGGTTGCAGACCCATGCCCTAGCTGATTAGGGCTTTTTCTCAGAAATCTGTACTTTACCACCTTTGACATTGTGCATTCTTGAATCAGTGCTGAACTAATACCGCATGGCCTTATGCAAGAAATGAGTTTGCACCCTCAGCCACACCCCTATTTATTTAGCCTAAAGATATCCTGACATTATTTGTTTTGTAACTCTTTAGTAGACTGGGGGACACCACGCAGGGGGGGAGAAGAGTAAAAAAAGACCTGGCGGCCTGTGCTGCTCTGGACATACATACCTTTGCCTTCTGGGCAGACCCAACACCATGCATGTGCCTACTAGGCACATTTACCCACCTTCCACTGTGCATTTGTGTACCATGGAAACATATCCACTCCATCTATGTGATTACTGGGCATAAACTCGTCATCCTATTGGCACACATGCCATATCTCCTCTCTCTGCATGTGCCTACTGAGCACACTTATCGAAAATTCCATTGGGCACACTTCCATCAATGTATGTGCCTACTGGGCATGGTTACTCCTCCTACCAAGGTGCATATGTGTACCTGGAAAACTTATCTTCCCTCTCCATATATGTGTCTACTGGGCATATACAATCATTGTAAATGTGCCTACTGGGCACATTTGCCCATGTGCCCACATTTTTCACCCTTTACTATATTGTGTGTACCAAGCACACTTGCTACTCCTCACAGATGTGCCAAATTGTCATACACCACACTTCCTACTGTGCACGCTCACCCTCTAATGTGTTTGGCACATTTATACCCCCCACACACACTCACACACATTCCTACTCTTCTTCCTCCTGCTGGGGACATTTAGCTTCTACTGTGATATGTCTGCTGGAAAAATAAATATGTATACTTCCGTCCCCGATGCACTCATGGGACAGAGGATCACATACCCACCAGAGACACTAACCATTTGGTTGCATGTGTCCACTGGAGTCAAGCAAGCTGTGACACTATTACAAGTAGAGATGTACGTGTTCGGATTTACTCGGTTCTGAACACCAAAATTACTGTGAGTTTGCATTTCTCCAGATTGTTTTTATTGGCTGTCAAAAACATATGACATACAAGCAGGCCCGGTGATGGGGGACAAAGGGGACATCCATACCGGGCACCGAGGGTAAGGAAAACACTGTACAGGCATCACCAAGTCGACTCTCTCCCTCCCACCCCCTACCGCAGTAGCGGTTCATTACTGGCAAGCGGGGCAATTGCACTGTGACCCCACCAGTTCCGTCAATCTGCTGCCGTGCTCTCACCTTCCACCAGCAGCATGCCCATAATGTGGGAGGGTTCAAGAGGACTCTCCCATCCCACCCAGGAGCCACAGGAAGACATCGGCAGCACGGACCTCTTGCTGCGCTCACCGCACAGAGACCCCCACAGTACCCCCACCCGCTAAATGCCACATAGCCGCTAACCCTTCACAGCCCCAGACTAGAGTCTGGCAGAAGCAGCCCGCCCCTGATTACTCCCACTACCAAGCCAGCAGCAGCACAGACAGACTAGATCAGTGGCAGCAGCTGTGCTGCCCATGGCCTGCGCTCTGCCCCCCCATCCGTTCCAGTTGTAAGCAGGACTAGAGACCCCAGGGCACGGGCAGAGCTGAGATGGGAAAGTGGTGTGCAGCAGACTGGATACCTACAGGAGCCTTCCCCTGGGAGCATTGCTCCACCAGACCACCGCCCTGTGAGTATCTAGCTGTGGGAATGGAAGTCCCAGCATGTTTGTTGTCTACTGTACACTTGGTATGGTGTTATGTGGCAGTGTAACTACCATTACCAGCATGTGGAGCTTTAACAGGCCACCCCCTACCATAGGAATTTTTTGCTTTGTGCTCCACTTAAGGGCCCTACACACTCGACGACCCGCCGCCGAGCTGCCTGACTGCCGATACGGCCGACAGGTGACCCGGCAGCAGGAGAGTGGGCAGTGACGGGGGGGGGGGAGTGAAGTTTCTTCACTCACCCCATCACCCGGCTCCATAGCAGTGCATGCTAATATGGACGAGATTGTCCATATTGGCTTGCATGCATAAGCGACTCGGCACCAACGATGAAGGAGCGCGGGGACTGCGCATCGTTCATCGTTGGTGCCTACACACTGAACGATAACGTTCATATCGTTCCGTTATATCGCCTAATGTGTAGGGCCTATTAGTATAAAACTGTCCCTGCCCCCTAGGTTACTCAATAATTTGGTCCAGTCTAGCATACCTTGCTGCATTGTCGTCATGACTCTGCTCTGGCCCTGACTTACTTGTCTGTCCCTACCGGCTTCGAGGAGACGAGCATCCCAACAGGAAAACATGTACATGTATGCATGCAGCTATATATATATATATATATATATATATATATAGTCATCTCGGGGGTCTGGCACTCCGTAGTTATATTAGTATGTTGCGGTGCCTTCGCTTTGATAATGTAGAAATAGTCTCGGTGGCGCGGCACTCACGTCTTATATATGAATGAATAATGCGGACTACAGTCTGCTATCAACGTTTCAATATTATTCAATATTTTCGTCAGGATACAAAGTAACAAACAATCACATACCTTTATAGTTGCACACCACCATGTTAGAACTACAAGCGTGCGGCTCGGGACCAAGCACCCGCCCCCACGTCGCATGCTGCTGACATCATCAGTAACCGATGAATCAGCTGTGATCAAAACCATCACCATAGAAACGAAAAATAAACATAAACATAAGATCGCTCCCTAAGACAAGTAATCATTGAAAATGCTACACCATAATAACATTATAATGCATGGACAATTTAGTAAATGTAGAGATTCCTAACTGACTAGTCCACACGTGTTTAAATACTTATTTATCTAAGCGCTGCATATGATACATTTTCATTGAGACCGCGGGGACTGATTACATCTAATCGATGAATCCATTGTGCCTCGCGTCTCAGCAGTTGCTGCCACCGCATCTTATTGGCTCTTGTATGCAGGGCCGGCAACAGAAATCTTTGGGCCCGGTACACTGATACCTCTCGGGCCCCCTCAACTCTCCATGATCAACCCCCGCCACTTTAAAGCAGAGAGCGTTTTATATATATATATATATATATATATATAAATAGTCTCGGTGGCGCGGCACTCACGTCTTATATATGAATGAATAATGCGGACTACAGTCTGCTATCAACGTTTCAATATTATTCAATATTTTCGTCAGGATACAAAGTAACAAACAATCACATACCTTTATAGTTGCACACCACCATGTGAGAACTGCAAGCGTGCGGCTCGGGACCAAGCACCCGCCCCCACGTCGCATGCTGCTGACATCATCAGTAACCGATGAATCAGCTGTGATCAAAACCATCACCATAGAAACTAAAAATAAACATAAACATAAGATCGCTCCCTAAGACAAGTAATCATTGAAAATGCTACACCATAATAACATTATAATGCATGGACAATTTAGTAAATGTAGAGATTCCTAACTGACTAGTCCACACGTGTTTAAATACTTATTTATCTAAGCGCTGCATATGATACATTTTCATTGAGACCGCGGGGACTGATTACATCTAATCGATGAATCCATTGTGCCTCGCGTCTCAGCAGTTGCTGCCACCGCATCTTATTGGCTCTTGTATGCAGGGCCGGCAACAGAAATCTTTGGGCCCGGTACACTGATACCTCTCGGGCCCCCTCAACTCTCCATGATCAACCCCCGCCACTTTAAAGCAGAGAGCGTTTTATATATATATATATATATATATATATATATATATATAAATAGTCTCGGTGGCGCGGCACTCACGTCTTATATATGAATGAATAATGCGGACTACAGTCTGCTATCAACGTTTCAATATTATTCAATATTTTCGTCAGGATACAAAGTAACAAACAATCACATACCTTTATAGTTGCACACCACCATGTGAGAACTGCAAGCGTGCGGCTCGGGACAAAGCACCCGCCCCCACGTCGCATGCTGCTGACATCATCAGTAACCGATGAATCAGCTGTGATCAAAACCATCACCATAGAAACTAAAAATAAACATAAACATAAGATCGCTCCCTAAGACAAGTAATCATTGAAAATGCTACACCATCTAATCGATGAATCCATTGTGCCTCGCGTCTCAGCAGTTGCTGCCACCGCATCTTATTGGCTCTTGTATGCAGGGCCGGCAACAGAAATCTTTGGGCCCGGTACACTGATACCTCTCGGGCCCCCTCCATTGTGCCTCGCGTCTCAGCAGTGTTTGAAAAATGTCAGGAGCTGGTTGGTTTGTACTTTATCTCTCGTCACTTTTCAAGGCTTAGTACATCTGGCCCAATATTAAAACATGCTATAAAAACCATTTAACCTCAAAGTACTTATTTAGACAGAGCAGTAAAATAATTTAAAATACATAAATTAGGTGAATTTCCATTTTAGATAATCTTACGTTTACATATTTTATTATCTGTTGTCTTTTATTACATCTTTGGGGGTAATTCCAAGTTGATTGCAGCAGGATTTTTTATAGCAATTGGGCAAAACCATGTGCACTGCAGGGGAGGCAGATTTAACATGTGCAGAGAGAGTTAGATTTGGGTGGTGTGTATTCAATCTGCAATCTAATTTGCAGTGTAAAAATAAAGCAGCCAGTATTTACCCTGCACAGAAATAAAATAACCCACCAAAATCTAACTCTTTCTGCACATGTTATATCTGCCTCCCCTGCAATGCACATGGTTTTGCCCAGTTGCTATCAAAAATCCTGCTGCGATAAACTTGGAATTACCCCCTTTATTTGGATTTTTACTTGAGTTTCTTGTATCATACTTTGGAGTCTTTTTGGGGATACTTCATTTAAAACGAAGAAGAGGACACCTATCCAAAAGTAACCTTAATGTGCATGATCCAAGAGGAGAATTACCTAAGTGTTTCCATTAAGGGGAATATCATAACACAATTAAGTTATTCTAAAGAAACCTTTATGTGCATGAAGCAAGATTGTCTCCATGTGTTGTCTATATGGGAATCCAATCACATGGTGAAATTGTGTTAAAGAAACCTTTATGTGCATGAAGCAAGACATGTCTGATGTGAGCATGGTCCAGTAGGAATAGAAGGGAAGATCACACCACACACGTAACATCTCTTTGTAAGTGCGCGCCCTTTCAGAACCTGTTTCCAATTTCTTTGTACATATTGTTGCTTTGGTTTGGAACAAATGCACAGACACACTAGAAAAATGTTTGGACACGTGTTAAAGGACATTGAGACATAAAATATTAGGGTAGTATGTGTAGCCATCTTAAAAAGGTAAACCTGACACTCGTGTATATTTATGGCAATAACACACACATGGAACTTGCATTTGCAAACATAGTGCACACGTGATAATTTTTGAAATGTTTAATAATACTAATATACAACTGTGGTTTTTTTTTATGCAGACAACATTATGCAGATTGAGTGATAAACATTGTGAACGTGAAAAGTAATGCAAGTTTCTCTTAATAAACTTTAGATTAAAAAACACAATGGTCATTTAATAAAAATAAAATAATAATAATACTACATTATAATGGTGATATATATACAGTACTTACTTGTTAAGTGCTCATCAGTTAGCTGCTGCCTTACCTGCCTCCCACTTTATGTGCTCAAACTGTTGCCTGAGGCAACAAATCCCCCTGCCTCCTGGCTGTCTAATATATAATCATGTCCTGGCTGTCGAATATATAATCATCATCAAACACATTATGTAAGAGACAGCAGCTGAGCACAATGTCAGATATCTTTAAAGGGTAATATAACAAAATGCCACCAGAATTGTCCAGACAGCGGAACTGAGATTTTAATAGCCCACAACATCTTTCTATTACTGATCTATTTTAGTGGCCTTATGTGCATCATTATACTTGTGCCCAGCAGTGGAATCTGGAAGCGATAATGGAGCCAGACGCCAAAAGAAACAGCCATACTCCTAATCACCTGTAACAGAGTATGAATATGCATTATTAATTAGCATACAGGAATGTGTGTTTGTCTTAAAGGGCCAGTGACATTTGTACTTACCCAGCAGCCAACCCTCTGGCAATTTTCTGGCCTGAAAGTTATCATGGATAGCTGACTGACTGAGGATAAATGCTAAATTGTGACATGCGCCATGATAACCCACCACAACACTTATTATTTTCATGTTTGCATCACAATCCACCTGCACATTAGCTGAGTGGGCATGATGTCTGTTCAGGTAGATAGGTGCCCTGACCCAAGGTGGTCTAAGCCCAATGTGTGTGAACTCAATCACACCCAGGACATTGGGCATGTTTGTCATATGATAAATAGCTACCATGACTGCATGCCACTGTGACTCCTGGCTAGGGAAGCAGATAGAGGTGTCTATTAGAGGCTGGAATGCTGCAAGACCTGTGTGAGGTATCAAGAGAAGGTTAACATTGAGATCCCAATAACTCTACTGGTCACAGACTGAAAATTTCCAGTAGCCAGAACATGCAACACAGCCAGGAGTTTATATAGGCCTGAGACTGTTTGACATGTTGTTGCGATTCAGCTGGTACATCTGTATTACCTCGCCATTGACCAATGAGTTCAGGTTAAAACACCACCTAAATAAACAAGGCCTGCACAGGCTCTACGGAACCCTGCTGAGCATGTTCAGTTTCTTGCTCCTGGGTCCTATCAGCCCGGTGGTAGAGCCCACAGCACAGCACTCTGCATCAAAGCTAATCTGGTGTATTCTGCCATGATGTAATCAGAGATATTGATGCAGGTGCTTGGTCCCCTTTGATAGGCACCGTAATTGTGTGCACAGTGAAATTAAGTGGTCACACATGTCAAACAAACTCGGCAAGAGGTGGTATAGTTGAAACTTCTATTTTGGCCCAAGTTTTCAAAACTTATGCTCGTGTTTGCAAACACAATTCTTGGTAAATTCACATTTTTCATTGATGTCTATGGAAAGTACTTTGGCCGATGGTGTATTTGATCATATTTGCATGAAAGCCCAAGTTCAATTTGATAGAACACTCCCATGTTTGCTTTTAGTAAATGTCTGTGTTGGAACAAATGGCGAAACTCAGACAAACACAAATTTTTGTAAATTTGCCTCTTACAGTCAGGGGCATAGACAGAACTTTGTGGGTCCCATAGCAACATACAGAAGAGGCCACTGACCATGTGCTTCTAGAGAGACTCCTCTCCACAGAAGTTGTTAATTGTATGTCCTACAGTGCTCTAGTTTATTTTATGACCCATAGTAATGCCCCAGTTCACATTATGTCACATTGTAGGTCTACCAGTACACATTAAGCAACAAAGTACTCCCATTTCATATCATAACATTCTGTGTCCATAGGTTAATTTAAGACCACAGTACAGTTCCCCCAGTTCATATTGTGCCACACTATAGTGCCCCCAGTTCTTATTATACCACACTATAGTGCCTCCACATTACAGTGCCCACTTCATATTATGTAACATTATAATGTCCATTTCATACTGCATTACAATGAGCAGATCAAGGGTATACAAAGATATATTGCAGATGCCAAGGCAAAAGTTTGTAACTCTTGGAAGTGGTAAGCAATAATCTGTTTTTTGTTGTTGTTGTTTTTTAAATACAGAAAGGACATTTATAAGTAACAGTAAGTTGCCACATAGAACTAGACCAGAGACCATTTGTTCTTATGCTATAGAGAACACAGGGATAACATTGGGTATAGGCCACCAAACAATTAAGATTTATTTCCCAGCAGCCCAGGCTCCCTCTCCCCTATACCCCGCCCCCAGCCACATGCATCCAGTTTGTTTGGTGCCTCATGGATTACAGGGGATGTAGTTATGGGACCGGCGGCCAGGAGACGGACGGACACAATACCTCCCGCTACATCCCGCCCCCTTACAATCTCGACAGTTGGCATGCCGTCCAACAGAGACTGTTCCCACTCGTGGGTAATAGGGCATTATACAGTGTAGTGCCCATTACCATGGTGTCCAGACTAGACAGGCGAGGTAGGCTTTTCCTGTTAGCCACTCCCCCCATGCACATTCGCTCCAGCAAGCACTACACCACTGGGTATTCTCCTATATCTTCCCTTCATGGGATGCTGGGCAGCCATTTTAGCACATTGCCTTCCTCCGTACATCAGTAGAGAGAAGCCTGGCTCCCTGCAATTTTATTTATATAGCGCTTTTCTCCCGTAGGACTCCGTCTCTTTATAGACATCAAATACATGGTACATTGTACAAGGATTGGTATTACTGAAACTAGAAAACCACAAAAAAATAATTAAACACAACAGAAACCTAAAAAGCACAATAAGCATATTGCAGGGTTGATAAGGACATTTCAGATAATAACTTCAGCGTGTTATATATTCAACCCATGAATGGTACAAGATGAGGCATCTGTCTTGGGCACACTATGTAGGTTTACCCTGGGTAGTACAGGTCACGCCTAGAAAAATTACACAAAATGGGTGGTTGCTGTGTCCTAACGCTTGGAGTAGTGTTCCACCGTAACCGTTAGGTCCATGTATGTTACAACCAATGCACAAGCGTACAGAATGAGCCAGCCATGTTGGATGCACTATAGAGGTTACTCTGTGGGAAGTAAGCCACACAAGAACTCAAGGTATACGTGGGAAAACTGACACTTGTGTGGCAGTATGATATATCCCGTATGAATAGATCCATGTGAAGTACATTCTGACCATTGAGGATGCACTTCAGTGGAGGAATGGCACACCAGCATAGCATACAGTGGGGTGCCAGTAAATGGTAAAAGCAGGGAACAGCAAATACAGAAAATGGTAGCATGCATGCGGTGGCAAGATGGCAGCTGCAGTCCAATGATTAGCCCTGGCTCCCTCCTTAGATACCTACTCACCTCAGAGGCTCTCCATGGGCAGTACGGCTGGGGCCAACCAATGCATATCTCGGGTGGGGGCAACGTGCACATCTTGGACCCAGATAGTAGGACACAGGTGGTGAGCCTGTGATGTTGCTGCAGTCGATGGTTTGGTGCGGCAGGCATCTTCAGTGAGGTAAGCTTACGATGTTGTGGTTGGCAGGTATCTTCAGGGCATTGATGGTCACAGATGAATCAATGTCCCTGTGATGGAGGTGTCGGCTGAGGAACACAGGAGGTTGCGCATTGTGGAGCCAGGAATGGGAGCACTGTGAGTATGCAACCATCCATGGCCCCTACTTGAAGGTTTTACATGAAGCTCCATCCTCCCCTGTTGGGGAGGTATTGTTAAGCACTATTTGCCCATTGGTCTTTTGCTTTAAATGTTTTGTGTGTATGTATTTGTAAGTGTTTATGAGTACTGTATTTCTTTTTTACGCTGTCTCTGCATTTTAGTGCATATTGTGCTTATCCTGTATTCTGTATTATAGTTTATTGTTTTCCTCACTTTCTCTTTAGGGACTACTGTTTATTTGTACATTCAGTTGTGAACACCAATTTATTTACTGGCATTCACATAGACATCTCTTGTCTACATAGCCACACTAATTCATTTATTTGTGACATTCCAACAATTAGTGCACTATCCCTTAATTGCACACCTCAGTTTGAATAACTTTTGTGTATAGGGGCATTCTTGGAATTGTATTTAACATGTCTTCCAAAAGGAAAGCAGCCGGGGAAGTGGGTGCTCCTGTGTTGCGCAACTGTAGGACGTGTACTGAAGTGCTTTCTCATCAGGTTCAGGACCATGATGGTTTCTACATCCGATGTTTCACAGCTACACAACAGGAACTGCCTTCAGCCACAGCTCCCAGTTAGGAACTGGCATGGGCTTCCGTACTTTCACAGGTAGGTTAGTTAGTTAGTTTTGAAGTTAATCAGCTTGCAACCCCCAGACCTGCTCCCCCTGCTAGTTTACCGGCAGGCGTGTTTCAGGTTACCAGCGTTCTGCCTGCTCAGGGTGATTCACAGCCATCTGCCATAGAAACACCATGGATGCAGTCCTTTATGTAGTCAGTGTAGGGGTTGGAAGCTAGACAAGGACCACCTATCCAAGCGCCAGCCTACCAGGCAAGGTAGCTCTATGCCCCTGTCTTGTTATAATTCAGACTTAGAGGTTTCTTCAGGTCACTAGGATAATGTTTCCATTACCTCAGATGTTGAGACCTCCTCTATCATCCACAGGTGGATGTGAAGGCCCTGATCAAGGCAGTTAAATCTGCATGTTTGATCAAGGATTAGGTGCAGACCTCTAAGTCTAGTGCCCTGGTATTTAAGCATCAGAAGAAGGTAGCTGCTGATTTCCCTTCTGCTCAACTTGAGGACTTCCTGGTGGAGTCATGGGCTCACCCTAACAGACGAGTCAGGTATCTAAGAATATTGCTGCCTTTTACCCGCTCCCAGCTGTGAATAGGGCCAAATGGGAGTCCCCTCCTCCGGTAGATGCCTCACTAGTGAAATTTACTACCCTCCATATCTCTACACTGCTTCCCTTAAGGAACAAATGGAAAGGAAGCTAGAGACCTTCCTCAAGACAATTCTTCTTTATTCTAATGCAGGTTCTATTGCACTCCCAGTCCTCACGTCAGCTTGGGTGGCTAAGATTATCAGATGCTGGGCAGATGTCTCGGAGGACGTTATCAGTTCTTGAGTTATTGTTTCTAGTGGAACATATCAAGGAGGACGATGCCTATCTTGCTGAGGCGGCAATTGACACAGTTATCCTAACCTCTAAAATGTCAGCCACTACAGCCATGAGAGCCCTCTGGCTCATACTTGGTGCTCCGATAGACAAGGTCCTTGAGGCTTTGCAATTTTCAGGAGAGGTCCTTTTTGGTCCTGAATTGGAGAAGATCATGGCTATAGTAACCGTGTCCAAGATGGCTTTCCTTCCTTCTGCGGCAGCCCCCCAGGTCGCAAATGTCTAATTTTTACATGGAAAACAGTATTCCTCCTCACCGTTGCATTAGCCCGTAGAGTGTCTTACTTGAGAACCATGTCTTGTCGCTCACCTTTTCTTATTTTTCATTTGGACTGAGCTGTTCTTTGGAAGTGATTAGGCTGCCTCCATAAGGTAGTTTCTAGATTTCATATCAATGTTGTTCCTTCTTTCCAAGTACTGAATTATTTGCCAGAGGAGGTCTCCTTGGATGTAGTGCGGGCCCAGTGGCGTAACTACTGCCCCTGCAGCCCTCGCAGTGGCTTGAAGGCGCAGGGCTGCGGGGGCGCCGCCACTGATTTAGCGCAGATTGACATGCGGACGAGCCGTCCGCATGTCAATCTGCTGTCTCCCTCCTTCTGTGACCGCTGCTGTGAAGGAGGGACACGGAGGGCACAGCGCGCGCCTCTTCTGTGTCCCTCCTACGTCTCCGATGTGTCTATTAAATGAAGTGCCTGTTCGTGAGCTCTGATTGGCTCACGAACCGGCACTTCATTTAACAGACACGCCGGAGACGCAGGAGGGACACAGGAGAGGCGCGCGCTGTGCCCTCCGTGTCCCTCCTTCACAAAACAGCGGGGGAGTGGGGAGGGGTCGCTGCCTGTACCTGGACCTTGGGGAGCATATGTAGCACTGGGGGAGGGGGAGCATATTTGGCACTTGGGGGCATATGTGGCACTGGGGGAGGCGGAGAATATTTGGCACTTGGGGGGGCATATGTGGCACTGAGGGGGCATATGTGACACTGGGGGGCATATGTGTACCTGGCACTTGGGCGGGGGGGCATATTTGGCATTGGGGGCATGTGTGTACATTGCACTGTGGGGGAATATCTGGCACTGAGGGCATATGTGGCACTGGGAGCACTGCCCTAGCAACAAGCATTACCCCCTAGCAACGAGCATGACACCCAGTGCATGAAATCCCTGGCAACGAGCATGACACCCAGTGCATGAAACCCCTGGCAACGAGCATGACATCCTGAGCATGAAAACCCCTGGCACCGTGCATGGAACCAAGAGCATGAAACCCCTGGCAACGAGCATGACACCCAGTGCCTGAAACCCCTGGCAACGAGCAGGTAATTTAAAAGTAATTAGAAGCCTTACTGTAGGACTTAATGTGTAATGGGCATTGCGGTGTGTGGCATAATGTATCACAGACATTGCGGTGTGTGTCATAATGTGTCACAGGCATTACGGTGTGTGGTATACTATATCACGGGCATTGTGGTATAATGTCTCAGGGTCATTGCAGTGTGTGGCATAATGTATCATGGACATTGCGGTGTGTGGCATAATGTGTCAGGCATTACGGTGTGTGGCATACTATATCACGGGCATTGTGGTATGTGGTATAATGTCTCAGGGTCATTGCGGTGTGTGTCATAATGTGTCACAGACATTGTATGTGCTATGTCACGATCCGGGTATCTGGACGCCATTACTTACCCTTCAGATGCCTCCTAAGGCTGGCTCAGCGTTCCAGGACCGGATCCCGCTGTTCCTGAGTTTCCACATGCAGAATGTCAGAGTGGTGATTTCATCAGCCGCGGCCTCCGCTGTGCCCGTGTGGTTAAATGTGCGCTTGTCAGTCTGGCGTCTCCTGTCTCCTGTGGCCGGCGTCGCCATTACTGTTTCAATTCTCACATGGATTACAAACCAAACTTCCCTCCAAGTGTCTGCATGGGCGCAGCCATCTTGGATTTTGTCATCTGATTATTTCCACCAATCTGCTGTCTGTATTGTTGATTTGCATAATTGCCTAGCCAACCCCTTCCTTGCTGCAGGTATAAGTATGCTGTGCCTGAGCAAGGAAGGCGTCAGTGCTTTGGTTGTCTAACCTAGTTCCAGTTTGTCTCTCTCCTGTGGTTGTCTTCCAGGTTCCAGCTCCTGTCTCCAGACTTCTGCTATAGAGACCCGCACCAGCATTCCATCTGCGGTGTAGCCTGACTCTCCGATCCATTCTGGACTCACCTGTTTCCAGCTACAACAATCACCTGCTTCCAGCCCAGCTTCCAGCAGTGTACAGCTTCTCTTAAAGGGCCGGTGTCCTTTCTGCAGTTTACCACTCTCCACCGGTATTATTATTTCACCGCTCTCAAACAATCACCTGCTTCCAGCCCAGCTTCCAGCAGTGTATAGCTTCTCTTAAAGGGCCGGTGTCCTTTTCTGCAGTTTACCACTCTCCACCGGTATTATTATTTCACCGCTCTCAAACAATCACCTGCTTCCAGCCCAGCTTCCAGCAGTGTATAGCTTCTCTTAAAGGGCCGGTGTCCTTTTCTGCAGTTTACCACTCTCCACCGGTATTATTATTTCACCGCTCTCAAACTCCAAACTTCATTATTATTTCATCGCTCTCAAGTTCGTTTATTATTTAACTGGTTCCAGCCAGTATCCACTCCGTACCAACAACAGTCTGGTTCCAGCCAGTATCCACAGCAGCCGTTTTACCTTCAGCAGCCAAGCCTTTCCTGGAACATCAGCTGGTACGATCCTGGGTTCTCTCCATTGCTACAGTCAGGCCTGGTAAGGACTTTCCAACTAGAAGATTATAAGAACTGTCTCACTCTACCAGTGCCTGTGGCCCTTGCCACCCTGTAGTACCCAGGAATTGTATTTATCCTCTGTTGACTTTTATGTTTCCTTTTACTGCTGCTGTGTTACGGAGTTTGTCATAATAAACATAATTGACTTTTATCCTGGTTGTCGTGGTCACGCCTTCGGGCAGTTATTCTACATGTTACTTACATGTCTAGGGGTCTGATACAACCTCCCAGGTTCCGTTACATCTCAGCCCCTACAACTGAGGCTGCCTCCCGTCAGCTCAGGCCCTCAGTTGTGACAGTAAGCACTGACCTAATGAATCCAGCCGGAGACCAGGATCAAGCGGCCAGGCCGATGCAAGAACTGGCAGCCCGACTTGAACATCAGGAGGCTGCACAGGGCCACATCATCCGCTGTCTCCAGGATCTCTCTACACGGCTGGATGGGATTCAAACGACCCTCCGTGGACCTGGCACGTCCGGTGCGTCCACTACAGTAACACCAGCTGTAACCCCACCCACCTTACCCATTTCCAGTCCACATCTTCATCTTCCAACGCCAGCAAAATTTGATGGATCTCCAAGGTTCTGCAGGGGATTTCTCAATCAATGTGAAATCCACTTTGAGCTTCTACCTGGCAATTTCTTCAGTGACCGTACCAAAATTGCCTATATCATCTCCCTTCTCAGTGGCTCAGCCCTTGACTGGGCATCACCTTTATGGGAGAAGTCTGATCCCCTGCTATCCTCCTATACTGACTTTGTAGCTACATTCAGGCGCATCTTCGACGAGCCAGGCCGGATAACATCTGCTTCATCTGAGATTCTCCGTTTACGCCAGGGAACACGTACTGTGGGACAGTATCTTATACAGTTTAAAATCCTGGCATCCAAACTGGCATGGAACGACGAGGCCCTGTATGCTGCATTCTGGCATGGCTTATCAGAACGCATCAAGGATGAGTTAGCTACCAGAGACTTGCCCTCTAAGTTGGATGAGCTAATTTCTCTTTGCACGAAGGTTGATCTACGTTTCAGAGAGAGAGCAACCGAGCGAGGAAGATCATCTACTCCTAAATCTTCTGCTCCTCCTCCTCGTCAACCATCTCCATCCAAGGATGAGCCTATGCAAATTAGTCGTTCCCGTCTATCTCCCGCTGAGCGCCGAAGACGTCTCTCTGAGTCTCTCTGTCTCTACTGTGCAGCTCCGTCGCACACTATCAATGCCTGTCCCAAACGTCCGGGAAACTCCAGATCCTAGCTCGCCAAGGAGAGGGCCGGCTAGGAGTAATGATCTCCTCTCCATCTCCTCATGACTGTAACCTCCCAGTGTCGCTCCAAATTGCTCAACGTTACAGGAACGTCATTGCCCTCCTTGATTCCGGAGCAGCTGGGAATTTCATAACCGAAGCTTATGTTAAACGGTGGTCCCTACCCACCGAGAGACTGTCCTCGTCCATCTCTTTGACTGCCGTGGATGGCAGCAAGATTTTTGACGCAGTCATTTCCTTAAGGACTCTTCCAGTTCGTCTGAGAGTGGGAGTTCTTCATTCTGAGTATATTTCTTTTTTAGTGATTCCAAGAGCCACACATCCAGTGGTTTTAGGCCTTCCATGGCTCCATCTCCACAACCCATCAATTGACTGGACGACTACGCAAATACTGGCATGGGGTCCCTCCTGTGCTGAGACTTGTTTAGCCAAAGTTCTTCCTGTTTGTTCTTCCTTCCCCAGGTCATCTGATGTTCCGCCTCCTCCATATCAAGACTTCACGGACGTGTTCAGTAAAGCCTCTGCTGATATCCTTCCTCCTCATAGAGAATGGGACTGCCCAATCGACCTCATTCCAGGGAAGGTTCCACCGCGAGGCCGAACTTATCCGTTGTCTCTGCCTGAGACACACTCCATGGAAGAGTACATCAAAGAGAACCTGGCGAAGGGTTTCATCCGACCATCTTCTTCTCCAGCCGGCGCAGGCTTCTTCTTCGTTAAGAAGAAAGACGGTGGTCTGCGTCCGTGCATCGACTACAGAGGTCTGAACGACATTACCGTCAAGAACCGATACCCTTTACCCCTGATTACCGAGCTCTTTGATAGAGTTAGTGGTGCAACTATTTTCACAAAGCTGGACTTGAGGGGTGCCTACAATCTCATCCGAATCCGTGAGGGTGACGAGTGGATGACCGCCTTTAACAGCCGTGACGGACATTATGAGTACCTCGTCATGCCCTTCGGATTGAGCAACGCTCCAGCAGTCTTCCAGCACTTCGTGAATGAGATTTTCAGGGACATCTTGTACCGTCATGTCGTGGTTTATCTAGACGACATCCTCATCTTTGCTAATAATCTCGAAGATCATCGTTTCTGGGTAAAAGAGGTTCTTTCCCGTCTCCGTGTCAATCACCTCTATTGTAAATTGGAGAAGTGTGTGTTTGAAGTTAAAACCATTCCGTTTCTAGGTTACATTGTGTCCGGTTCCGGACTAGAGATGGATCCTGAGAAACTCCAAGCAATCCAGAATTGGCCTATACCCTTAAGCCTCAAAGGGGTCCAGAGGTTCTTAGGGTTCGTCAATTATTATAGAAAATTTATACGAGACTTTTCCACCATCGTGGCGCCTATCACTGCATTAACCAAGAAAGGTGCTAATCCGTCCAAGTGGTCCGAGGAAGCTACACAGGCCTTTCACCTTCTGAAGCAACGGTTCATCTCTGCACCAGTTCTGAAACAGCCCGACACCGACTCTCCTTTTATCTTAGAGGTAGATGCCTCCTCCGTTGGAGTAGGAGCAGTGTTATCCCAGAGGGCCAAAGATGGACATCTACATCCTTGCAGTTTCTTCTCCCGGAAGTTCTCCCCAGCTGAGCGCAACTATGCCATTGGCGATCAGGAGTTGCTAGCCATCAAGCTCGCTCTGGAGGAGTGGAGATACCTGTTGGAGGGAGCTTCCCACTCAATCACCATACTTACCGACCACAAAAATCTTTTATATCTCAAAGGCGCACAATGTCTGAATCCTCGTCAGGCAAGATGGGCACTTTTCTTCTCTAGGTTTGACTTTAAACTCCAGTTCTGTCCGGGTTCTCAGAATCGTAAGGCCGATGCCCTTTCCCGCTCATGGGAGCAAGAAAATGAGTCCGAGTCTGCAGACAAGCATCCTATTATTAATCCGTTGGCATTCTCCACGGTAGGGATGGACTCTACGCCTCCACCAGGGAAAAGTTTTGTTAAGCCAGTTCTAAGGAAGAAGCTCATGCATTGGGCCCATGCTTCCCGTTTTGCTGGACATACAGGCATTCAGAAAACCCTTGAATTTATTTCTAGGTCCTACTGGTGGCCAACTCTGAAGAAGGACGTTATGGAATTTATTGCCTCCTGCCCAAAGTGTGCCCAACACAAAGTCTCCCGCCAGTCGCCTGCGGGGCAACTGGTTCCATTATCTGTTCCCCGTCGACCTTGGACCCATTTGTCGATGGACTTTGTTTCCGATCTACCTATCTGCAACAAGTTTAATACCATCTGGGTGGTAGTTGACCGGTTCACCAAGATGGCACATTTCATCCCTCTCACCGGTCTTCCGTCAGCTTCCAAGTTGGCTCAAGTGTTTATACAAGAGATCTTCCGACTTCACGGTCTTCCTGAAGAGATCATCTCGGATCGTGGAGTACAATTTGTAGCCAAATTTTGGCGAAGTTTGTGTCAAGCCCTCCAAGTCAAGTTAAAGTTTTCCACGGCTTACCATCCTCAGACCAATGGTCAAACCGAGAGGGTGAATCAGGACTTGGAGGCCTTCCTCCGTATATATGCGTCTTCCTCTCAAGATGACTGGGTTCAACTCCTTCCTTGGGCCGAGTTCAGCCACAACAATCAATACCATTCCTCATCTTCTTCTACACCATTCTTCATTAATTATGGATTCCACCCTAAAGTCCCAGAATTCCAACCGCTTCCCGCAACTTCTGTTCCAGCAGTGGATGTCACCTTGCGTCAGTTTTCAAATAACTGGAGGAACGTCCGCGCAGCCCTGCTTAAAGCCTCATTCAGGTATAAGAAGTTTGCTGATAGGAAGCGTAGAGCGGTTCCTGCTCTCAAGGTGGGTGATCGTGTGTTGCTGTCCACGAAGAATTTGAGGTTGAGAGTTCCCAGCATGAAATTTGCACCTCGCTACATCGGACCCTTCAAGATTGAACAAGTCATCAATCCTGTTGCCTACAGGTTACAGTTACCATCCTTCTTGAAAATACCCAGGACATTTCATGTTTCTTTGTTGAAACCGCTGATCCTGAATCGGTTTCATTCCACACTTCCTCCAGCTCCCAAAGTTCAGACTCAACGGGGAGTCGAGTACGAGGTTGCCAAGATTTTGGACTCACGTTTCCGTTACGGTCAGTTACAATACCTCATTGACTGGAAGGGCTATGGTCCTGAAGAACGCTCTTGGACCAATGCCTCAGACGTCCATGCTCCTGCCTTGGTCCGAAATTTCCACGCAAAGTTTCCTTTAAAGCCTAAGAAGTGTCCTGGGGCCACTCCTAAAGGGGGGGGTGCTGTCACGATCCGGGTATCTGGACGCCATTACTTACCCTTCAGATGCCTCCTAAGGCTGGCTCAGCTCTGTTTCAATTCTCACATGGATTACAAACCAAACTTCCCTCCAAGTGTCTGCATGGGCGCAGCCATCTTGGATTTTGTCATCTGATTATTTCCACCAATCTGCTGTCTGTATTGTTGATTTGCATAATTGCCTAGCCAACCCCTTCCTTGCTGCAGGTATAAGTATGCTGTGCCTGAGCAAGGAAGGCGTCAGTGCTTTGGTTGTCTAACCTAGTTCCAGTTTGTCTCTCTCCTGTGGTTGTCTTCCAGGTTCCAGCTCCTGTCTCCAGACTTCTGCTATAGAGACCCGCACCAGCATTCCATCTGCGGTGTAGCCTGACTCTCCGATCCATTCTGGACTCACCTGTTTTCCAGCTACAACAATCACCTGCTTCCAGCCCAGCTTCCAGCAGTGTACAGCTTCTCTTAAAGGGCCGGTGTCCTTTCTGCAGTTTACCACTCTCCACCGGTATTATTATTTCACCGCTCTCAAACAATCACCTGCTTCCAGCCCAGCTTCCAGCAGTGTATAGCTTCTCTTAAAGGGCCGGTGTCCTTTTCTGCAGTTTACCACTCTCCACCGGTATTATTATTATTATTTCACCGCTCTCAAACAATCACCTGCTTCCAGCCCAGCTTCCAGCAGTGTATAGCTTCTCTTAAAGGGCCGGTGTCCTTTTCTGCAGTTTACCACTCTCCACCGGTATTATTATTTCACCGCTCTCAAACTCCAAACTTCATTATTATTTCATCGCTCTCAAGTTCGTTTATTATTTAACTGGTTCCAGCCAGTATCCACTCCGTACCAACAACAGTCTGGTTCCAGCCAGTATCCACAGCAGCCGTTTTACCTTCAGCAGCCAAGCCTTTCCTGGAACATCAGCTGGTACGATCCTGGGTTCTCTCCATTGCTACAGTCAGGCCTGGTAAGGACTTTCCAACTAGAAGATTATAAGAACTGTCTCACTCTACCAGTGCCTGTGGCCCTTGCCACCCTGTAGTACCCAGGAATTGTATTTATCCTCTGTTGACTTTTATGTTTCCTTTTACTGCTGCTGTGTTACGGAGTTTGTCATAATAAACATAATTGACTTTTATCCTGGTTGTCGTGGTCACGCCTTCGGGCAGTTATTCTACATGTTACTTACATGTCTAGGGGTCTGATACAACCTCCCAGGTTCCGTTACATCTCAGCCCCTACAACTGAGGCTGCCTCCCGTCAGCTCAGGCCCTCAGTTGTGACATGCTATAATGTATCAGGGGCATTGCAGTGTGTAGCATAATGTATAACGGGCATTGCGATTCCTGTCATAATGTGTCACAGGCATTACGGTGTGTGTCATAATGTGTCGAGGGCATTATGGTGTGTGGCATATTGTGTAATAGGCATTATTGTGTGTGGCATAATGTCTAAGGGCCATTGCAGTACGTGGTATAATGTCCACTGGGCATTACTATAAGGAGGAAAAATGACAAATAATGTAAGGGGCATGAATCAGGATTATTTTTCTTTCCTGTGGTGGCCAACGTCTGGGTGTGCAGGTTGCAAAACTGGGGTATAAGGTAGTCTTTTCCTGCAATGCCACACCCCTTGATGTGAAGCCACGCCCATTGCAACAAAGCCACACCCCTTTTTCCAGCGCGCGCAGGTTCATCCCTTTGCTAGTGCCAATTATGGGGGATGGGGGGGGGGGGGTGCCAGATAATTATTTGGCTTGGGGGAGAAAAAAATTCTAGTTACGCCACTGTGCGGGCCCTCCGGATTCATGTGGACAGGACAAGAGATCTCCATAAAATGTGTTCTCTCTTTGTCCTGTATGACTTTCACAAATGGGGCTAGCTGGCTGCTAAGCAGACAATGGCCAGATAACTGTTTGACTACCATGTTTATTCTGCAGGAGACTTTCCTGCACCTGCTGTGGTGATGGCTCTTTCCACCAGGTCAGTGGAAACTTTTTGGGCAGAATGACATGTCACCTCTGTGGCCAGCTTTGGGATGACCAGTGTTATCCCTGTGTTCCCTATGGCTGAAGAAAAGGAGATTCATGTTCAAACTTGTAAAATCCAGATGACAGGTATCTGGGGGCAGCAACGTAGCATTGGAGGGTAGGAGAGCAGTACATTTAGGCATGTCATGCCCATTTTTTTTTGGGGGGGGGGGGGGCGGTGGCGTCACCTGCATTTCCCGTGATAGGAAACATGGCTCCAGACCACCTGCATCCGCAGCCATGCTGCACAGACAAGGGTCAACCTCTATTTAAGTTTTTGTGATGCAATAACAATTGAATTGCGATTGCATCACAGGGCGAAGCCACACAAGCTAAGCGTCCTTGCCCTGTGCTCGGTTCCCCCCCAGCATGTGATTTTAGTGGTTGCAGTTTTTTGCTAGATTGCAAAATCTGTTACTAATGAGGTTCAGCATATATTTTGATCTATCCAGATTTTATATTATGAAAATATATTATATGCGGTAAATGAAAAACCTCACAAATGCATATGAGACCTTTGAAATAATATTCACAGATCCATGATAATCCTAAGTGTTCCACAATATCAGAGCAAATCAAGATAACTCATATTATGTCTTTCACAATACACCCCTTACAACAAGCATCCAACTGTGGATGGAGCTAATCATTTCTCAAAGAGCAGTGTTATTACTATGTCCCATTCAAAATGGCAGCATCGCCATGACAATGACAGCATTCACCTCTAATGTGCTAATTGTTAGCTATCATATGAGTGAGTTAAGTCTTACCTGTTGTGCGAAAGTAGGCTAAAGAGACTCCTAAGCTCTTCTTTCACTCTAGTAATGCACTCACAGGATCCAGCAGCCTCCACTGCCAAATCGTTGCTCTAGCAGAGTTAGCATTCATGTTGGTCTAACAATAAAGCTAGTGTGTTAGGTGCTGAGAGGCTTAATTTATATCCTCATGTATAAATAAAATCTGTTTAACCGCTGTCACACCTAATAACTTTCAATAACAAAACCGCAGGTGACAAGTCTTTTGCAATGAATCCCAGTCTAGTACTATGCCAGAGCATCTTTGTACTTCCTGTGCTTAATTCAGCTGGGCGTTGGGCATCTGCCAGCAATTGTTTTGCAAGGTACTTTATCTGTCAATAAAATGGTGATATGACTTGTTTCAATGTCATTAACGTTTTTATAGAAGACTGGGCACATTCCACCACTACCATCATTTCAATCACAGCCACCTCCAAACTGGCCTATGCTGCTACCAGTCTATAAACCATCCTGGTCAGTGGGGCTGCAAGTAAACAGTTGACAGATTACGTCTTACAAAATATGGCATGGTGCATCTATATACCTTTTTTTTTTTTTGCCCTATACGGACCACCATGGTATAGCTACCTAGGTTTCTATTAAACCTACAACTTCTCCTTTGTATTCTAAATATTAAGACTAATAAAATTGATTAGCTAGCTCATGGGTTGCTTTGCTAAGACATGACACCAGAGTATTACTAGGTGCGGTATGATATGTCAGCAGTCATAATGTTGACATTGACCTTTTCAACATTCATCATGTAGACCGTGATCAAATGTCGACATGTTAGAATATCAACATATCCCTGATGGCCCACCAGTGACTTACCTTCTCCTGGTTCCTGCAGCAGCTCCAGCATAGCTTCCGAATCCTAACGATCATGTGACCTTCACTTCTGAGTCACTGTTCTGGTAAGTAATTCTTTCCTAATTCTACCTCTAGTGCAGTGATTTTCAACCTTTATAAACTTGTGGCACACTAAACAAGATTTTGAAATTGCTAAAATACACCATCAGTTTTTTTTTTTAAATCAAATATAATATATAGTAACAAATACCAACATATGTAAAATGCACTGGCCCCCTCAGTAATAAAACAAATGCATTCACACCCACAGTAATAAAACAAACACCCTTTGCCCCACGGTAATAAAACAAACAGCACTGGCCCCTGCAGGAAAAAAATAAAATAAAAACAAAACACATTCACCCCCACAGTAATAAAACAAACGCACTGGTCCCCGCAGTCATAAAATAAAACGTACTTGCCCCTTTACAATGATAAAACACATTGACCCCAACAGCAATTAAACACAGTGTCCACACAGTAATTACACACATTGTCACCCAAATTAATAAAACAAACACACTCACCCCCCAGAGTAATGAACCACAATGGCCCCCACAGTAATAAAACACATTGGGGTATATTTACTAAGGTCCCGAATTAATTAGAAAAAAAAATGCAACTCGAATGGATTCTAAGTGGCATCTCGGGAATTTACTAAACTAGAAACTCGTCAGTGTTTGGCACATTCGTATTTTTTTTCACAGCTGCATACACAAATACGAATGAATAGACCATCGGTCAAATACAGTTGTTAATGAATAGAACACGGTCATTTACAAAGTATTTATGTTTTCAGCTGGAAATACCTTAAACTCTGCCGCAATATGGCTCGAATCGTACAAAAGTTCACATTTCAAACAGAACAGCTTTTGGCTGGCGTGTTTCACATCTATCACTACTCTACAATTACTAAGGTAAGTGTTATAATATTCCTTTATGCAGAGGCGTAACTAGGGTTTTCGGAGCCCAGGGCAAGATGGGAAATGGGCCCCCTCCAAAAAAAAAAAAAAAACACCAAAAGAAGCATGTGCGCGGGGCAAAGGGGTGTGGCAACTGAAAATGGCCCACAGTGCAAGTTACATTGCCCCACAGTGCCAGATACAATGCCTCACAGTGCCAGTTACATGCCCCACAGTGCCAGATACATTGCCCGTTACATTGCCCCACTGTGCTCCCATCCCCCCGGTCACTCACCGCTTGTGGCTCCTGCTCGCCTCTGATATGTGAGGGGAGGAGAGCGCAGCGCCTCTCCTTCCCCTCACCGCTCCAGGTCTCCGGCGGCTGTGTGGCGCCGGTTCGCTAGCCAATCAGAGCTCGCGAATCGGCAGCAAATCAGGAGCCAGTCCACAAGCTCTGATTGGCTAACGCCGCCGGAGACCGGACACAGCAGCGCTGCTGGCAGCGGTGGTGAGGGGAGGGAGAGACACTGCGCTCTCCTCCCCTCACATTTCGGCGTGACGGGGGCGGGTGGGGCATGATGCCCTGGCCGCCTCCTGGGCCTGCCAAGGCGCCCAGGGCACGTGCCCCACTCTAGTTACGCCTCTGCATGTATTGTGTGTGTATTTTTGGATACCTGTTATGTTTTTAACAGTACACATTTTGGGGGAATGCATTATTTTTTTTTTTTTTACCCAAATAAAATCCAGTACAGTTATTCTAAACATTATAGTTGCACAGCATTTATGTGTTTATTTTTGTTTGTGAATGTTACCTCATGCATAAACATCACCCTAAGGTAATGTAACCTAATAGAATTATGTAATGTTAAATACACTTTTCTCTATATAAATACTTATACTCTGCTGCATGTGTAATCTATGTAGCTTGATTGTGACCATGCATATTATTTACTTAAACAACTATTGTTAAATTGTTCAATTAAAAATACACATACAACTTTATCATATTTCCCCTTGTTTTTACTTGTGAAATTGTAAAAGAATTACATTAGTTTAACCAAAATAACCAATTCTCACACTTGTGAGCACAAAATCAAAATTGCAACTTGCACAAAACAACAATGATTAACTTCAACACATGATTCTTATCATTTATTTAGCAGGTCGTCCTCTTGAGCTGGATGGCCCTTTACCACTGGTGTCTGGTCGAGTTCGGCCAGAACGTCTGGGTGGGGACGTTACAGGTGACACTAAGGGGCTTGTGGAACTGGAACTTGTGTGTTCACCTTGATGAGTGAGATGCTGGGTAAGTGTAGTAAGAGTCACATTTAAGTCTCTAGTCACAGTCGTGTGGCTCTCCATGATTCTGACCATGGTGTCTTGTGTTGTTTGTGTTGCAGTTAATATCTGCAAGTAGGTTTGATGGAGCCTGTGATTGTCATCCATGACTCGTTGGTACGTATCTATCATTCGATTATTGTCTGCCTGTCAGGATTCTGTAACTTTGTCTTTCCCCGGAGGGGGCACTAGTGGGTCAGTGTTGGAATGACGTATGAAGCGTGGAGACTGAATAAAGTCCTGCGCATATGCGCTGATGTTTAATAAACACAAAGGTCACAGAAAAATGATATAATAATAAATGGTACGTAGCATTGGTAGTAGCAGAACTGAAATGATAAACGGTAACTGAATCCAAGGTAGTAATAAAAAGTCTCTGGCAACACAAATATATATTGGTGACAAGTTGATGGCAAAATGCAGAAGGTTTAAAGCAAGTAAAGTCACTGGTAACACAAACGTGAAATAACTTGATAAATGCAAATGGTTTGGAAAACAGAACTCCGGTAATACTTGTAAAAGCACAGTCTCTGTAACATAAAAGTTCTTTAGCCAAGAAAGGCCCAGGCAGGAGACAGTCCTAACTCAGCATGCTTGTTAAGTGCTGGATGCAATGCACAGAATGGAATGCTGGTAATAAGGTGCACAAGTTAGGCAATGAATAACACCTGAGGAGAATCTCTTACTGCTGATGAACTGTGGCAGGCTGTGGCTGGAGTCTGGAACAAGCAGGAGAAATGCAGAATGATGAATGGAAGGATGCTGGTACTTGTAGTTCCACAGGAACACTGGAACAGGGAAACAACTTGGAAATGCCAGAAATAGGAGATCGCTGGAAACAGGGGATTGCAGACTGGAACTGGAACTAGAATGGAACTGCTGGAACCTGTAGTTCCACAGGTCCAATACACTGGGGAATCTCTGCAGACAGAGGACCGAAGACAGGAGCGGCCTGTTCAAAGGATGTGACGCGCTGTCCAAGGCGATGAGACTGAGCCAGGAACTGGAGTTGATACCCCTTGGTCTGTGATGATTGGATGTTGCATCTCTGTGAGAACACACCCCGCTGGATTGGGTGTTCAGATCAGCTGTGAGTTAGCTAAAGCACTGTGTTCTCCAGGCTGCAGTAGACTGAAAACTGGAACTGGAACAGAACTGAACTTCTGGAACCTGTAGTTCCACAGTAAGTGATGCGATGGAGAATGCAGATTTCTGACACTGCCCCCATTATTTCCAGGGTGTTATCCTTTCTGGTTAGTTCTGTTGTTTGTCTGCTGTTGCTTCTGCAGAGTCTTGGAACGTGATGGGCAAGACTGGAAATAGATTGGGTTTGCCTACACAAACAATCTAAATTATTGGCTTGCTGGGTGGACCAGCTGTCCCAAAATGCTTGGTCTTGAGTCTGTGTTATATGTGTGGTAGGGCTTCTGTCCTGCTCAGGTGTCTGTTGAGTGGGCGAAGTTGCAAAATGTTTGGTCAAGTGGTGGAATAGCTGTGAGATTGAGCGTAAATGTTTCCTCATTGTCTGATTCCTGCAGTTGGCCTGGCTGACTTGGCTGAAGATTGGTGTCCGCTGAAAAGAGAAACCAGTTGTGTGTAAGTATAATTTTAATACTTACTGAAGAATATCATATGTGTATGTTTTAATTTCTATAGGATTTCTTTTTTTTTGTTGTTGTTTAAACTATTTTTTTTTAAATATTTTTGCCTTTGGTCAACATATGCACCTCAAATTTGTTTGCCTAAGTATTTTGAGGCAATAATGTCCATTTAGTTTGCGGGGGAATATTTCCCACTAAATTTGGCCACTAAGTTGCTTCCTTAAACTGTGAAAATACAATGGTGTATTATGTGAGCTTGGGTTTCAGCTTAATGTGGGATTTAGGACATATCAATCAATCAATCAATCAATCAATCAATCAATCACATTTCCTGTGTTCCTTTCTAGAAGGTGCAACATACATGTCAAATTTCATGTGATGGGTTGTTAAGACCAACATGCCATCTTAAGTAGCCAAACAATCTTACAGAAATGTTAGCACTGTTTGTATTAAGGTAAAGTGTGTGTGTGAAAATATGTGTGTTGTGTGATTATGCAAAACAACTCACCAGGCAGGTGTGGGGAATGCGGTGACAAGGGCGGTGGACTCTCCAGCAGTTGCTGTGGGGGCACGTCTGAGACCTGTGATATGCGTCATGGTGCTGGAGGCTCTTGTGCTGCTCTGGAAGACACACCCAGACTTCCATGGTGGCAATACGTGTGTGGATGGTCCTTTAAAAATAAATGTTAGATTTATTATTGGTTCAACATTGATGTGAGAACACGCCCAATGCTAATGTACTTACCAGCATCAGCAGCATCCTCTGCTTCAGTATGAGTGGAGACAGGGCCAGAAGGTGTTTGTGACTTTTTAGAGACTGTAAAAGCATAGGAAGCACTTTAAAATAATTTGGTAAAAAAAACATCTAAATCCAAATGTGCAAACACATTACTCCAAAGTTGATGTTTGCCATACTGAAAAATGTAATAAACAATAAACAACACATATTTTACCAAACAAAACGAGAAAGAAAGAAAAAGACGCTCTCACTAGCAGGGTCCTCTTCCCTCTTGCTTTTACGCCTCTTTCAGTATTTATCCTCTTTACAATACTTCCTTTGATGACACAATGGGGGTAATTCCAAGTTGATTGCAGCAGGAATTTAGTTAGCAATTGGGCAAAACCATGTGCACTGCAGGGGAGGCAGATTTAACATGTGCAGAGAGAGTTAGATTTGGGTGGGTTATTTTATTTCTGTGCAGGGTAAATACTGGCTGCTTTATTTTTACACTGCAAATTAGATTGCAGTTTGAACACACCCCACCCAAATCTAACTCTCTCTGCACATGTTAAATCTGCCTCCTCTGCAGTGCACATGGTTTTGCCCAATTGCTAACTAAATTCCTGCTGCGATCAACTTGGAATTACCCCCAAAATCCGTTGGGGTTGTCAGCCACCCTGATACTTTTTAATGTGCTGTTTACTGATGCAACTATTTTTAAATACCCTGTACTTTTTCCATATTGTATTGAACTGTAAGATACTGGCTTCATGTTTACCATATTTATTACTATTTAAATTTGTCTAAAATACAATGATAAAAATAAACACAGTATGGTCGGAAAACTATTTATGCACATTAGCCACATATCATAATAAAGATTGGTGTACATAAAACAAATTCAAAAGCCATGTTAATTATTTAAAAAACACACAACACCATATTAATTTAGAAATATGATGTGTTTAGAAACATCAACACAGCATACATTTCTGTGCTGACATCATACACAATGGTAAATGAGAAGAATAAATAATACAACATTATTGATGGATAAACCAGTTACAAACTGCTCACTTAAAAAATAAATAAATAAAAATAGTGCATCTTCAACATTAATATATAAAAAATCCAAACTTACCAGCCTCCTTTGGCTAATCGGAGTCCCGTACATAAGTCCCCCTCACTACCTCCGGAGGAATCAGATTCTGCAGGGCCTCCTCATACTCCAAATAAGTGGCGATAAATGACCACCCACCTCCAGTTTGACGCGCCGACTTCACCTCCTTTGACATTTTAGCTTTCGCACAACGCTTTATGTCGTGAAAGCGCTTTCTGCAGGTCTCCTCTGTTCGCCTCACCACTCCCTCACTATTCACAGCATTAACTACCTTCATCCACATTAGTAATTTTTTCCGAGATGACACCTTAGCTGCATCTTGACCAAAAAGCAGACGATGATATTTCATTATCATCCTCACCAGGGCCACATTCTCTGCAAATGTGAACTTCACATTGCGCCCTGACTTGGTCCTGGTGCGTGGCTGCGGAGCCACATCGCTATCACTAGAGGATTCAGGCGCTTCCTCTGTCACCTCCTCCACCTCACCAAACTCCTCCACCTCACCAACCTCACTAACCTCTGAATCTGACATGCTTAGGACAAACAACACTGAACAGTAAAAATTAGACACAAACAAAACACACTCCTCTACCTCTATACACCACACACACACACACACACACACACACACACACACACACACACACACACACACACACTGACAAGAGACTAAAACAAAAATACACTGACAGAAAATGACACACTAATAAGTAACAATACAACAATAAAGACAAGACAACTTTCAACAACAATACTGCACTCAGAAATTGCATTTCTAATAACCACTACACTCACCAACTCCTCACAGCACGAGCTCTCTCCTCTCCACTAACTAAACCCACGAGGTTAGGGTGGTTTGGGGCGTATTTATATGGCTACGCCTTGATACTCCCACGTATTCCACATAACCAATCACGCTTCACCTTCAAAAACAAAAGTTAATGTGAAAACGCGTCTGCAAAGTCCACAAAACACTGCCGCTCTGGAAATATACGAATCATGCATCACAACATCCATCTTCAGCTGAACACAAACACATTCGGCTGAAACCCCCCTCCCCCCCCCCCAGAAATACGAATGACATCTACATCGGAAAATATCAATAGGACAAACTCGAAAGCGTAGTAAATAACCGAATACAGATTCAAATGTTGCAATTTTACACGGCCGATGTCAGTCGAAATCATTAACGACTTAAATCTGTAAAAATACAAATCTTAGTAAATACACCCCATTGTCTCCCACAGCAAAAAAACACGTTGTCCCCCACAGCAATAAAAATAAGATTTTACTTACCGGTAAATCTATTTCTCGTAGTCCTAGTGGATGCTGTGGACTCCGTAAGGATCATGGGGAATAGACGGGCTCCGCAGGAGACATGGGCACTTTTAAGAAAGAATTTAGATTCTGGTGTGCTCTGGCTCCTCCCTCTATGTCCCTCCTCCAGACCTCAGTTAGAGAAACTGTGCCCGGAAGAGCTGACAGTACAAGGAAAGGATTTTGGGAATCCAGGGTAAGACTTATACCAGCCACACCAATCACACCGTATAACTTGTGATAACTTTACCCAGTTAACAGTATGAACAATCACAGAGCATCAGATAAACCCTGATGCAACTATAACATAACCCTTATTTAAGCAATAACTATATACAAGCATTGCAGAAGAAGTCCGCACTTGGGACGGGCGCCCAGCATCCACTACGGACTACGAGAAATAGATTTACCGGTAAGTAAAATATTATTTTCTCTAACGTCCTAGTGGATGCTGGGGACTCCGTAAGGACCATGGGGATTATACCAAAGCTCCCAAACGGGCGGGAGAGTGCGGATGACTCTGCAGCACCGAATGAGCAAACACAAGGTCCTCCTCAGCCAGGGTATCAAACTTGTAGAACTTTGCAAAGGTGTTTGAACCTGACCAAGTAGCCGCTCGGTAAAGCTGTAATGCCGAGACCCCTCGGGCAGCCGCCCAAGAAGAGCCCACCTTCCTTGTGGAATGGGCCTTAACTGATTTAGGCAGCGGCAACCCAGCCGCAGAATGAGCCTGCTGAATCGTGTTACAGATCCAGCGAGCAATAGTTTGCTTTGAAGCAGGCGCCCCAAGCTTGTTGGAAGCATACAGGAAAAACAAAGATTCTGTTTTCCTGACCTTAGCCGTTCTGGCTACATAAACCTTCAAAGCCCTGACCACATCCAGTGACTCGGAATCCTCCAAGCCAGTAGTAGCCACAGGCACCACAATAGGTTGGTTTATATGAAAGGATGAAACCACTTTCGGCAGAAATTGTGGGCGGGTCCGCAATTCTGTTCTATCTGCATGGAAAACCAGATAAGGGCTTTTATGTGACAAAGCCGCCAATTCTGACACACGCCTAGTCGAAGCCAAGGCTAATAGCATGACCACCTTTCACGTGAGATATTTTACTTCCACCGTTCTGAGTGGTTCAAACCAGTGTGATTTCAGGAAACTCAACACCACGTTAAGATCCCCAAGGTGCCACTGGAGGCACAAAAGGGGGCTGAATATGCAGCACTCCCTTTACAAACGTCTGAACTTAAGGCAGAGAAGCCAGTTCTTTTTGAAAGAAAATGGATAAGGCCGAAATCTGAACCTTAATGGAACCCAATTGAAGGTCCAAAGTCACTCCCGACTGTAGGAAGTGAAGGAAACAGCCCAGCTGGAATTCCTCCGTAGGGGTATTCCTGGCCTCACACCAAGCCACATATTTTCGCCATATACGGTCATAATGTTGAGCCGTCACATCCTTCCTAGCCTCTATCAGCGTAGGAATGACCTCATCCGGAATGCCTTTTTCTGCTAGGATCCGGCATTCAACCGCCCTGCCGTCAAATGCAGCCGCGGTAAGTCTTGGAACAGACAGGGTCCCTGTTGCACAAGTCCTGTCTTAGAGGCAGAGGCCACGGGTCCTCTGTGAGCATTTCTTGCAGATCTGGATACCAAGTCCTTCTTGGCCAATCCGGAACAATGAGTATTGTTCTCACTCCTCTTTTTCTTATGATTCTCAGCACCTTGGGTATGAGAGGAAGAGGAGGAAATACACAGACCGACTGGAACACCCACGGTGTCACCAGTGCGTCCACAGCTATCGCCTGAGGGTCCCTTGACCTGGCGCAATATCTCTGCAGCTTTTTGTTGAGGCGGGATGCCATCATGTCCACCTGTGGTAGTTCCCACCAACTTGCAATCTGCGTGAAGACTTCTTGATGAAGTCCCCACTCTCCCGGGTGGAGGTCGTGCCTGCTGAGGAAGTCTGCTTCCCAGTTGTCCACTCCTGGAATGAACACTGCTGACAGTGTGCTTACGTGATTCTCCGCCTAGCGAAGAATTCTGGTGGCTTCTACCCTCGCCACCCTGCTCCTTGTGCCGCCTTGGCGGTTTACATGAGCCACTGCGTTGATGTTGTCTGACTGAATCAGAACCGGTTGGTCGCGAAGCCGGGACTCCGCTTGACGTAGGGCGTTGTATATGGCCCTTAGTTCCAGGATGTTGATGTGAAGGCAAGTCTCCTGACTTGACCACAGCCCTTGGAAATTTCTTCCCTGTGTGACTGCCCCCCACCCTCGGAGGCTTGCATCCATGGTCACCAGGACCCAGTCCTGAATGCCGAATCTGCGACCTTCGAGAAGGTGAGCACTCTGCAGCCACCACAGGAGAGACACCCTGGCCCTGGGGGATAGGGTGATTAACCGATGCATCTGAAGATGTGATCCGGACCACTTGTCCAGTAAGTCCCATTGGAAGGTCCTCGCATGGAACCAGCCGAAGGGAATGGCCTCATATGATGCCACCATCCTTCCCAGGACTCGAGTGCAGTGATGCACTGACACCTGTTTTGGTTTTAATAGATTCTTGATCAGTGTCATGAGCTCCTGAGCTCTCTCTATCGGGAGATAAACCCTTTTCTGGTCTGTGTCTAGGATCATGCCTAGGAGAGGCAGATGAGCTGTAGGAACCAACTGCGACTTTGGAATATATAGAATCCAGCCGTGTTGCCGTTACACTTCCAGAGAAAGTGATACGCTGTTCAGCAACTGCTCTCTTGATCTCGCTTTTATGAGGAAATCGTCCAAGTACGGGATAATAGTGACACCTTGCTTCCGCAGGAGCACCATCATTTTCGCCATAACCTTGATGAATATTCTCGGGGCCGTGGAGAGACCAAACGGCAGCTTCTGAAATTGGTAATGACAATCCCGTACCGCAATTCTGAGGTACGCCTTGTCAAAGTCAAAAATATTACATAGAGAGAACATACAAACCACACACATTTAAGTCGCTATACTTACAAATATGCGCAGCGAGCACAGCAATATATGGAAACACACGCATTTGCTCGGACATGGTACGGAGATGGATTCGGCGCTTGTTTCATACAGTACATGGTTATAATAATATCAAGCACCAGACATCATATTTGGTATTAAAGCAAGCAGAATGATGTGTGGGTTAGTTTGATGCTGGTTGTGAAGTTGTAGGACATTGCAGCGGATAGTTATGATTGAATGTATAAAAGCTAAAATCACTTTGGTAGAACAATAAATGATACAGTGAATAGGGAACTCAAGCCAACCCTTTTGGCAGTTTTAAGGGCTGAACCTGATTAGCATATACAAAGGAGAGAGAGAGAGACCCCTCCCCTAGGAACAGACACAGGAGAATAGTTCCTGTCTGGGGGGGGTTGGGGTCAGTGTTGTTGGTTGCCTCAGAGAGCAGATGTGATGTGGCTGCACTCAGAACAGAGGTCTCAGAAGCATGGCTGGATCATCGCCAGGCATCAAAGGCTAAGTACCATAATCTCAATATCTCATGGCTGATTGGCATAGAGTAGTTTTAAATGTGTGTTTTGTGGTGGGGTAGTTGTGGAATGATGGGTAAGCATAGAGTGGTTGGTTTGGAGAAACAAATGGCTTGGGGATGGTGAGGCTTGCGCAGCTGTGTGATTGTAACTTGTTTGTGCTGAATACTCTGTGAAGTCTGTGATGAAGTGGAACATTAGACAACCTGTAGCATAGCATTTGTGGTATTTGTTTGCCTATGGAGATTTAATAAGATGGTTCTAGGAAGTTGGATTGAAATTGTGAAAGGTGATTTAGATTGTTTGGAATTGTAAAATCAGAACATATGCATTGTTTTGAGGCTTGGACATTTTGGAATAAAATGGAGTCTTGTGTTTTCTGCTATGTGATTGTGGTGTAGTAGAGAGTGCCATGTGTTTGGACCTGCAAATCTAAAATGGCTGCTGCCGGGTATTTTCCCCTCCCCCTTTCAGCCATGTGGTGTAGTCTTTGGAATCAAGTGGAGTTTTCCCCAAATGGAGTCTAGCTTCTGCCCCATGCGGCATTGTAGGGACAATTGTGTTGCTGGGTGTTGTGTATATAGGGACAGGCAGCATGGGTAAGCTCAAGTACTTTCTAAACAAAGATTCTCAGCATTGACTGACTGCGCAGCGATTGTTCCTCACATGTGTAAGTGTTTCTCCGCAATCATATTAATCTTCTTGTTACTCTGAGCCAATCTCTCTCAATCTCTCTCTCTCTCTCTCTCTCCTTCTCTTTCTCTCTTATTTTCCCTTAAATAGTAATTGTATTGTATTGTATTTCCTGTGTAGTAATCTGGTTAGGTAGTCTATGTTATAGTGTAGTGTATGACTTGTATTGTGTTTAATTCTTTTGCAAGTATATCATTCATAATATATATATTAGGCGTTGGACCCTGAGCACGGTATCTGTGTATTTCTTATATTGTTAAGTAATCTCAGAGCGTCGGTGACGCTCGAACAGCTTTAAAGGTAATAAGGTTATTCTGTGTTGCATCTACACTCTCCCACTACACAGAGGTTTACAGTATAAGTACATTCCTTAAGGTATAGTTAAGGGAGTACCCTTGCGGTACTTTTTACGCCAATTGCGTACTGTGTTCTTTAACCTTTAACGTGTTTTTAATAGGACAAATATTATAGACATTGTCAATTGGGGGACTCGTCCTCCGGGATTCACATATCTGCACTAGGTAACTTCAGCAGACATTATCAGGTCAGCAAAGGGCGGAGAAGGTAGAAAGTAGCATCCCTCGTTAAACCGTTTGGAGGTCGGGGATACTGCAGTGCTGACCAGTTAAGCGTCTGCTTCGCTTAGTAAAGGGTGCTGAAGGAATCCGGGAACCGGAGGTAAGAACAACACACGCAGATTGGATGGTTTATCTGTTTAAGTAGGTTTAAAAGTACATTTAAAAGTTGCTGCATAGCCTTGATATAGTTAAAAAAAAAAAAAAAAAAACTCAGGCCTAGAATAACTTTAGGAGTTTGAATGATGACTTTCTTTGTGACTAGAGGCTGCATGGTCTGTCCCCCATTTTGTGTGACCCTCATGGAGGTGGAAGGGGGAGGAGCAGTGGCCATTTTGGGAAGGTAAAAAAATGTTTCCCCCTAAAATGGCTGATTTTCAAGAAATAATCAGCCATCCACTGTCAAAAAGAAATCATCATTTAATGAGTTTTTTTCAATGCATTTGTTTAGTCCATATCATAGTCAATCATAAGTAGTTCAGATACAGTTTAATAACAGTTAATAATAAATTAAATATTTGATTTAAGAACGATACACAGATAAAACAAAGTTGTTTTTTTTTTTTCTTTTTCTTTTGGTTTCCTTACCACCCTACTCTGCTTGGTGCAGGATGGCCATTGAAATGCAGATGAACCTGTGTGACTGGTTAGGTTCCCTAGCAGTGTTGAAATAAATCGCCTTTTACAGAGTTACTGTAGTTAAAAAGCAATTCATATGCAAATTAGAAGCACTGAATAAGGTCTAAATGTCTATATGTCTGTGCTTACATCAATGTATGTTATTAGATTAAATTTAGAATTGCATTTTCATCTGTGTACTTTCACATATCTCACCTTCCTGTTTGCCAGTTCTATAATTGATAAACGTGCTTAGAGAGATTTGTCGTTATTTTATAGTTTAAGAGTAAAGGTAACATAGTTAAAGTATAGACAAACACACAGTTTTGCCTGGGAGATAAGGCGAAGTCAGTGTGGTGTGCGGTAGATGATCAAGGATCATCTACATTGATAAACATATAAATTGTGTTACGGTGGATCTTTATTTTGCGTACACGTGTCTCTAACAAGGATTGAGATTTGTGCACGCAAACCAAAGGCCGACGCACGCAGCGTAAATTACGCAACGGAGCGTCCGGGTACGCCCACGTAACTCAAAACACAAGTTTTTCTCCTCTCCTCTCAACGCGATAAGTAGCGCCACGCGGTAAATAACGCCAGGCGATAAATCGCACAAATCTAGTTTAACATTCCAAATTTAAATTAACAGATCCTTCTCCTAATTTGTAACACATCTGGTCTAAAGAAAAATTTCTGCGCAGAAATAGAAATAGAAACAAAAGTGTATATGCGGTGAGTGAGTGTTTGTTTTTACAATTTTTAAGGTTGAACCACAAGAAAAGTCGAGTACTCGTGAGGTACATGCGTGTAAGTGACGTACATGGTGGCTAGGGAGGCATCCCTGGTTAAATATACAATTTGAGCATTAGAGTGTAGCAGACCAGGAGGTCATACTGTAACAGACCAGGAGGTCATAACAGTCCAGCAGGTTTAGGTACAGCAGACAAGGAAGTCCGCTATACAGTCCACAGGCACAACACCAAGAAAGGGTTGGTGCAACACCCATATAGGCCATATAAGCTCTGGCTGAAGGAATTCGCAGCCGAAATTTTCGATTCCGTTGGTCGCTCAGTACATAAGATTAGTTGCTTGTGCACTAAACGATTGTACCGCACGTAATTGTGTACATTAGTTAGTAATCTGACCTAGTACCATTAGAGTAAAGGGGTCACAAACGCTATTTGTACATTCTAACGTGATTTGTGTAAAAAAATTTTTATTTTAAGGGAAGTTCGCTGCTCACTCAGGAACTATCCAGCAACCAATAGTTACTGGAAAGAGTAAGTGTTCTTCGGATCACCCTCACAGGTTCCAGTAAATAGAGGTTCAGGTCGCAGGGGCCCTAGGTCGAGTACGCCAGCACCATATCGGTGTGATCAGGTCGTATTGGTCGGCGTGGGCGAGTGAGTGGGGTACTCGGTAAACCGCCACCGTCAGCCTATTTTGAACATTTTGGTTTGCGTAAGGGTTGGCTGAATAAAGCAACACTTTCGAACTATGGGGGCCACTTGTTCAGGTAGGGGGCGATCAACCTCGGTTCGGGTTGATTCAGTGAACCGACCAATTGGGTCGGCAAGGTATGTAATGTGTGAGAAATACGGAAGTCACACAGAAAGTTTATGTGATGAATGGGAGAGAATGACTAGACATGACGGGGAGAAATTCCCAAGAGTAGGTAGCTTCAGCCTAGAAGTGTTAACGAATTTAAGGAGAAGGATAGGTCTCATTAAATCAGCAAAGAGACGAATCAAGCATTATGATCATTTGCAGTTATGGCAACAGGAAGGTGAATTGCAAAGAGATTTAATTGACTTATCTGACTCTTATCTTGAGAGGAGAGACATGGCAATGGAGAGGATTATGGTTGCGGAGAAAAGCACAGGGGTGAATAAAAAAAAAACGCTCTTAGCAACTGTAGTATAGATGATAAGAATAAGTGTAATAAATGTAACAATGATAATTGTAATACTGTTAAATGTACAACTATTAACCTATGCAAGTTGCACCCCATGTCAAACTTCCCTCAGGAATACAAACAAGAAAGTGAGCCCAGAACAATGTCGGCACCTCTTCCAGAAGCCATCCTACAAGACATCCAGGTGGACACGACCAAATCGGTAAAGGCAATAATCAAACCCCCTAACGGAGGGTCAGGTGAGGTCGTGTCCACAGGTACGTACAATGTTTTATATCACGCACAAACAAATGTACCCCATATTGTAAGACCAAAACAAGATGATGTAGTTGAGTTTGATCCGGTCAGGGTGATCACAGTCCCCAATGGGAAGACTGACGATCAGGGAATCATTCCCGTCAAGGACAGGGCAATGCGCTGTCTCTGGTCCCGGACAGAATTGAGATCAATCATGTCTGATTACCCAGATCCTAGGAAAGATCTAAGTGTATGATCAAAGATTCACAGAAGGTATATGAAACCCCTAGACAACGACATAATCATGGTATCCAAGGAATCAGGTAGGTACAGGGAAAGCGGTTAATGGCACTGAACATCCAAGCACTAGAGGAGGCATCAAGTCGACCGGAACCCCAGGCCCCTAGCACATGGAGAAAGCCAAGGATTTGTTATCATTGTAGAAGAGAAGGGCATTATGCCAGCAACTGTAATAACCCACATAAAGTCAGACCCCCTAGACCAAGAAATGAGCAAAATTATAATACACACAATTATAATCAGGGATCATATAGGAAGAATTTTGGGCCACACCCATGATATGTGGTCAGGAAAGGTGATCATTAGGACTGATGGTAAGCCTGAGGTAACGGTTAACAAATAGGGAGGTCATTCACTGAAGACACAGGAATGACCAGGTGAAACGTTGTAAATGTATTTGTGAAAATGTTTTTTTCTTTCTCTCTCTCTCTCCCCATCTCTGACGATTATTGGTAAGAACTCAAACATTGCATATCCGCTTGGTCTTTGCAGAAGTCTACCAAACCCCAGCATGACCTATCCGCATCAATGTATCCTGGCCAGATACAGAAAGTGGAGTATGGTGCTGGGGGGAGGGACGGCGCAAAGAAACCATTGGACATGTAGATATGACAGCCTGACGATCTGACAATGTTTAAAAAAATGTTTGAAAAATGTTTGAAAAATGTTTTTTTTCTCTTTTCCTATTGTATTGTTGGTTATTGGAGATTTATGTAATATATATATATATGCATATGAAGTGTTCTCTCTCTCTTTTTTTTTCTTTTTTTTTCTCTCTTCTCACTCATGTTTTCATGTTTTAAAGATGGTATGTCACACATCAGTTAGACAAATGGTAATGCAAGATTTTTGCTCCTTACAGAGAGATCGCTGATTTGAAAGAATATTGCATCACCGGAATGTTCGTTTAGAAGACTGAGAGACAGCACCTTTTGAGATGACGACAGAACAAGAAGAACAACAAGACTAGAGAACTAATCATCGTAACAAGTTTCTCTCCCCCTCAAACTGATTTTCTGTACCCCATTACAAATTTCTTCTTTTCTCCTCCTGTAAGACGGACTTGCCCCAAGAGACTGTGATATGGATTTTCCTGTTGACCATGATGTTGACCAGAGCAGTCTGTTTCGGTGAGAGTATCAGTGAGGTCGTGAAAGGATCCAGAAAGGTCCTGATGATAAAGATGGAGGTGTAAATTTCCAATAGCAACCCAATCACCAAGCAAAGGCGAGTACCGGAAACGATCTAGCAGCCATGTTATTTGTAAACATTTTTCTTTTAAGGATTATTAGCTGAAGAAAACTGTATCTGTAGGCTCTATAACAACGTAGTTGAGGATGGGTGCATTAAGAAATGCCAATCCAGTTTTAATATCCATACGGACCGGCATCCATTGAGTGACTATCACTCCTTAGTGGGTAATGTGTTAAATAAAACAGATTGTTGGGTATGCTCTCAAGCACCTCAAGGTCATAGCAAATCAGGGCTAGTACCATTTCCTTTAACGGTAGGGGAGGTACTTGAGCTAAAGGGTGGGAGGCCGGTGGACAGGAGGTTTAATATCTCCAGCCCTCCTAGTTTGAAGCTCCACCAATACCATGTGGATAGGTCCCTATTAGGTTTTAACATCTCCAATCCCCGAAAGCCGGGAAATTGGGAAGTGTCATGGAGTAACCAAACCATGACCTTTTCGCATAGAGCAGATAGAAAGCCTACAGATACAGAGCTTATACGCCACATAGCCAGTAGAGGAAAATCTTTCCGATATAGGTATACCTTAGGAAATAGGATTACGAGAGTTGGAGAGGTATCACTAGGATACTCTGCACATATCGTACAAACTGATACGTGTACTAAGCAGATGGGAGAATTAGGATTAGGAGATTTCACATGGAAGATGTGTAACATGGTTATGTCCTACTCCGTCCCATATGTTCTCCCCGATGATGCATATTTCATATGCGGGAGGAAGGCGTATAAGTGGCTTGCCCCAAACTCTGAAGGATTGTGTTATATTGGAAAAGTACTACCTGAGGTAATGAGTCTAAGGAGTGAGGAAACTGTAATCCCAATGGACTTGATTTATGACCCAACGGTAGAAACAATGATGTAATGAAAATGCGATTATACGGTCCGTTTCTTTCACCTGTTTTTCCGTTTTCCTCCAAGGTAAAAAGACCCACTTGGACGAGGAATTTGATGAGCCGATATACAGACAACAGATGGATTAAAGAAGAAGTTTTGACAACCTTATACACAGATTTTTGATGAACTATGCCATGGATCCCCAGTTTCCCTAGAAATTTTAAAATTACGCTAGCCCAACACTTTTGTAAATCTATGGACATTGACAGCTTTTGCTCGCACCTTATGGGCAAAAGCACAAAGAAGACTGCAACCAACAGACACCGAACAAGACTTCAACCGACAAATGTACATTAACCTGACATAGAATACCACTGCATTTACCATAAGTGTTCTTTATCTTCATTTCTACAACCCTCAGGTAGTGACACACATAGTCGATAGGGAATACAGGCACAGATATCAGCAATCACATATTCCCCCATTCATGTATCATCAACTAAAATGTGCTCCCCCATTTTGTTGCAACCAAAAGCCGAAACGAGCTCGGTAGAGTTTGACAGCCCATCCACAGACCCTTAATACGGGATAAGAAGGAATTCAAATGTATACTTCGCAATACCTCGAAGCTTGATTTAAAACACGTACGGCACGATGATACATGACCCCCCAAACATGGATTCATACATACATACTTCTGCTATCTCACTAGGTCATACCTTTTTCCCACCTTCTTCTCTCCTCCCTTACCCAATCATAGAAATGTATTTACATATGACATATATTTTTCTCTTTTTGAAATGTTTTAGGAAGTGGCAGTTATTGGTGACTGCCAAAGGGTGGACTGTCAAAGTCAAAAATATTACATAGAGAGAACATACAAACCACACACATTTAAGTCGCTATACTTACAAATATGCGCAGCGAGCACAGCAATATATGGAAACACACGCATTTGCTCGGACATGGTACATCATATTAATCTTCTTGTTACTCTGAGCCAATCTCTCTCAATCTCTCTCTCTTTCTCTCTCTCCTTCTCTTTCTCTCTTATTTTCCCTTAAATAGTAATTGTATTGTATTGTATTTCCTGTGTAGTAATCTGGTTAGGTAGTCTATGTTATAGTGTAGTGTATGACTTGTATTGTGTTTAATTCTTTTGCAAGTATATAATTCATAATATATATATTAGGCGTTGGACCCTGAGCACGGTATCTGTGTATTTCTTATATTGTTAAGTAATCTCAGAGCGTCGGTGACGCTCGAACAGCTTTAAAGGTAATAAGGTTATTCTGTGTTGCATCTACACTCTCCCACTACACAGAGGTTTACAGTATAAGTACATTCCTTAAGGTATAGTTAAGGGAGTACCCTTGCGGTACTTTTTACGCCAATTGCGTACTGTGTTCTTTAACCTTTAACGTGTTTTTAATAGGAAAAATATTATAGACATTGTCAGCCTGATGAGGTGGATAAATGGGGACATGAAGGTATGCATCCTTTATGTCCAGAGTCACCATAAAATCTCCCCCTTTCAGGCTTGCAATGACCGTCTTAGCGATTCCATCTTGAACTTGAACCTTTTCAGGTATATGTTCAGGGATTTTAAATTCAATATGGGTCTGACCGAACCGTCCGGTTTCGGGACTACAACATGGTCGGATAATAACCCCCTCCTTGTTGAAGGAGGGGAACCTTGACCACCACCTGTTGAAGATACAATTTGTGAATTGCAGTTAACACTGTTTCCCTCTCGTGGGGGGAAGCCGGCAGGGCCATCGGTGAGGGGGCATCTCCTCAAAGTCCAGCTTGTATCCCTGAGACACAATATCTATTGCCCAGAGATCTAGCAGGGAGTGAACCCACTTGTGGCTGAACTTACGAAGGCGTGCCCCCACCGGGCCTAGCTCCGCCTGTGGAGCCCCAGCGACATGCGGTGGATTTTGTAGAGGCCAGGGAGGACTTCTGTTCCTGGGAACCAGCTGTGTTGTGCAGCTTCTTTCCTCTGCCCCTGCCTCTGGCAAGAAAGGACGCACCTCGGACTTTCTTGTTTCTTTGTTCGAAAGGCTGCATTTGATAATGTCGTGCTTTCCTAGGCTGTGCAGGAATATAAAGCAAAATATCAGAATTATTAGCTATAGCTGTGGAGACCAGGTCCGAGAATCCTTCTCCACACAATCCTCAGCCTTCCATATGCCTCTTAAGTCGGCATCATCTGTCCATTGCATATTCTACAGGACACGTCAAGCAGAAATCGACATAGCTTTGACTCTAGGACCCAGTAGACTCATGTCTCTTTGGGCATGTTTTTTATATATATATATCTCTTAAGACAGCATCTTTTATATATATATATATATATATATATATACATACTAGGGTCTCAATCCCTGCTGATAAGTTACCTGTCCACGCTGCCACTGCGCTATAAACCCATGCCGACACAATCGCCGGTCTGAGTAGTGTACCAGAATGTGCACGCTATCTGCAGGATCCCTGAGGATAGCTGTTACGTCAGGGCTACCTTTTGGGCAAACGTGACACCCTAGGGGAAGATTCCCATCGTATCCTGGCCCTAGTAGGGAAGGATACTCCCTGATAATTCTTTGTGGGAAACTGCAGTCTCTTGTCTGGAGATTCCCGCTCTTTTTCATCATGAGAGGAGGGAAACTTACCTCAGCTTTCTTCCCCTTAAACATGTGTACCCTTGTGTCAGGGACAGATGAGTCATCAGTGATATGCAAATTATCTTTTATTACAATAATCATATATTGAATACTTCTCTGCCATTTTGGCTGTAACTTTGCATTATCGTAGTCGACACTGGAGTTAGACTCCGTGTCGATATCAGTGTCTATTATTTTGGATAGTGATCATTGAGAGACTCTCTGAAGGTCTCTGCAACATAGGGACAGACATGGGTAGATTCCCTGTCTGTTCTCTAATCTTTTGTGCAATAAATTCACCTTAGCACCTAATTACACATATCCAAACAGGTGTCGGCGTTGTCGACGGAGACACCCTCTCACACACATTTGCTCCATCTCCTCCTTAGGGGAGCCTTTTACCACACACGTACCGACAAACGTACCACACACGTACCGCCTTTCGACACACACGTACCGACACACCACACACTCAGGGAATGCTCATCTGAAGACAATTCCCCCATAAGGCCCTTTGGAGAGACAGAGAGAGAGTATGCCAGCACACACCCCAGCGCTATTAACTCAGGAATAACATAGTAACTTAATGTTAACCCAGTAGCTGCTGTTTATATAGATTTTTGCGCCTAATGTGCCCCCCCTCTCTTTTTACCCTCTTCTACCATGTAACTGCAGGGGAGAGGCTGGGGAGCTTCCTCTCAGCGGTGCTGTGGAGAAAAAACATGGCGCTGGTGAGTGCTGAGGAAGAAGCCCCGCCCCCTTGACGGCGGGCTTCTGTCCCGCTTTCATGTACAATTTTGGCGGGGGCTCATACATATATACAGTGCCCAACTGTATATATGCAAACTTTTGCCAAAGAGGTCTCTCATTGCTGCCCAGGGCGCCCCCCCTGCACCCTGCACCCTTACAGTGACCGGAGTATGTGGGTGTAGTGTGGGAGCAATGGCGCACAGCTGCAGTGCTGTGCGCTACCTCAGTGAAGACTGGAGTCTTCTGCCGCCGATTTCGAAGTCTTCTTGCTTCTTTCACCCGGCTTCTGTCTTCCGGCTCTGCGAGGGGGACGGCGGCGCGGCTCCGGGATCGGACGACGAGGGTGAGATCCTGTGTACGATCCCTCTGGAGCTAATGGTGTCCAGTAGCCTAAGAAGCAGGACCTATCTGCAGAGAGTAGGGCTGCTTCTCTCCCCTCAGTCCCACGATACAGGGAGTCTGTTGCCAGCAGAGCTCCCTGAAAATAAAAAAACCTAACAAAATACTTTCTTATAGCAAGCTCAGGAGAGCTCACTGAACAGCACCCAGCTCATCCGGGCACAGATTCAAACTGAGGTCTGGAGGAGGGACATAGAGGGAGGAGCTAGAGCACACCAGAATCTAAATTCTTTCGTAAAAGTGCCCATGTCTCCTGCGGAGCCCGTCTATTCCCCATGGCCCTTACGGAGTCCCCAGCATCCACTAGGACGTTAGAGAAATAAATAAAAATACACTTGTGAGTACAGCAGCTGTGAGAGGAGCTGTCCCTCCCTCAGCAGCAGGAGTTATACAGCAGGAGAGTCACGACAGATTCTGTCTCTGTCACAAAGCAGTGAGGAGCAGGGAGCAGCACTGGGCGGGAAGGCGGCATGGCATGCCTGAGCTATGAAGTCACACCGTGTCACCAAAGGTTACAGGCCATGTCTGGGACAGCTGTAATAAGAGCACAGTGCTGCCTCGGTCTGAAATTATAAAGTTAAATGATGATGGGCTCTGGAGGCACATTTTAGACTTACACTGTGCAGCAGTTATAAAACGTTGCTTTAATTCCTAAACCTACTGTCCCCCCCAGCCTAACCCTAACCTCTACCAGCAGCCTATCCCTATTGTCGGCATTCTGACATTGTGGACATTTCAGGTCGACAGTCTGAGAATGATGACTATTGACATTTTAACATTGTCAACATCATAACTGTCGACCTTATGGTGTTATTGTCCACCTTTTGACTACATCCTATTTTCTTTATAGATAATGTTCTGTTAGGAAGTGTCTAAAAACTACAGATGAGTGGTTTAGATTCCTTGAAATCCAATATATACATATACCAGCGCTGGCTGTCAGGAAAAATACTCACAACTGGACGGTTTGTCTTTAAAAATAAGTATATACAATTTATTATATGAAACAGAATAGGATAAAATGATTATAAAACATAAATAAAGAGGGTTTTTAAAAAAAAATAATTGTTGTGCAATATTGCAAATGAACACTTCTCTAAATAATTCCTGTTGTAACTGTCCACTGATAGTGTTAATATGGATACTACGAAAACTTGGCTAGGAGATTTTCCCAATTCTCTACAGTCACTGTAATGCAGTATTGTTTACCGGATGATGGTGTGCAGAAATCCCTTATAGATGTCTCAGCATTAGATTATTCCATGCGTGGCTGGAGGGAGTACCGGATGAACTGCTGTGCTGCTGATATTGTGCTGGAACACCTGTCCAAATATTGCCAAGAAATAACGGAGATTCAGATGGTAGGAATGGGTGGTGGTCAATTCAGGATAGAGAGGTGTATCTGGCTCGAAATCCAGGCCCATCCAAACTTGTAGTATCCGAGTCAATCTGAACCAAGGCTTTGATTTTCCTGCCAGACTCGGATTCCAAATCGAGGTAAGATGTCATCATCCTGGCGTTGGATTCTCACAGGTTTTTAATTCTATGTAAGTGACCTGTGCCGGTGACTCTGTGCCATTTGACTCAGGTATTGTGCTGTGTGCTGCACTCTACTCTGCTGCTTCAAGTGTCTGTGGTGCTTCCAGACTGTGTCCAAACTCCATAAAGTGGCTGTACTGTGTCCATACGAGTGACTTTGTTGTGTCCAGACTCCAGACAAGTGGTTGTGCTGTGTCCATCTATACAAGTGGTTGTGCTGGGTCCAGACTCCATATACAAGTGGCTATGCTACCTGTGTCTATCTAAAGTGGCTGTGCTGTGTTCATTAAGTGGCTGTGCAGTGTCCATCCAGAAGTGGCTGTCCAGTGTGCATCTGCTCCAGTGCTGCCTATGCACCTGTCCAGTGTCTATACGCTCCAGTGTTGCTGACGCACATGTGCAGTGTCATCCACTCCAGTGCTGCTGACGCAAGTGTCCAGTGTCCATCAACTCCAGTGCTGCTGACGCACATGTGCAGTGTCATCCACTCCAGTGCTGCTGACGCAAGTGTCCAGTGTCCATCCACTCCAGTGCTGCTGACGCACATGTGCAGTGTCCATCCACTCCAGTGCTGCTGACGCACCTGTGCAGTGTCAATCCGCTCCAGTACTGCCGACGCATCTGTGCTGTGTCCATCCGCTCCAGTGCAGTACAGTGTCCATCTGCTCCATCTGTGTACAGTGTCCATCTGCTCCAGTGCTGATGACAGACCTGTCAAGTGTCCATCCACTCCAGTGCTGCCGATGCACCCGGCCAGTGTCCATCTGCAGTGGTATTTTAGTATCCTGCACTAGACTTGAAATATAATTGATACTTTCAATTCGTAAAAAAACAGCCATTAAAAATGAATCCTCTATAATAGATTTATAGGTTATGGTGCTGGAGGTGCTCCCAACAATCAAAACCTTAACATGTTAATATCTACTTATTGGCAGTTGCCAAAAAAAGAAAGATTGCTTTTTTGGAGCACTCTTTTATATTTGTATACGTGATGATTAAATTGATATGATTGTTAATTCTAAAACATAACTTTTAATATTCTTACTTAAGATAATAGGGGTAAGTAATTGTGATTTGTGTGACTTTGTAAATAATTAAATGTATGTCACCACCTCCTTATTCTAAATATTTATTAGAGGACTATATTTGTCTCCGTGGTGATTTTTTTGTATTAATGAAATATTTACTTAAATCCAATGTATGGATAATCAATGCCTAAGTCATACAGCTTAGAGCAAAGTGTCATAAGTAGTTAATTCAGTTATTCGCCTATTATTTTAGCAGTAATATGTTGTTATGGCCACTACAGCATACAAAACATTTCCATATAAGATTATAGGTTAGGAATCTGTTTTCAACCTTATTGATAATTATTTCATAAAACCTTCACCAATCAACACCTGTAAATATATCCTGATTGTAAAAAGTATATTACATAGCTGTCACAGACACACTCCTATATACAATTTCACAATATGGAGTCATCAGATAGTCATCAATAGAAACCCTGGGGTATATTTACAAAGATTCGTGTTTTGGCCGTTTTGAAGGGTGTTTGATCTCGAATGGTATCGGGTGCATTTTACTGCAACTCTTTGAATCCTGATACGGTCATTCACTAAGCTGCCGACTTTTCCCAATTCGTATTTTCCGATGTCGATGTGATTCGTAATGTCAGGCAGTGTTTTACGGTAGTGATGAGTAAAACACTGCCTGACAAAACACAAAGAATCCCGGCCGGATCTGTGAGATCCGTGCAGGGCTTCATTGTGTACCTTAAAAAGGTGTTTAAAGTCTTTAAAAATGTGAAAAAAAATGTGTGGGGTCCCCCCATCTAAGCATAACCAGCCTCGGGCTCTTTGAGCCGATCCTGGTTACTGGCGGTCAACCGCTGACCGCAAAGTTCCCACCATTGGATACAATGGAGCGCATAGGCGCTACATTGTATCTCTGCCGTGTGCTGCCTCACAGACACTACAGGAGCACACAGCCAATCAGGAGAGTGCCACGACGTGGCGCTCCCTGATTGGCTGAAGGGACCCTCTTTGACAGGAGTCAGGGGGGTCCTGGCAGTCGGGGAAAGGGGTCCCATGTGTAAACATGGGACCCCTTTCAGTGCGTGGTCGGGTTTTCATTTTTTTGTTTTGCCAAGTACGTGGATTATACAAAGGACAGAAGCTACACTGGATTATGTGAGTATAAATTTTTTCACAGGTACCCCGAGGATTCTACATGGAGAAGAGGACCGAGCCTCGTGTGAACATAGGTAAGTATGTATGTTTGGAGGTGTGCATGTATGTAATAAACTTATACTGTCACGGTGTGTGTGTCCTGTTTTTTGGGGGGTATTTTTTTAGTAGTAGTACTACAGGTACCAGCAGGCCCGGTTTTCCACTGCATGCTGGTACTTGTGGTTCTCCAAGTACCAGCTTGCGGGGGAGGCTTGCTGGGACTTGTAGTACTGCTACTAAAAATAATATTCACATTTTTTACACATGGCTATCAGCCCCCCATCTGCCGCCCTTGGATGGGGGGGACAGCCTTGGGCTTCACCCCTGGCCCTTGGGTGGCTGGAGGGGACCCCTTGATTTAAGGGGTTCCCACTCCTTCAGGGTACCCTGGCCAGGGGTGACTAGTTGGGTATGTAATGCCAGGGCCGCCGGGACCACTATAAAAGTGTCCTCCGGCTGTGGCATTATGTACCTGGCTAGTGGAGCCCGGTGCTGGTTTTTAAAATACGGGGGACCCCTACGCTGTTTGTCCCCCGTATTTTTTGAACCAGGACCAGGCGCAGAGCCCGGTGCTTGTTGATGAAATATGGGGGAACTCCTGTCATTTTCCCCCCCATATTTTTTCAACCAGGACCGGCTCAAAGAGCCCGAGGCTGGTTATGCTTAGGAGGGGGGACCCCACGCAATTTCCCCCCCTGTTTTTACACTAAACAGACCCTTTCCCATAGATAACCATGCACAGATCTCACTGATCCGTGCATGGTTATCCAAACTCGACTGGAAAAAGCAGGTCTATTTTTTTGCTGCTTTTTTTGACGATTCGCAAAAAAATTGGACCCGCACTTGAGCACTCAGAGACTAACACCCAAATACGAATGAATAGTGAATACCCGTATTGTATTAAATAACAGCCGCGTTTGACTGATGGTCTATTCATTCGTATTTGTGAACTTTGCCAATCAAACCATTACGAATAGACCAGACACTGGCGAGTTTTCTGTTTAGTGAATTCCCGGATTGGGACTTAGAAAAAAAAAAACACAAATCGGCAAAACTCGGATTCTTAGTAAATAATGGCCCCTGAGTCAATAACCCAGGCACTGATTCTTTGCTATGCACAACAAGGAGTGTATCACTTTCTTACAGCAGATGGTCTTTAGGATTCTAAATCAGTATTTGACATGATACATTATTGCTTTCACTGGATACCTCATAATAACGGATACAGTTTGTGCATTACCTGATAGATAAAAAAGTATAACCTAATTATGCTGCACCTTTTAATTCAATCAGTAAATGCAGCTGTGCATTCCGGCTGCATAAGAGGAGAAAAAGTGTGCCCTCCATACTCAGCACATCACACTGCACCTTGATGTTAAATGCAATCAACAAATGCAAACACAAAGCAGATTTTACCAGATATATATTGTGTTGGCAATTAAATAAAATTTGCCTGATATATAGAATCTTATTGGTATCGACTGTACCCAGGTTTCATTACTTGATATTGTGATAATTGTGGTACCCCTTATCCAGGAGTGACAACAGAAAGAGTGCAGTGAAAGATTTCAACTAATCTTCACTGCAGCTGTTTCGGTTGCTCACCTCCCATTGCCATAAGAAAAAAATGTCTGGTACACATGCATTTGAAGGAATTGTGCATAATTTCAATACTGTGAGAGATATGTTTAAGAATTATTATTCTGATTTAGGAAGTAGTACAGCATGTATAGCAGTCATCCTCATCTGCTTCCCGTCATCATCATTGGAGCGGATAACGGGTGAGAGTAAGGATTTTTGCTATGCTGATAGAAACACAGATACAACGCCACTACATTTCCCTGTATATGGTGTTAGGTGGACCTTGATACCAATGGAATTGCAAGGTCCAAATGCACCAACAGGGAACGTGTGAGCACTGGGAAGGAAGAGAGGTGAAGGTGGTCGTATGGGTTACCGTGTCCAACCGCCACTTCCAGCACGGTAACCTATATGATCGCCTTCACCTCTCTTCTTTCCTAGCGCTCACACGTTCTCTGTTGCTATGCGACTATGCGTTTGCATGGCTGCAAAAAGTAGCTAGCGAGTGATCAACTTGGAATGACCCCCTAAGTCCGGAATTCACCCTTGCATGTTAAATCCATCAGAATTTAAACTTTTCCATCATACCACATATTGGAATATAGTTGTGGAGAATTGCCAGACTGTCTTTTATTGTGTATTTTTTATGTGAAGAATAAACGATTTGGATTTATGAAGGTGTGGTTCAACTCGGTGTAAAGAAACCTTTATACGTGAAATTTGTTCTATTACGAAGTGAGTCGGGTACGCTTATTTGACCAGAATACCTTGAATGTTTTTGCTGCTTGTGCGAAGTGTGAAAGATACCTTTACATATACGGTCTTATAATCTTTTATGTGAGTTTTGGTACATCTATCTACATTGTGAAGTGAATCTGTGACACGATAGTGCTCCGTTTCCAGATATTCACTGGACTATTTTATTTGTTCCAAACAATGCCACCCATACTTTTGTATCTTTTTGTTCTTTTATGTAAAAATCTGGGATCTGCAATATGGCCTAAGAAAATAGCGGTTTGGAAAGAACTTCAAAGAACACAAGTGATGTATATTTATGTTGTAATTATTGTGTCATCCTTATAATTGTTCTTTAAACATTTTTAGTGTAGCGCCTTCGATCTATCCTCACTGTGTGTTCTAGAATCTTGTATTGGATCTGTTTTTTGGGCAGATTACTAGAGGATTTAGATTGGGCTGATACTTTAGTGTGCCAGAATACACACATTCATCAATTATTGTACACCACTGTGTATCCATAACATACAATTACTGTGATTTCACAGGCTGTATCCTACTGTGTATTCATAACCTAAAAGTACTGAGACTCGCAGGTTGTACAACAATAACATACAAGTACTGTGACTACTGTGTATCCATAACATACAAGTAATGTGACTTCATAGGCCATACACCACTGCTTTCACATAAGTGGTCCCTAGTGTCATTTGCAAACATATTTAAAAGAAAATTTAAAATAATTAAAAAAAGTGAAAAAATTGTTTTTCTTTTTTGCTGTACTCCGCTTTACATCCATAACATAGAAGTACTATTACAGTGCAGGCCATACCCCACTGTGTATCCATAACATATAAGTACTGTGGCTCTGCAGTGAGTGGTGATTTTTGAAAAAAGGGTTCGATTAAATAAATAGTAGTATAAAACTGTAGTTTTTGTACAACTTGTATGTGTTCATCAATATGGATCATGACAATCAGTCAAGATAAGAGCGGGAGCAGTAAGCAAATACTAGTGCTGCAGCTGCTGCCACCAGTCATGATGATACAAGTCCTTTAGCATCATTTACTAAAGCCTATGCCTAAGGGCATTGATGATTTATGTGAAGGCATCTGAAATAAAAAAGCAATATTTTACAGTAGTAAAGAAAAAATACCTCTAATAAAGGTAAAGGTTAGTATAGAAAAACATACCATACCATTCACCATACACAGCAGCAAGGAAAGACTCAGGCCTTGGCCTTTATTTATGAGTGGTGGTCCTGCAAGTGTCACTGTGACATCTTCTGCCTCTCATGATGATACAAGACCTTTTCACACACAGTCTAGAAAAGGTGTACAAAAGAAATGAAAATCCACTAAGGCAGTAGAACAAACTGTGTGTTCATGACCATCACACATTCTTGAGGTGAGTCTAGGGGTGTCCACATTAGCTATGTTTGACATTTCTCAAAGAGAAGCTTCTTTCACCTTCTTCCACCATGTCTGCACTATCTACACATGTGGGGAGCAGTACAAGTAAAGATGGTGATGAGGACATACAGTAATAGAAATTGAGGATGCTTGTGTGGAAGTGGAACAGCATGAAGGAATATTTGTCTACTTCTACTATCTGACACTGAAGATGAGGATGTTGATGATGTTTTTTGTTTAAGTCAGCCACCTTTGTCTGCAGTTCTTGTCCCTGATAAAAAGAAAGCTATTGTGATGCCTGAGCATAAGACCAAAAATGCCACCTCTTGAGTGTGGAATTATTTTTACCCAAATCCTGACAACATCTGTGAAGGCATCTGCTCTATTTGTGAGGCCAACGTTAGTAAAGTTAGCGACGTTTGCCATCTAGGCACCTCTTCCGTGTTAAATAATTTGCGGTGAGTTTATTAAATTTATTTTACAAGATTACAATGTAATTAACATGCTCATCATTAACCTTCTCATTAGTGATTGGAGGTAGCCCTTCCAAAAAAATTGTTTGTGGGTGCCCAACAAACCAAGCACTTCAGCCACAAAAGTCAGTCCCTGTCTTCTGAAGTGCTTGGTTTGTTAAACTGTGCATGTCCTATTTAGTATTAAATATACAGTGAGTGGGAGGGCCCATGGGCAATTCCATCTTGCACCACTTTTTTTCCAAAATGGGCTGTAAGTTTGGGGGGCATTAGGGATGGTCTTTTTTTGCGTTAATATTTTTATTGGCTATAGCTCTTTTTTCATTATGGGCTGAATTTTGGGGGGGGGGGCATTGGTGACTGTCTTATTTTTTTTATTGTCTTTTGCAGCTAGACCTCACAATACAGAGTATATGGACCATACAGTTGCCTACCACAATCAATCAATCAATCAATCAATCATTTTTTGATTCTTCTTTCATTTTTTTTTGCCACCAGGCCTCACCATACAGAGAATGAGGACCATACATTTGCCTACCACAATCAATTAAACAATCAATATATTTTTGATTCATCTTTTATTGTCTTTTTGCTGCTAGGTCTCATAGAGAAAAGTTCATTCACATCAGTATCTTTCCTAGTGGACAATACAGTTGCCAATGCCTACCACAATTATTATTATTATTATTATTCACATGGGATCCACAGCGGCCAATTACAGAGTACATAAACAAATAAGCAAAACAAGAAAACAGTGACTTTCAATTCAAGACAATATAGGACAAGTATATGGTATATAAACATAGCTACGTAAGCAGGCAACACTGAAATATGTATCAGGGTGGCAGAAAACCAAGGGATTTGGTGCCATCAGAGGGAGTATTGAGAAAAAGATAGGTTAAGTAAGAGACGGAAAAGCACATGAGGGAAGAGGGCCCTACTCGTGAAAGCTTACATTCTAAAGAGGAGGGGCATACAGACAGGGGTGACACAGATGGGGTAGAAAGTGACAGATGGCTTAGGATAAGAGGCAGCTGGGTTTAGTGAAGAAGTGTGTCATGAGAGCCCATTTGAAGTTTTGTAGAGAGATGGAGAGTCTGAGGTGGAAAGGAAGAGACTTCCAGAAAAAGGGAGCAGCACATGCAAAATCTTGGAGGTACAGTAGGAGTGGGAGGAGGTAGCCAGTAGGCAGAAGAGGTGGCATGTATTAGCTGAACGAAGAGGATAGACAGTGTAAAGTTAGATAAGGTCAGAGATGTAAATGGGAAAGAAGTGGGTGAGGGCTTTGTAAGTTAGTGTGAGATGCTTGAAACGGAGGGGAAGCCAGTGAAGGGCTCGTAGGAGGGGAGGTGGATGTAGTGCATTTGGTGAGGAAAATTAGCCAGTCAGCAGCAATTAAATATATTAGAGTGGAGAGAGGCATTTGTTAGGGATGCCTTGAAGGAGAAGATTACAGTAATCTAGTCTGGAGATGACCAGTGAGTGGATAAGGGTCTCAGTGACATCCTGGGTCAGAAAATCCTGGATACTTGAAATATTTTTGAGATGAAGATGACAGGTTTGTGAGAGGTGCTGAATGTGTTTTTGAAGGAGAGGGAGGAGCCATGAATTACTGAAAGACCGCACACTCGGGGGATAGAGAAGATAGTAGAGCCATCAATAGAATATGAAATTGTGGGAGGTGAGGTTGTGCTGGAGGGTTGGAAGATAAGTTAAGTTTAAGAAAGAGCTGGGACATCCAAGAAGAGATAGCAGAGAGACAGTCGGATACATGAGTGAGGAGAGCGGGGGAGAGGCCAGGTGGGGGAAGGGTGATTTGAGAATATCAGCATCAAGCAATCAATGATTTTTTGTAATTATTTTTTTATTGTTGACATAATAAATATTAGCGGGGTGAATTGCCGCTGTGAGTTGTCATTTGCAAAGTAAGTAAAAAAGAATTGCTCTTATTAATTGTACAAGTTTTGTATGTTGAGTTAATCAGTATAGATAACGTGGACCATACAGTTGCCTACCATAATCAATCAATCAATCAATCAATCTTTTTTACATTTTTATTTTTTTGTCTTTTCGCCGCTAGGCCTCACCTCACTGTCACTTAGCTTACACAGCCAGTAAGCTAGGTGCAACCTTTTGGCCTGAACTAGATGGATAGATGGATAGTTAGTACTGTGCAAAAGTTTTAAGCAGGTGTGGAAAAAATGCTGTAAAGTAAGAATGCTTTCAAAAATAGAAGTGCTCACAGTTTATTTTTATCAATTAACAAAATGCAAAGTGAATGAACAGAAAAGAAATCTAAATAAAATCAATATTTGGTGTGACCACCCTTTGCCTTCAAAACAGCATACATTCTTCTAGGTACACTTGCACACAGAAGGAATTCAGCATGGAGGTTGTTCCAAACATCTTGGAGAACCACAGATCTTCTTTGAATGTAGGCTTGCTCAAATACTTCTGTCTCTTCATGTAATCCCATACAGTCTCGATGGTGAGATCAGGGCTCTGTGGGGGCCATATCATTACTTCCAGACTTCTCCGAACAGTAGATTGGTGTACCTGGGTCCCACTGGTTTCTGCCAGTTCTGAGCTCATGGCACTGCTGGACATCATCTGATTTTGAAGGAAAGTAAGCATGATGTGTCTTTCATCTGACGTACTGTACTAAGTTTCCTTGGCCAACCACTGCATCTATGGTCTTCAGCGTTGCCCGTTTCTTTGTGCTTCTTCAAAAGAGCTTGAATAACACATCTTGAAAACCCAGTCTGCTTTGAAATCTTTGCCTGGGGGAGACCTTGTTGATGCAGTATAACTACCTTGTGCTGCTGTGCGTAGTCTTGCCATGGTGTATGACATGAAACTGTCTTCCAAAACATAAACTTTTTAGCAGAGTTTGGCTGTTACTCACCCAGTTTTAAGCCTCCTGCACAGCTGTTTCTGTTTCCGTTAATGACTATAATCCTACAAAATCCTTGATTTTCTTCAAGTGTACTTTAGAAGAATTGATGCTGTTTTGAAACCAATGGAGGTCACACCAAATATTGATTTAGATTTCAATTTTGTTCATTCACTTTGCTTTTTTTAATAAACTTAAACTATTAACACTTCTCTTTTTGAAAGCATTCTTACTTTACAACATTTTTTCCACACCGGCCTAAAACTGTTGCACAGTATTATGGCCCTCATTCCGAGTTGTTCGCTCGCAAGGCGATTTTAGCAGAGTTACACACGCTAAGCCGCCGCCTACTGGGAGTGAATCTTAGCTTCTTAAAATTGCGAACGATGTATTCGCAATATTGCGATTACAAACTACTTAGCAGTTTCAGAGTAGCTTCAGACTTACTCGGCATCTGCGATCAGTTCAGTGCTTGTCGTTCCTGGTTTGACGTCACAAACACACCCAGCGTTCGCCCAGACACTCCCCCATTTCTCCAGCCACTCCCGCGTTTTTTCCGGGAACGGTAGCGTTTTTATCCACACGCCCATAAAACGCCGTGTTTCCGCCCAGTAACACCCATTTCCTGTCAATCACATTACGATCGCCGGAGCGAAGAAAAAGCCGTGAGTAAAAAAACTATCTTCATAGCAAAATTACTTGGCGCAGTCGCAGTGCGAACATTGCGCATGCGTACTAAGCAGAAAAATGCTGCGATGCGAAGAAAATTACCGAGCGAACGACTCGGAATGAGGGCCTATATGTATATATTTGTTTGCAGAAGTCTGTGCTTAATTACCAAAATATATTGGGGGGTAATTCAGAGTTGATCGCAACAGCAAATTTGTTAGCATTTGGGCAAAACCATGGAGGTCATTCCGAGTTGTTCGCTCGCAAGGCGATTTTAGCAGAGTTGCTCACGCTAAGCCGCCGCCTACTGGGAGTGAATCTTAGCATCTTAAAATTGCGAACGACGTATTCGCAATTTTGCAATTACAAACTTCTTAGCAGTTTCAGAGTAGCTTCAGACTTACTCGGCATCTGCGATCAGTTCAGTGCTTGTCGTTCCTGGTTTGACGTCACAAACACACCCAGCGTTCGCCCAGACACTCCCCCGTTTCTCCGGCCACTCCTGCGTTTTTTTCCGGAAACGGTAGCGTTTTTTCCCACACGCCCATAAAACGGCCTGTTTCCACCCAGAAACACCCATTTCCTGTCACACTACGATCGCCTGAGCGAAGAAAAAGCCGTGAGTAAAAATCCTAACTTCATAGTAAATTTACTTGGCGCAGTCGCAGTGCGGACATTGCGCATGCGCACTAAGCGGAAAATCGCTGCGATGCGATGAAATTTACCGAGCGAACAACTCGGAATGAGGGCCCATGTGCACTGCAGGTGGGGCAGATATAACATTTGCAGAGAGAGTTAGATTTGAGTGGGTTATTTTGTTTCTGTGCAGGGTAAATAATGGCTGCTTTATTTTTACACTGCAATTTAGATTTCAGTTTGAATTCACCCTACCCAAATCTAACTCTCTCTCTGCACGTTATATCTGCCCCTCCCTGCAGTGCACATGGGCCCTCATTCCGAGTTGATCGGTCGCAAGGCGAATTTAGCAGAGTTACACACGCTAAGCCGCCGCCTACTGGGAGTGAATCTTAGCTTCTTAAAATTGCGACCGATGTATTCGCAATATTGCGATTACTAACTACTTAGCAGTTTCTGAGTAGCTCCAGACTTACTCTGCCTGTGCGATCATTTCAGTGCTTGTCGTTCCTGGTTGACGTCACAAACACACCCAGCGTTCGCCCAGGCACTCCCACCGTTTCTCCGGCCACTCCTGCGTTTTTTCCGGAAACGGTAGCGTTTTCAGCCACACGCCCCTGAAACGCCGTGTTTCCGCCCAGTAACACCCATTTCCTGTCAATCACATTACGATCGCCGGAGCGAAGAAAAAGCCGTGAGTAAAAATACTTTCTTCATAGTAAAGTTACTTGGCGCAGTCGCAGTGCGAACTTTGCGCATGCGTACTAAGCGGATTTTCACTGCGATGCGATGAAAAAGAACGAGCGAACAACTCGGAATGAGGGCCATGGTTTTGCCCAACTGCTAACAAATTTGCTGCTGCGATCAACTCTGATTTAGGCCCATTGGCGCAGATGTATTAACCTGGCGAAGGCATAAGGAAGTGATAAACCAGTGATATGTGTACGGTGATAAAGGCACCAGCCAATCAGCTCCAATATGTAAATTAACAGTTAGGATCTGATTGGCTGGTGCCTTTATCACCTTGCACATATTACTGGTTTATCACTTCCTTATGCCTTCTCCAGGTTAATACATCTGCCCCATTGTCCCTTATGTAACATTTGAAATGTTGATGGTGTGAACATCAGGGTATTTCCAAAAATATACTGGTAAGTTAATTGGCACCCAACAAAATTGAACCCTGGTGTGTATGTGTGTGCGTGTACTTGTGGTAAGGAATATAGGGCCTAATTCAGACTGGTTTGCTGCAGCGTTTGCAGTCTGAAGCCCTTTGAGGAGTGCGCATGCGCAGCAGAGCTGCGATCGCTTCGGCCTGATTGACAGGCAGGGGCGGTCGTTGGGCGGGAGGGGGCGTGCCAATGGCATTAGAACGCCTGTGGTGGGGTGTGGTCCAGACAATGCAGGCCTGTCCGGACAGTTGCGGGGCAGGCCGCGGCGACTGCATGAAATCACATGCAGCCGCTGTGACCCGGGACGCAGCGGGTAGGCCCCTGCCAGTGCTGCTATGCTGCGCAGGCAGGGAGCTACTCGTGGGTGCAAAAGTATCGCCGCCGTGTGATGCTTTTGTACCCGTGTGGGGGGAGGGGAGGCAGGGCCTGACCTGCGGGGAGAACTAGCCCTGTGCTGGGCGTCCCCCCCTCCGCATTTCAGAGAAACTGATTGTAGATGTGCTAAATTTAGCACATCTACAATCAGATCTGAATTACCCCCATAGATTGTAAGCTCCACTGGGACAGGAATGTTAATTGCCAAATATTCTCTGTAAAGCGCTGTGGAATATGTGTGCGTTATATAAATAACTGGCAATAATAATAACTGGTAATAATTTGCACTACAATACAGTATTTCTGTATCATAAAGGGGACAAATTAATGATATTAATGTATAGAATAGCTCAGGTGTATTTAATGCATTATGCTGCTTTCTCACTGTTTACATGAGATTGTGGGACTCCTCAAGGGTTTTGCTAGAACATTGTTCACATGTTTTATTTGTCTTGTTTTAACTTTATGCACACTGTTACTTGTTAGCAATCATGAACTGTCACTGCAGTCACTTTGGAAAAGGTGACAGTGATGAATAGAAACAGTGATTCTAAGTGAGCCGTATCACTGAATGGTCAATAAAGTTTATTTAGGCTCAAACCAGATAATGGTCCCTCTGCTCTCAATGTGATGTTGCAAACATTCCATGACAGAGCAGTCCTTCTGTTCCAGGCCTGGCTTAGTTGTCTGATAAGAACAAACATTACGCTGTAGCCTTCTTAATACAGTACCAGGCCATATATATTTACTTTAATTAATAATAATCTTATACTACATCTCTTGCATTGTGTCTGCCAAGTTCTTTTGCCTACATATGGTTATTTATTAATTTTAAAAATGTTTTTTAGGTAATGATTAAGGGCCTATTACCTTCTGTCACATTTATACAGCTGATGCTGGTTTATATGAAATAACTATGCACTGTAACAGATACAGTACTGTAAGAAATGTGTAGCATACAGCATAATTATACCTTCCCATACTTGCCAACTTTTAGTTGCTCCTATCTGGGAAAAGACCGGAGAGAAGATGTAGCTGATCATTTTCAGGTCTCTGAGTAATCAGGCCCTGCCACGCCTTGGCAAAATGCAGAGAATGGGAAGTCTGTGGGAAAGGGGTGGGGCTAAAATGACGTGAATTTCATAATTTTAGCCCTATTCCCTTTATACGGGCAAATGCCAGTATTATCTCCCCATCCTGCTCACTTTGCTAGGAAGTGGACGGGATGTGAGCAATCCGTCCACTCCATCGGAAGGGGTGCCACCAAAGTGCCGACTCTTCTGCAGTGACCGGAGCCGGGTGCTGCAGAGTGATATGCTCCTGTAGCATTCGACTCCTGTCGCAGATGAAGAGACGGCACACATTTAGCCCAGTCTCTGGGGGCAGCCACCATCTCCGGGGATGCTGGATATGCCCCTGGAGTGATGAAACAGAGATCCCGGGACGCCACGCCCCTCTAATTAGGTCATGCCCCCTTTTCAGGTGGCCACGCCTCTGGCACAGGGAAATAGTGTAGAGCGCACACCGGGTGTCATCACACCCAGTGACGCCTCTGTAGGGGACTACTGAAAAAAATGTAAGTCTCCCACACTTTACGGGAGAGTAGGCAAGTATGTACTTGCCTTATATTTCATTCTATACTGGTGGGAGGGGAGGTCCAAGGGACAAGGGTAGGGGGCCTGATGATGTGACGCCTGACCTTGTGTGCCCTTTCCTGCTTGCACTTCTGCAATTAGCACTATCAAACAATATGGCCATGACTAATTTTCAGTTAATTATTTCATCAAAAGCCTGCCCTGCCCACTTTGCAAAATACCACAGTCTCCTGTACATTCTGGGAGAGTAGACAAGTCTGAGCATAATTATACAATATTAATAGTATATGGCTAGATCTAGAACAGTGACAGTTAGTGCATTGTGCTTTGTGAAGGGATTGAGGTAGGACTGGGAACACTTAAAACCATATTATGTTGATTATATGTTACATTGCCACGAATGTGGTACAAGGTAAAAAACCTTGCTCACCTCCAGCCCAACTTTGGATTACCATGGGTATGCGCACTCCCGATACCTGTGGTATCCAAATAAAAAAGTGGTTGCGCAGTTTTCAGCGCTGAAAAAATTGCTACATTAAATCCTGAGGCAAAGTTGTTGAAAAATTAGCACTTTTTGAAACTTGCACCCTATTACATTTTGCTCTTGGATTCATTTTGTCATTAAACCATTAGCCCACAGGTATGTTTTTGGAATGTGGGAGGAAACCGGGGAACCTGGTGAAAACTCACGCACACATGGATATTATACAAACTCCACACAGTAGAAGCACTTATGTAACTGGTGCTCGGAATCCCGGCGGTCAGCATGCCGACACTGGAATACCAAATGCTAAAAATGCCGGCAGTCGGAATGCCAACCACAAGGTCTATTTCCACTTGTGGGGGAACAGAACCTGTGGTGAGCGCAGTGAGCCACAGAGCCCGCAAGGGGCTTTGTAGCACTTGTACCCAAGCACCCCCCCCCCCTCCCGTGCTGGTATTCTGCTGCAGGGATCCCGGCAGCTGGAATATCATACCCAACCCCCACACAGTTAAGGCCCTGATTGGGAGTGAACCCAGTGTTGAAATGCTGTTGGGCGCTGCGGATCCCATGTGGTGCTATATAAATAAAGGATAATAGGCAGTACGGATAGTGTAATGGTTAGCACTACTGCCTCACATCATTGAGGTCATGGGTTCGATTCCCACCATGGCCCTAACTGTGTGGAGTTTGTATATTCTCCCCGTACTTGCGTGGGTTACCTCTGGGTACTCCGGTTTCCTCCCACAATCCAAAAGTATACTGGTAGGTTAATTGTCTCCGACCAAAAAAAAACCTAGCGTGAATGTGTGTGTGTGTGTGTGTGTGTGTGTGTGTACATGTGATACAGAATATAGATTGTAAGCTCCACTGGGGCAGGGACTGATGTGAATGGGCAAATATTCTCTGTACAGCGCTTTGGAATATGTGTGCACTATATAAATAACTGGTAATAAATAAATAAAATAAATAATAATAATAATAATAATAATAATAATAAATAATTCACTGTACCACCAAGCTGATACAATTGGTGCTTAATTTCCATTCATCCATACATAGTGACATTTATTTCTGTTGTCACTTTTATCCCCCCATAACAGGTGAAGGTGATTTTTTTCTGTGTGTTTACAGTTACTGGTTGACAGTAGGTCTTGTCAGGTACATCTGAATGATTTGTGACTGAGGATTAAGCTAGAAGTGGTTCTTCTTTTACTTTACCAGCATATGTACCTTTACTTGTAAAACTCAGGTTTTTAGCTCCTTTCATTTTTATTGCTTGTCTGAACTATGCTGTAATTGGTGCTGGACCATTAAAAGGGTTTCCAAACAGGCGAAAGTAAACAGCCCACATACCAACAAAAGGCATTCTAAAGTTGTGTGCTTTATTGAGGTTATATATATGTGAGACCTGGCAAACACAACTAAACCTAACACACGTTTAATCTCTGGCTGGCGACTAGAATGGAGGGGACATAAAGGTTAGAGATGAAAACTTTGGGTCGGAGCCTTGAGGCTGAAGATAAACAAATGTGCCTGTGAGAGTGGCCAGCAGTAGGTCAAACTAAGGGTTATTCAGAGGTCAGGCTGATCTGGAGAAATACATGATAGAAAATAAGTGGCAAATCCTCACTACACCAGCAGGGGGCAGAGTAGGACTCTATTCAGAGTACATTATCCTACTTTGAGTGCAGACCTACAAAAGTAATCTAGCACAGTCTTCTGTGTACAGTATACCTTACACCTAAATGAGATATACAATCTAACTGCTTGAGGTGCAATAAATATCAAGTTGGTTATCTGTTTTCATTGGTAGAAATATATTAATATTGGTATTGTTAAAAAAAAATGTTCTGTACAGAAAACAATGAAATACAGAACTGGTATTATATTTAATTTACAATGAGTCACATTAGGAGTACTATCGTCATATGTTGGTCATAGTGACCAGAAATACCCAGACTTCTTTGACATGAGATCTAGCTTTTGTACAGTCTGTATATGTTGGTCTACCATCTCATTTGTTTGGCTTCAAGCACCAAATCTGGAAAGACCAGGGGGTATATTTACTAAAGAATGGCAGCTTTGAGAATTGGCTATAAATGGGAAATAGTAATACATGTAATATACTGTATACAGGACCTAATTCAGCATGGGTTGTAGATGTGCAAAAAATGCACAGCTACACTTTACACTGACATTCGGGGGACGCCTAGCACAGGGCAAGTCAGGGCAAAGCAACGAAGCACTCGCATGATAAGGGTAGCCCTCTGCCTGCGCAGCCTAGCTGTGAAGGCTGACGGCTACCCACCATCTTTTGGGTGGCAGACGCTGCAGCCCGCCCCACAAATGGTGCATTGATGCGGTATCGACGCCCTGTCACGGCACTCGCCCATCAGGTCTTAGACTGCGTTCTAAAGAGAACGCAGTTTAAGTCCTTGCACATGCGCGCACCGGCGTGCGTGCATGCATGCCCACAGGTGCTGAAATTTCTCAATAGCCCCCATAATGGGATGCATCGCCAGCAAAATGCGATACTTGATGCCTCCCGCCCTATGTGCATCCACGTCTATAGGGTGCAAAAGCCTGTATTACCCAGTGGAAGGAGGACTTTGGTGTACAGATGTGCAGGTTCGGATTTACTTGTTTCTTTTCGCCAAACTTATCACAAGTTTGGATTTATCTTATTGGCTATCTGAAACATGTGAGAACTGTTTTTGAGATCCAAATCCGTAATTCATCTGGGGGTCAAACTTTTAGCCATGTGGCTCCGACTCTATGGAACTCACTTCCCAGCAGAGTATGAGATGCCCCATTCTAGAATTCTTCAAAAACAGGCTCAAGACTTTCTTGTTTACTCAAGCATTTCTATAATGTCCCTTTTAATATCTCCATGCTCTCTGTATTTTCTGAAAAGCTTTTCTGTACTTCATTGTTGCTGTACTGTATTATGTCCATTTTATCTGTTAAGCGCCTTGAGGCCTATTGGAGAAAGAGCGCTATATAAATAAAATTATCATCATTATTATTATTATTATACAATCCAAGTAAATCCGAACTGCACATCTCTATTTTGGTGGTTCAGAGGACTTAGTTGGCCACGTGCAAAAGGAGATTTTATTTGCTGGACAAAATTATTTAAATAAAATACATTTTTAGACAGTGCATTTAGAGGAGTTCCCAGCTTTGTGGACAAGGACACCACTTTTTCTCAGATTTGATCTTTCTATTACCTCTGTTGTGCTGATCTCATTCTGTACTTTTAATAAGTGTTATTTTGTATCGTTTGCTGAAAAGCACATTCCAGTGCAAAGTAAACAAAAGTGGCACATAATAGAATAATGTCATAATGCACCTTCCCTCTCTTAAATAAGGAATATATTAATGTAAGCCATGCAGTATCTGAGGGGAAAAAATGGAAATGGTCAAATTAATGAAGATGATTCTTCTACACTGTGAGCAGTAATGTTTCAATCTTTCCATCATTTTCAGGTGGATTTTCGAACCAATAACTACAGGTGAATATTTTCCAGGAACAATTGTGTAAACATGTTTCTGGAAATGTGCATCTATTGCTTGCAGACAGGGGTGTATCTTCCTATTGGCCAGGATGGCACTCGCCAGGGGCGCCATGCAAGGGGGGGGCGCCGCCCGGCAGTGCCACCCGCGCCAGGGGGTAGAATGACATAGTACTCACTGAGTACATACCTTAGCAGTGCTTATCCACTGCCGGACTCTCAGAAGCGTTTTGCACCACAGTCACCATGGTGGTGATTATAGCTGGGGAGTGGGGAACTTCCAGGTATAGGGAGGGGGCAAGGCACCTCCTCTTCCTCATCCGCTCCCCTTCTCAGTGGTCCCACGCAATCGGTCACCAGCCACTACAATTAGCACCAGTCAGCAGTGCAGCATGAGCATACCTGTACATTTTCTGCAGTACCATAGCTGCACAGCATAGTCTATCCTGGCAGTCTGGATCACAGCTTACAGCTCTGTATGGAGAGGTATCTAGACCAGTGACTGCCTGTTCAGCTGTGTTGAGACTACAAGTCCCAGCTTACCTTGTCAACTGGATTTGCTGGGACATGTAGTGCCATCACACCTAGAGAGGGGTTTTTAACTGTATGTATGTGTGTATATATCCCCTTGGTGCCCCTGTCCGCACCCTCCTTGTAATTCCCCCTCAGTGTCCTTGCCTACACCATCCCTGTAACTGCCCCCTCAGTGACCCTGGCTATACACTCCTGTAATTCCCTCTCAGTGTCTCTACCCGCACCCTAACCATAATTCCCTCTCAGTGTCCCTGCCTGCACACTCCTCGTAATTCCCCCTCAGTCTCCCTGCCTGCACCCTCCCCGTAATTCCATCTCAGTGTCCCTGCCCGCACTCTCCTCGTAATTCCTCCTCAGTGTCCCTGTCTGCACCCTCCCTGTAATTCTCCCTCAGTGTTTCTGACCTCAGCCCCCCTGTGACTCCCCCCTTAGTGTCCCTGCCCGCACACTACTGTAATTCCCTCTCAGTATCCCTTCTCGCACCCTCCCTGTAATTGCCCCTCAGTGTCCTTGACCTCAACCTCCCTGTAGGCCCTGCCTCTCATTTTCCCTACCCAAACCCTCCCTGTAATTCCCCCTTAGTGTCCCTGACCTCAGCCTCCCTGTGACTCCCCCCTCAGTGTCCCTGCCCACAACCTCCTGTAATTCCACTTCTGTGTCCCTGCCCGTCCCGTCCCCATAATTCCCCCTCAGTGTCCCTGCCCACACAGTCCTGTAATTCCCCCTCAGTGTCCCTGCCCACCCCACTCCTGTAATTCCTCCTCAGTGTCCCTGCCTGCACCCTCCCCGTAATTCCATCTGTGTCCCTGCCCGCACTCTCCTCGTAGTTCCTCCTCAGTGTCCCTGTCTGCACCCTCCCTGTAATTTTCCCTCAGTGTTTCTGACCTTATCCTCCCTGTGACTCCCCCCTCAGTGTCCCTGCCCGCACACTCCTGTAATTCCCCATCAGTGTTCCTGCCCACACCCTCCCTGTAATTGCCCCTAAGTGTCCCTGATCTCAGCCTCCTTGTAAGCCCTCCACCTCATTGTCCCTACCCGCACCCTCCCTGTAATTCTCCCTCAGTGTCCCTGACCTCAGCCTATCTGTAACTCCCCCCTCTGTGTTACTGGGTGGGGGAGGTGGGGGGTGCCAGTTTCTTACTTTGCCAGGGGCGCTCAGACCGCTAGATACACCCCTGCTTGCAGATTGTACAGGAACATTAATGTATTTAAAACAAGTTAGATGTATGATTTTTTTTTTTAAGAAGAGGAATACTCAATATCACTGTCTTTTTACATAAGTTTGACGATTCTTCGGAGGATGCTGCTCCTTACACTAATGTTTTGACTGTGGTTTCTGTTTACCTCCATCCATCTCCTTAGATCACAATACAATCACCTCCACACACCATACCCCCATCTGTCCCAGTTTGGCAGAACAGTCCAGCTTTTTGGGAACTGTCCTACCATCCCCTGGTGGCGAAAGGTTGGAAGGGAAATCTCTCACTTGATGTACTGCGTAGCGGAGCAGCAGGTGAACAGATGTCACACACATGTACACAGCACCTAAACAGTGCCTAGAGAGGTTGTGGGCAGCACTGCAGCTCGTAGAGGGCTGGGCGCATCTCGGAATTAAGTGAAACGGTGGCATGATGCAAGGTCATGCCCCCTTTTTTCTGTGCTGCCAGCTCCCAAATACTGGTAGGAGCCATATGATATGTTGCCCCACTCGCATGCAGCTATGACTTCACTAACATACAGTACATAGGTGGACAGGTCACTGCCTCCCACAAGAACACTGCATTCATCTCCTCAAATAATCTGTGCTTCTGTGAATTTTCTAAGGATACCAAGTATCTAAATTGTTCCATCACATGTCATACAACCCAAAACTGTGGCACTCCATAACCCTGACATAGGGTTCGATACATTGTAATTTCCATCAAGTGAACCCCCTGTATTATTGCTGGATAGAAGAGTTGGGGCGCATGAGAAAAACATCCCCTAGCATGGAGAAGCTTGTGGGAGAAATTTCACATGCAATAAAGGCAGTTGTCTGTTGGATTGAGAGCTTAAGAAGAGAGTCCACGGGGACAGTAAGCATTTCCAGTAGCATCAGAAAAGGAGAGAGTCCAATGATGTGGAGATGAGCTGGGCTACTGTGTCATCAAGGAGGCGGAGCAGCTGGGAGAGGTGGAGATGGAGCCAATCCAAAGAGCAGGAATTTTGATTTGAAGCGCCACTTGAAGACTTATTGCTATACACCCCACAGACAGTTGGCAGCTGCAGGAAGACAAAACAGTTCACTGTCACAGTGTGCCAGTTGAAATAGCCTTCAACCAAATCCCCCCCTGTAACTGGCCAAAGCAATAAAGAGGATCCTAAGTCCCCGATCCTGCACACATTTAACAGGATAAGTATTTCATCAAGCAGGACTTTACTGACTTACCGGTTACCATTGAAGGACCCAGTGTAACTTATGACCATCGAGACTGCCCCTGATAGTAAGCTCATTTGTTCATGAGAAAGTTATGCTGCCTCAGTGGCGTAACTAGAAATTTTTCTCCCCCAAGCCAAAAAATTCTTCGGCGCCCCCCCCCCCCCCCCCCCTCCTTCATGCTACATAATTGGGAGCAAGAAAGGGATAAATATGCGCGCGCGGCAAAATAAGGGGTGTGGTTTCGTTGGAATGGGCGTGGTTTCGCATAAAGGGGCGTGGCATTGCAGGAAAAGACTACCTTATACCCCAGTTCTGCAACCTGCACGCCCATACGTTGGCCACCACAGGAAAGAAAAATAATCCTGATTCATGCCCCTTACATTATTTGTCATTTTTCCTCATTATAGTAATGCCCAGTATACATTATGCCACATACTGCAATGCCCTTAGACATTATTCCACACACAATAATGCACGACACAATATGCACACACTGTAATGCCCCCGACACATTATGCCACACACCGTAATGCCCGTGACACATTATGCCACACACCGTAATGCCTGTGACACATTATGACAGGAATCGCAATGCCCGTTACACATTATGCTACACACTGCAATGCCCCTGATACATTGTAGCACATACAATGTCTGTGACACATTATGACACACACCGCAATGTCCGTGATACATTATACCACAATGCCCGTGATATAGTATACCATACACCGTAATGCCTGTGACACATACCGCAATGCCCTGCCCGTTACACCCTATGCCACACACCGCAATGTCCGTGATACATTATGCCACACACTGCAATGACCCTGAGACATTATAAAACATATCACAATGCCCGCGATATAGTATACCATACACCGTAATGCCTGTGACACATTATGACACACACCGCAATGTCCGTGATACATTATGCCACACACCGTAATGCCCATTACACATTAAGTCCTACAGTAAGGCTTCTAATTACTTTTCAATTACCTGCTCGTTGTCAGGGGTTTCATGCACTGGGTGTCATGCTCGTTGCCAGGGGTTTCATGCTCTTGGTTCCATGCACGGTGCCAGGGGTTTTCATGCTCAGGGTGTCATGCTCGTTGCCAGGGGTTTCATGCACTGGGTGTCATGCTCGTTGCCAGGTGTTTCATGCACTGTGTGTCATGCTCGTTGCCAGGTGTTTCATGCACTGTGTGTCATGCTCGTTGCTAGGGCTGTGCTCCCAGTGCCACATATGTCCCCAGTGCCAGATATTCCCCCACGGTGTCAGGTACTCAAATGCCCCAGTGCCAAATATAGCCCCCCCCATGTGCCAGGTACACATATACCCCCCCAGTGCCACATATGCCCCCAGTGCCAGATATTCCCCCCCAGTGCCACATATGCCCCCAGTGCCATATATTCCCCCCCAGTGCCAAATATGCCCCCAGTGCCATATATTCCCCCCCAGTGCCAAATATGCCCCCAGTGCCAGATATGCCCCCCCCCAGTGCCATATATGCCCCCAGTGCCAGATATCCCCCCCCCCAGTGCCATATATGCCCCCGGTGCCAGATATTCCCCCCCTCCAGTGCCATATATGCCCCTAGTGCCAGATATTCCCCCCCAGTGCCATATATGCCCCCAGTGCCAGATAATGCCCCAGTGCCAGATATCCCCCCCCCTGCCAGTTATTCCCCCCAGTGTCATATATGCCCCCAGTGCCAGATAATGCCCCAGTGCCAGGTATCCCCCCCTGCCAGTTATTCCCCCCCAGTGTCATATATGCCCCCAGTGCCAGATAATGCCCCAGTGCCAGATATCCCCCCCTGCCAGATATTCCCCCTCAGTGCCATATATGCCCCCAGTGCCAGATAATGCCCCAGTTCCAGATATCCCCCCCTGCCAGTTATTCCCCCCCAGTGCCAGATAATGCCCCAGTGCCAGATATCCCCCCCCTGCCAGTTATTCCCCCCAGTGCCAGACATCCACCCCCACCCCCCCCGCCAGATATTCCCCCCCAGTGCCAGATAATGCCCCAGTGCCAGATATCCCCCCCCAGTGCCATATATGCCCCCAGTGCCAGACAATGCCCCAGTGCCAGATATCCCTCCCCTGCCAGTTATTCCCCCCGTGCCAGATATTCCCCCCCAGTGCCAGATATCATCCCCCCCCCCCCGCCGCCGCTTTTTGGAGGGACACGGAGGGCACAGCCTCTCCTGTGTCCCTCCTGCTGCATCATCTCCGGCGGCCGCGGGTCTAATAGGGAAAAGTGCCGGTTCGTGAGCCAATTAGAGCTCACGGACGGCACTTCTCCCTATCAGACCCGCGGCCGCCGGAGATGATGCAGCAGGAGGGACACAGGAGAGGCTGTGCCCTCCGTGTCCCTCCAACAAGCGGCGGAGGGAAGGAGAAAGCAGACTGACATGCGGACGCTCGTCCGCATGTCAGTCTGCTGGAAATCAGTGGCGCCCCCGCAGCCCCTCGCCCCCAAGCCACCGCGAGGACTGCGGGGGCAGTAGTTACGCCACTGTGCTGCCTTGTATTTCACATTGGAAACTTTTAATTGTTTCTATCTGCTGAAATAATTGCTTATGTAAATAATAAGCGCTAGTCAGCAATGACTTTTCTCCGGAATAAAGTAACTATCCTGGGAGTAAGACACAAGTATTGGGCCTCCCTACTTTTGTACGTTTGGCCAGTCTTACTATGGTGTGGAACGGTTATAGCTACTTTCCTCCTAATCTGAATATCCATCATAAAGTTACGTGCGCCAATGTTTTATAGTTTTACATATAAAAAGACTGAGAACTAATAGATAGATATCGTTAATGGACGAAAATTACCGTATACTGTATTTTATTTTGTGAAAAACCTGTACAAAGTGCTTAGCAACATAGAGTGAATAAGTTTCATTAATATTAAGCTCCCTGTATACTTACGAATCAGAGTGTTAAACTCTGTTAAAAAGAATACTTGATTTTTGTAAAGTGTACATTTTAAAATGCTGATGTAGTTATTAAAATCAAATAATGAAATTTGTTGGTTTAAGTGTTTAGAGTTGGTACCACTCCTTTAGGAAACTCTTACAGGTCTTTAACAGTCTTCTTTAAAGTTATTAAGGTTGCAGGAATGCTTCAGCTGACCATAACCTTCATACGAGCAATATGTTTTCTGATGTGCAGTCAGAGTAAACACAATTTGACTGATTGTGAACTGTAATCTCTGACTCTGTGACAGCAGCAGAGTTTTGACCAACTGCAAGTTGCTTTTGCGGAGGAAGCACCATCTTGAACCACTGTGTTGAGTGGTTTGCAGAATTTTGGCACATGAGACGATCCCTGGAAGACGAGGAGTGCTGTGGCTGACGTGTGTCCACCATCATGAAGGACAATGTTGCTGCCATGTGAGCCACTGTTGAGGTGAACACCATAATGACCTTGGCCCATTAGAGGAGATAGGTGGCGCATCGGGATCTATCCTCTTCATACTCCAGACCTGGCCTTCTTTGTGTTCCCATAAATTAAGCCAAAGATATGTAGAATTCATTTTGAGTCATAGGAAGTTGCAGTGGAGACCTTCATCCAGCATGTAGAAGATATACCTGCTTTGGACTAGTCCAGGTGCTTCACCGAGTGGTTCCAGCGCATGCATCTTTACATAGACTCCACTGGCAAATACCTTGTAAATATAATACTTTTTGTGCATCTAGAAACTTATTGCACACCCCTTGTATGTCACCACCCAGAGTTGTTTGGTCTGGGGGAGTATTAATCCTGTATTACGTCTGGGTGGTGGGGACCTTTACCTCTCTGTCCCAGTGTGAAGTCAGAAAGAGAAGAGGAAATCTACTGAGGCATTGTCAGAATTGTCGAGTGTGATGAATCCGGAACAGCAACCTGGGAGTCGTCATGTGCTGGTCTTGGGAGAATTAGCGAGGCTGGTTGAATGAAAGTCTTTTTCATAAGTATCTCAGGCAAACAATATTTAACGGGGAAATATGTCAACGGTCAGGTAGGAACTGACGGTAAGAGGCTGGTTACTGCAAACCAGACCCTTGACACCCCTCGGTGTATTGGAACCGCTGAGTACAGACGAGACCGGGGCTCCTGAAGGAGGCAGAAGGAATTGGCAGTGTTTGGCAATGGGATCAGTCCAAATATAGGCTGCGAGAACCTCAGTCACAGTGTGGAACCAGGAAGCTGGATGCTCTGCAGACACAGCTGAAAGGCACAGAACACTTACACACACAGCCACTGTATGTGTGTGCATAAGATGTTGCACTGGCGATCTCTGCACCAGAAAACCCTTATTTTATACCTGCAGGCTGGTTCCTAATTGGGTCTCCTGAACCTGCCTGCCATTGGTCTATGCAGTCATCTGATCAAGCAAGATGGTGGAGCCCACAACAGACCTCTGCAGCTGGACCCTGCTCCCTGACTACCCGGCCACCGACCTCCTGCCCTCCCCAAGACCTGCCCGTGGTCAGCGCTCGCCGCCAGCATCCCGCTCCCCCGCCGGAGGGACCCCACCAGAGCATCCAGTCAGGCAAGTACCGGCACTCCTGGCATCCGTGCTGCTGCACTGTGACATTAGCCCCCTTTTTTGGGATGGCCTCCAGACAGCATCTAGGTTTGTCAGGATTGTCCTTATGAAATTGCGGAGTAGGGCAGGAGAATGTATATCAGAAGAATACTCCCAGGAACGTTCTTCAGGACCGTGCCCCTCCAGTCCAGAAGATGCTGTAAACGACCATAACTAATTTGAGAGTCTAGAATACTTTTGATTTTGAACTCAATTCCACTATCCGTGACTACTTTTGGAGAACAGGGAAAACTTTACAGAATTGGTTCAAAACCAATGGCTTCAGTAAGGAAACATGAAATGTTGGAAAGATCTCCAGCTAATTAGGCAACTTGAGCTTGTAAGTTAGAGAATTGAGAACCTCCTCCACCGGAAAGGGTCCAATATATCGAGGGGCGAACTTCATAGAAGGTACCCGCAATCTCAGGTTGTGAGTAGAGAGCCAGACTTGGTCTCCAATTCTCAAACTGGGAACCATTCTCCTCTTGTCTGCCCAGAACTTGTAATGAATAGAAGATTTCCGTAAACATGGATGGACCCTCTTCCAAATATCAGAAAACCTCTTAAGAGAATCTGTGACAGCTTGAAGGTCGAGAGCTGGTAAACTTTGAAACTGAAGCGCCCGTGGTTGTAGACCATATACAATATAGAATGGTGTATGCCCAGTAGAAGAGTGATAAGAATTGTTGTGAGCAAACTCTGCCCAAGGTAAGAGATCAACCCAATTATCCTGGGAAGAGGAAATATGAAGCCTAAGGAACTGTTCCAAATCTTGATTAACCCTCTCCATGCTGCCATTAGTCTGAGGATGGTACGCAGATGAAAACTTTAGTTGAACCTATAGGGCTGTACAGAGAGCCCTCCAGAACTTGGCCACAAATTGAACTCCACAATCAGAAATAATCTCAGAAGGAATACCATGGTTCTTAAAGATTTCGGTGATGAATTATTGAGCTAACTGCTGAGGGAAGACCCTTGAGGGGTACAAAATGGGTCATCTTAGAAAAATTATCAATAATTACCAAAATGGTGGTGAATCCCCTAGATGAAGGTAGGTCAGTAATAAAGTCCATGGAGAGGGGGGTCAAAGGTTGTTGCGGAATAGATAGCGCCAATAACTCTCCTGCAAGGCGACGACGGGGCACTTTATGTGGCGCACATTTAGTACAGGATGAAACAAAAGCTGTGACATCTGATCTCCAAAAGGAGCATTGGATAAATTCTATGGTTTTATAGATTCCAGTGTGACCAGTGAATCGGAAATCATGAGTCCGGTTTAGCAGTTTCTTTCGTAGAGGAAGCGGAACCAAAAATTTCCCTACTGGTGGTTGAATCTTGGTAGTGGCAAAGTTTAGTGTCTCCAATACTGACTGAAGAGGCATGGGATCCCTGGAATCCTCTGAAGAAAATGATCAGGAGAGAGCATCCGCTTTCTGATTCTGAGATCCTGGCCAGAAGGTTAACATGAAACTGAATCTCGAAAAGAACATGACCCATCGAGCTAGCCGAGGATTTAAACATTGGATATTTCTGAGGAAGATCAAGTTCTTATGGTCAGTGTAAATAGTAACTGGGAATTTGGCCCCCTCCAGCAGATATCGCCATTCCTCTAATGCCAACTTGACTGCCAATAACTCCTGTTCCCCTATAGTAATGCTAGCGATGTTAGCCTGCATCGAGTCTTGTCAGGATGACATCTCTTGCATAAATTGAGCCAGCCGGCGCTGGGATGTCTCCAAACCCTCTAAACGGCTAGCTATATTCGGAGAAGGTCCGTGCTTGAACCCTGGCCACCCTCTGGATTCATTGGACCAATGCAAACTGTCAGACTTGTCGAGTGTGATTAATCCGGTACAGCAACCTGGGAGTCGTCACGTGCTGATCTTGGGAGGATTAGCCAGGCTGGTTGAATGAAAGTCTTTTTCATAAGTATCTCAGCCAAACAATATTTAATGAGGAAATATATCAACGGTCAGGTAGGAACTGACGGTAGGAGGCTGGTTACTGCGAATCGGACCCTCGACACCCCTCTGTGTATTGGAACCACTGAGTATAGGCAGAAGGGGTTGGCAGTGTTTGGCAATGGGATTGATATGAATATAGGCTGTGAGAACCTCAGTCACAGTGTGGAACCAGGAAGCTTGATGCTATGAAGACACAGCTTCCGGACAGGCAAGTACCGGCGCTCCTGGTGTCCACTCTGCTGCACCGTGACAGGCATCTGACAACAACTGTTGTTCAACCTGGTGAGTAGTTTAAAAATCAGCCGCCCCCATCACCCACTGCCCCCCCCTTTGTGTCTCACCACCTCAGTCTGCCTGATTGCCCCTGTCCTCTTAAGTCAAATGAGTGTATTATAAATTAACTCTCACGTGTCCTTTATAAGACAATATGTGTCAGATTATATTTCTTTGCAAGATCCACACGGTTTTAATAGATGGCTCTATGTGCCGGCGTCCCGGCTGTAGTGATTAGTTCAGAATAAATTGAAGGTAAGATAGTTACCGCCTGTGGCTGTCAAAGTTATACCTTATAGCGTCCTTCCTTTCCCGGTGGTGAGGCTATCACCGCCCCGGGCGTGTTGTAACGGGTGTCCGTGATAAAATAGGAGACGGGTTACTCACAGGTGGTTCCTGCCGAAGCTGCGTGCCGTCTTTCCTCTCCCGGTGGTGAGGCCGTCACCGCTCCGGGTTGCTGCTCCAATGTGCTCACGAATGCAGCCTATAGGTCTCCCGCTGTTAGTGTGTTACAGCGTGGGATGTTCGGTGGACAAATTGCCGGACAAATTACCAAGCAGGGCGGAGGGTAATCTGGAAGGTGCTTATTGGTATTAAGCGGCTGTAGTAGCTCTGTATAGGCTGTCAGGAGCCAATTCCGTTTCTCCCGGTGGATCGAGACACTGCTGGATATCCAATATACGTCAACGCGTTTCGTCCCACAATGCACTGGGACTTCCTCAGGACTGCCCTTTAGTTGTGGTGTTCCTTTTTTATATAGCCAACAATGATCCCTAATTGATTAATTAATTATAGCTGTTTGCAGCAAATTGATTTAAAGCCATACAGATTCTCTAGGTTTTTGTATATGAGTCATCTGATTCCTGATGCTTATAGATATCTTAATACTTATAGAATAATAATAATAACCATAAATAATAATTACATATAAAAACCATATAACATAATATAATATAATATAATATAATATGATAAAAAGATAATATAATATGATAAAAAAGTTCTCCCAACCTGAAGCTTTAATTAATTCTAACCTACATAAGACATTTATATCTTTGGTTTATCCCAGTTGAATAAAATTTCACACAATTTGAGTATTGAGGATGAAATTCACTACCACAATTCTACGTTTATAAAAGATAAGTATCACATATGAAAGGAAAAGTTAATAGTATTGTTAATAATAAGATGTATATAAATATGCAGAGTTTACTTATGTGAAGAAGCATTTTACTGGAGAGGAATAGACATTCTGAATTTGTTAGGACACCTGCAAAAAGATCTTATACAAGACCTAAATCACCATCCCCCAGAAAAATTGAAGAGAGAGTAAGAAGTGACTCCAATAAGGATTTTCCCCAGAAAGAGAAATTTTTCCATCCAAATCAATACGAAACACTCACCAATCATACACCAAAGAGACCAAGAGAAGGAGAGGAAGGAGAGGGAGAGGCAAAAATATCAAGGTGGACCAGACACAAATGAGTATAGGTATACATAACTTATCTTCACACAAATTAACCAATGATCAGATGAAACTTTTACAAAAGGGTCTTAACTTTGCCCCAAGCAAAGAACCAAATTTATTTGAATTATTTTTGGATTTAAATACAATAACTAGGGACCTTTGTAGAAAGAGGTATTTTGCCTCTAAACATTTGGAGAATCAAAATGAAGAATGTGTCCCTATTATTCTAAATGAAACAGATGAGGAAGGAATCCATATATTGGAACAATTACTAAAAGAAAATACAGATGAGGTTTTACTTTATGATCAAACCACTATAAAACATGGAGATACTAAGCCTATATTCAGGAAGAAGTCCCAATTTTTTCCGCTTAATCAGAAAAGCACAGCAATTACATTATTTTATAATAAGACATTGACTGATTTTAAAACTATATGTGAAAATAGGGAGAGGAATATAAATATGGGTATCAAAAATAAAAATAAGAACAACAATAAAAATAAAAATAAAAAGAAATATTACCCTATGTCCTTTAAAAACAACCTAACTAAGCAGGAGAGAAAAGCACTGAAGGAATTGAAAGATATTAGTACCTTGGTTATAAAACCGGCTGATAAAGGGGGTGGGATCATTATACAAGACCGCTCAGATTATATTCTGGAAGCGGAGAGACAGTTATGTGATGAAATACACTATAGAAGCCTACATGTAGATCCCACCCCTCTTTATCAGGTGGAATATGGAGATTTACTGGCTAAAGCCCGAGCAGAGGGTGCGATCTCAGAGGATGAATATAAATTTTTGTTGTGCCCCCATCCCATCACTCCCATCTTTTATCATTTGCCCAAAATTCACAAATCACTTACGTCACCCCCTGGTCGTCCTATCATTTCAGGTATTGGGTCCCTCACTTCTAATTTATCACGTTTTGTGGATGCTCACTTACAGGGTCACGTCAATAATTTAGATTCTCATATTAAGGACACTAAACATTTTTTTACATAAAATTTCAGAGGTTTGCTGGACAGAAGGGTGGGCATTTATGACCCTTGATGTCCAGGCCTTATACACTAACATCCCGCATAAGGCAGGGATAGAAACAATAAATCATTATCTTAACGAAGATCTTAGTCTAACACAAGAGAGACGTGACTTTGTAACTGAAGCTATCCTTTTTATTTTGACACACAATTACTTTTTGTTCAACAACACATATTACTTACAGACACTGGGGACGGCCATGGGGACTAGATTTGCACCGAGTTTTGCGAATCTCTATATGGGCCGCCTAGAAGAACAACTGATTTGGGGCGGTCCATACAGAGATGATCTAGTCCTCTATGGCCGTTTTATTGATGATTTATTTATTATTTGGAAAGGGGGTTATCACCGAGCACTCGAATTTGTTGATTATCTTAATAAGAATGAATTTAATTTAAATTTCACTCACACCTTTAGTTTTGAGAACACAGTATTTCTGGATATTGCACTCTCTGCTAGGGATAATATTATTATTCCATCCAACCACATGAAACCAGTGGGAGCATCCAATTATTTACACTATATGAGTAGTCACCACAGACCGTGGATCAAAAACATTCCAAAAAATCAGATAGTGCGCCTCAGAAGAAATTGTGCAGGGGATGAAGATTTTCATTCCCAAATGGAAATCATGTTGGGACACTTCAAGAGAAGGGGCTACCCTGACAATCTGTTAAATAATGCCAGAAAGTATGCGAAGAAAATATGCAGAAAATATCTAATAAGCATGCAACCTTTTAATGAAACAAAAAGAATATCATTCAGTTCAAGAATGGAAACATCTATAATGAATATAGGAGAGACAAAAACCCACAGTCAAAATAAACAAGAATGTGAAAACATCCTTTTTCTGTCAAAATTTAACAATAAATCAAAAGAAATAAAAAAGATAATCTGTAACAATTTTGTGTTACTAGAACAAGACCCCATTTTGAGGAATGTTATTGGAAAAAAACCGGTAGTAGTATTCAAAAAGAACACCAACTTGGGAAATATTTTAGCACCAAGTATGCTAAAACCTATAGGAGAAACAATTAATTCGAAGAATTGGTTGACAACTAATATGGTGGGATCATATAGATGTAATAAGACTATTTGTCTAACGTGCAAATTTATGCTTAATAAAACCACTAGCATAACTTCTAGCTCCAATGGGGATATTTTTGATATAAAACAATATATCAACTGTGAATCCACCTATTGTGTCTACGTCCTACAATGCCCATGTTCCCTACAATATGTAGGAAGGACTACTAGGAGTATCAAGAGTAGGTTTAGGGAACATAGATGTAACATCATAAACAGGAAAATGACACATAGTGTTTCACGCCACTTTGCTAAACAACATGGAGGAAACCCCATGGGTCTGTCCATTGTAGGAGTGGAAAGATTTATAAACACCAAAAGAGGTGGAAACAGATTCAGACAACTGTGTATTGGTGAGTCTTCCTGGATATTTAAACTAGAGACTCTCATACCTAAGGGTTTAAATGAGGCACTTGACTATACATGTCTTGACGACTGAACGCAAATGTAGGTGTAATCTGGTTCAAGTACTAAAACAATAAATATGAGGTATTGAATATTGAATAAAGACCCATTGAGTTATAAAGAAGTTTGAATTAATTTCTATACTATTAGGTCTTTTCATTTATATATATATATCCCAACATATATGATAATCCCCTTCCCCTTCTCCATTTTCCCTTTATGTGGTATAATCCTATATTACCTTTCTAAGAAAAGTACTACTAACAACAACAAAAGCATTCCTCTCCAGTAAAATGCTTCTTCACATAAGTAAACTCTGCATATTTATATACATCTTATTATTAACAATACTATTAACTTTTCCTTTCATATGTGATACTTATCTTTTATAAACGTAGAATTGTGGTAGTGAATTTCATCCTCAATACTCAAATTGTGTGAAATTTTATTCAACTGGGATAAACCAAAGATATAAATGTCTTATGTAGGTTAGAATTAATTAAAGCTTCAGGTTGGGAGAACTTTTTTATCATATTATATTATCTTTTTATCATATTATATTATATTATATTATATTATATTATATGGTTTTTATATGTAATTATTATTTATGGTTGTTATTATTATTATTCTATAAGTATTAAGATATCTATAAGCATCAGGAATCAGATGACTCATATACAAAAACCTAGAGAATCTGTATGGCTTTAAATCAATTTGCTGCAAACAGCTATAATTAATTAATCAATTAGGGATCATTGTTGGCTATATAAAAAAGGAACACCACAACTAAAGGGCAGTCCTGAGGAAGTCCCAGTGCATTGTGGGACGAAACGCGTTGACGTATATTGGATATCCAGCAGTGTCTCGATCCACCGGGAGAAACGGAATTGGCTCCTGACAGCCTATACAGAGCTACTACAGCCGCTTAATACCAACAAGCACCTTCCAGATTACCCTCCGCCCTGCTTGGTAATTTGTCCGGCAATTTGTCCACTGAACATCCCACGCTGTAACACACTAACAGCGGGAGACCTATAGGCTGCATTCGTGAGCACATTGGAGCAGCAACCCGGAGCGGTGACGGCCTCACCACCGGGAGAGGAAAGACGGCACGCAGCTTCGGCAGGAACCACCTGTGAGTAACCCGTCTCCTATTTTATCACGGACACCCGTTACAACACGCCCGGGGCGGTGATAGCCTCACCACCGGGAAAGGAAGGACGCTATAAGGTATAACTTTGACAGCCACAGGCGGTAACTATCTTACCTTCAATTTATTCTGAACTAATCACTACAGCCGGGACGCCGGCACATAGAGCCATCTATTAAAACCGTGCGGATCTTGCAAAGAAATATAATCTGACACATATTGTCTTATAAAGGACACGTGAGAGTTAATTTATAATACACTCATTTGAGTTGTTATTATAGTTCAATTCATTTATAGGTCCCGAATTATGCTATGACTATTAAATATCTGATGCTTGCATAGAGGAAAAAAATCCTTTTTTTATATATATGTTTTATGTTTATGGTGTAGTATTTGGTATAAAATAAAGGGTGTATATATATTTTTTATTTCATATTAAGTCTCCCGACCTCATTTCTGACAACTTTTACAGCCTGATAAATAATATTACAAAAATCAATATTATTATATTTTATTCTATCAATAGCGCGATGTTTTCCAAATCTATATCACTTCGTTTATGCTAGAGACCCTAACCAAGTCTTAAAACAGACGCTGCTGTTTACTTACATGAAATAAATAACATAAAAAACTTTTTTACACTAACAATAAATTGAACAGCGCCGGGAGAGTGGGATCAGCATACCACTGGGGATTTCTTCTCCTCCATATCTCAGTACCTGTCCTCTTAAGGACATGCCCCCTTTTGAGTGGCCATGCCTCTTTTCCAGTGCATGCGTGCCAAAGGTGCGTGCAAAAGTACACCTTTTATTTTTTCCATACCCCCACTTCAAAATTCCTAGTTTGCCAACTACCTCACATCATATTATAGTATGTCATATCACAGTATACTCGCATCTCTGCCAAACATCCCTGGCCAAGACTCACTGACAGTATTTACATTTTGTACTGCACTGCAGCCCCGCCCCTGGAGCAGTCACTGGTATACTCACATCATAGTGTACCCATATCACTTCATATTATTTATTATTTATTTATTTATCACCAGTTATTTATATACGGGACACATATTTGGCCAGGTACAGTCTATATTCTCTACCACATACACACACTCACACACACACTAGCAGTGGCGTAACTACTACTGCCCCCGCAGTCCTCGCGGTGGCTTGGGGGCGAGGGGCTGCGGGGGCGCCACTGATTTCCAGCAGACTGACATGCGGACGAGCGTCCGCATGTCAGTCTGCTTTCTCCTTCCCTCCGCCGCTTGTTGGAGGGACACGGAGGGCACAGCCTCTCCTGTGTCCCTCCTGCTGCATCATCTCCGGCGGCCGCGGGTCTGATAGGGAGAAGTGCCGTCCGTGAGCTCTAATTGGCTCACGAACCGGCACTTTTCCCTATTAGACCCGCGGCCGCCGGAGATGATGCAGCAGGAGGGACACAGGAGAGGCTGTGCCCTCCGTGTCCCTCCAAAAAGCGGCGGCGGGGGGGGGGGGGGATGATATCTGGCACTGGGGGGAATATCTGGCACTGGGGGGAATAACTGGCAGGGGAGGGATATCTGGCACTGGGGCATTGTCTGGCACTGGGGGGGGGGATATCTGGCAGGGGGGGGGATATCTGGAACTGGGGCATTATCTGGCACTGGGGGCATATATTGCACTGAGGGGGAATATCTGGCAGGGCGGGGATATCTGGCACTGGGGCATTATCTGGCACTGGGGGCATATATGACACTGGGGGGGAATAACTGGCACTGGGGGGGATATCTGGCACTGGGGCATTATCTGGCACTGGGGGGGAATATCTGGCGGGGGGGTGGGGGTGGATGTCTGGCACTGGGGGGAATAACTGGCAGGGGGGGATATCTGGCACTGGGGCATTATCTGGCACTGGGGGGGAATAACTGGCAAGGGGGGGATATCTGGAACTGGGGCATTATCTGGCACTGGGGGCATATATGGCACTGAGGGGGAATATCTGGCAGGGGGGGATATCTGGCACTGGGGCATTATCTGGCACTGGGGGCATATATGACACTGGGGGGGAATAACTGGCAGGGGGGGGATACCTGGCACTGGGGCATTATCTGGCACTGGGGGCATATATGACACTGGGGGGGAATAACTGGCAGGGGGGGGATATCTGGCACTGGGGCATTATCTGGCACTGGGGGCATATATGGCACTGGGGGGGAATATCTGGCACTAGGGGCATATATGGCACTGGAGGGGGGAAATATCTGGCAGCGGGGGCATATATGGCACTGGGGGGGGGATATCTTGCACTGGGGGCATATATGGCACTGGGGGGGGCATATCTGGCACTGGGGGCATATTTGGCACTGGGCGGGAATATATGGCACTAGGGGCATATTTGGCACTGGGGGGGAATATATGGCACTGGGGGCATATGTGGCACTGGGGGGGAATATCTGGCACTGGGGGCATATGTGGCACTGGGGGGGTATATGTGTACCTGGCACATGGGGGGGGGGGCTATATTTGGCACTGGGGCATGTGAGTACCTGGCACCGTGGGGGAATATCTGGCACTGGGGACATATGTGGCACTGGGAGCACAGCCCTAGCAACGAGCATGACACACAGTGCATGAAACACCTGGCAACGAGCATGACACACAGTGCATGAAACACCTGGCAACGAGCATGACACCCAGTGCATGAAACCCCTGGCAACGAGCATGACACCCTGAGCATGAAAACCCCTGGCACCGTGCATGGAACCAAGAGCATGAAACCCCTGGCAACGAGCATGACACCCAGTGCATGAAACCCCTGACAACGAGCAGGTAATTGAAAAGTAATTAGAAGCCTTACTGTAGGACTTAATGTGTAATGGGCATTACGGTGTGTGGCATAATGTATCACGGACATTGCGGTGTGTGTCATAATGTGTCACAGGCATTACGGTGTATGGTATACTATATCGCGGGCATTGTGATATGTTTTATAATGTCTCAGGGTCATTGCAGTGTGTGGCATAATGTATCACGGACATTGCGGTGTGTGTCATAATGTGTCAGGCATTACGGTGTGTGGTATACTATATCACGGGCATTGTGGTATGTGGTATAATGTCTCAGGGTCATTGCAGTGTGGCATAATACATAACGGGCATTGCGGTGTGTGGCATAGGGTGTAACGGGCAGGGCATTGCGGTATGTGTCACAGGCATTACGGTGTATGGTATACTATATCACGGGCATTGTGGTATAATGTATCACGGACATTGCGGTGTGTGTCATAATGTGTCACAGACATTGTATGTGCTACAATGTATCAGGGGCATTGCAGTGTGTAGCATAATGTGTAACGGGCATTGCGATTCCTGTCATAATGTGTCACAGGCATTACGGTGTGTGGCATAATGTGTCACGGGCATTACGGTGTGTGGCATAATGTGTCGGGGGCATTACAGTGTGTGCATATTGTGTCGTGCATTATTGTGTGTGGAATAATGTCTAAGGGCATTGCAGTATGTGGCATAATGTATACTGGGCATTACTATAATGAGGAAAAATGACAAATAATGTAAGGGGCATGAATCAGGATTATTTTTCTTTCCTGTGGTGGCCAACGTATGGGCGTGCAGGTTGCAGAACTGGGGTATAAGGTAGTCTTTTCCTGCAATGCCACGCCCCTTTATGCGAAACCACGCCCATTCCAACGAAACCACACCCCTTATTTTGCCGCGCGCGCATATTTATCCCTTTCTTGCTCCCAATTATGTAGCATGAAGGAGGGGGGGGGGGGGGGGGGGGCGCCGAAGAATTTTTTGGCTTGGGGGAGAAAAATTTCTAGTTACGCCACTGCACACTAGGGTTAATTTTTTTTTTTGTTGGGAGCCAATTAACATAACAGTATTTTTTGGGATTGTGGGGGGAAACCGGAGTACTTGTAGGAAACCCACCCAAGTACGGGGAGAATATACAAACTCCACACAGTTAGGGCCATTGTGGGAATCAAATCCATGCTGTCAGTGCTGTGAGGCAGAAATGCTAATCATTACACCATCCGTACTGCAATCATGTCATAGTATACTCACGTCAGCCGGCATACTGACAGATTTTCTCCCTTGTGGGGGTCCACGGCCCCCCCTGGAGGGAGAATAAATAGCGTGGCACACGTAGCACGGGCTCATTTGCGCTCGCCATGCCGGCGGTCGGGCTCCCGATCCCGGTATGCTGGTCGCCAGGAGCCCGGCCGCCGGCATACCATACTACACCCTTGTATACAAGCCACTGGTCTTGGCTCTACTATGTTGAACAGCCACCAGTTTCAATCATTAAATTAAATTATTAATTTAACCAAACAGCAGAAACTGAAAGTAAGCTCATTTCCAAGGTAGACCTACGCTAATCCAAGTACAGGTGTATTGCAAAACTATACATTTCTAGAACATATAGTAGATGCAAGAGTATAACAGTAATGATTAATTATAAATACGTATTTTTTTTCTAAGTAAAATACAGGCAGTAAGATATACATAACAATGGTAGCAAGTCATTAACAATATACTACTCATAGAGACTTTGCATCTAAACATATGCATGAATAAATCAGGAGTTAACATAAGGTCTGATGGACTTTTGAAGAAAAAAAATAGATCTGCTCACCAGCGCCATAACGAGTGGTGTGCGACTGGTGTCACCGTACAAAACATAGGGCCTTGTGAGCGGCAACATCGCTGCCCCATGGTCCTTTCAAGTGGCAGGGTGCATGAAAGGGTTGTAGTTAAGTTGTCGACAGTCGGGATACCTGCGGTCAGGATACCAACGCCGGAATTGAGACTGCTGATAATGCCACCAGACAGAATCCTGGCTAACAGGGGCTATTCCTACTTGTGGGTGTCCATGACAACCATAGAGTGAGAATAGAACCTGTGGCGAGAGTAGCGAGCCACCGGGCCCGCAGCATGGCGAGTAAAGTGAGCCCGCAAGGGGACTCTTTGTGCTCACCCCACTGACAGCTGGGATGCCGTTGTTGGTATACTGACGCCCAGCATCCCAGCCGCTGGTATATCATACTGAACCCGCCTGGAATGCCAACCTGCAGCCATGATTGCTATTGCTGTACCGCTGGAGCAGTGGCGGAACTAGCGAGCGGTGGGCCCAGGTGCGGCAAAATGCTTTGCCCCCCCCCCATCCCATCCAAGTCCACCCCCTCACCCCTGGAGAGGATCTGGTGAGGGGGACCTGCTCTGGGCCAGAGAAATGGATACCTAGCAACAGTGCCGTAACTAGACATTTTAGCACTGTGTGTAAGAAACGGCATGGGAGCCCCACCCCTGCATGCAAAACAGGGGCAGTGCGCGCCATATGCGCGTGCAAAAATACATAGTGGCGTGGCTTCGTGGGGAAGGGGTGTGCCCACAAAATAATACCAATTCAAAAAACGGTGCACAGTAGTCTCCATTATTCAAATTACGCCGCACAGTAGCACCACTACACCAGGTAGAGACCCTTTTACACCTTACGGCAGACAGATTCCTCTTTTTACACATTACGGCAGACTGAGTCCCCTTTTTACACATTACGGCAGACAGCATCCCCCTTTTTACACATTACGGCAGACAGCGTGCACTTTTTACACATAACGGCAGACAGCGTCCCCTTTTTACATATAACGGCAGACAGCGTCCCCTTTTTAAATATAACGGCAGACAGCGTGCCCTTGTTACACATAGCGGCAGACAGCATACACTTTTTACACATAACGGCAGACAGCGTGCCCTTGTTAAACATAGCGGCAGACAGCGTACACTTTTTACACATAACGGCAGACAGCGTCCCCCTTTTTACACATTACGGCAGACAGCGTCCCCTTTTTACACATTACGGCAGACAGCGTACACTTGTAACACATTACGGCAGACAGCGTGCCCTTGTTACACATTACGGCAGACAGCGTCCCCCTTTTTACACCTTACGGCAGGCAGATTCCCCCTTTTTACACATTGCGGCAGGCAGATTCCCCATTTTTACACATAGCGGCAGGCAGATTCCCCATTTTTACACATTGCGGCAGGCAGATTCCCCATTTTTACACATTGCAGCAGGCAGATTCCCCATTTTTACACATACAGTAGCGGCAGGCAGATTCCCCCCTTTTTACACATAGCGGCAGGCAGTCCCAAGAAAGACAGAAAGAAAGACAGAAAGAAAGAAAGAAAGAAAGAAAGAAAGAAAGAAAGAAAGAAAGAAAGAGACAGAAAGAAAGAAAGAAGAATTATACTTACCCTCTCCGCTGGATCAGGCTCCTCGGTGAAGCTTGACGATTCCCGGGCAGTAGAGAAGGTGGAGGAGGGAGCCGCAGCAGCGCTGTGTTATTGGTGGAGGTGCTGCTGCTGCTGCCCCTCTGCTTCACTATAGGCTGTTCTCAGAAGACAGCCTATAGTGAAGCAGATGGGCAGCAGCAGCAGCGCCTCCACCAGTAACAAAGCGCTGCTGCGGCTCCCTCCTCCACCTCCCTCCTCCCCCTTCCCCCGTACCGCTGCTCCTCTCCTCTCCGGGCGGCTGTGCGCTGCGGGCAGCGGTTGCCCGCAGCACGCAGCGGCATGTAATGAGTCAGTTTGACTCATTACATGCTTTGGGCCACTGGACAGAGGCGGGCCCCAGTGCAACGCACTGGTTGCACTGGCGGTAGTTCCGCCTCTGCGCTGGAGCATCCTTTTAGATGCTCCAGACAGGCATCCTTCATCCTCAGGACTTACTGGTGCAGCCGGCTCCACCCACTTTGCACAACATAATCATATGTGCAGTGTCATGACATTGCCCACTTTGTGGATGGGCTGGCACAGGGCACATCTGAGCCTTGTCGTGGCACTGCTGCACACACAATTCCACAACATAAAAATAAAAGTTTTCACGTTTATAATCATTATTAAAAAGCATAATTATTAAAATTGGGCCTCTACCTTGACCAGTTAAAGCCTCAGTTGCTATTACATATATACAAACTATTCGAGAACACTGTGGGCCTAATACAGACCTGATCGCAGCAGCAAAAATTGTTCTCTAATGCAGGGCCGAAACTAGGATTTTCGTCACCAGGGTCAAGGCAGTAATACAAAACACACCCCCCCCCCTAAAAAAAAAAAATCCCCAACATCACACTAAAATAATCAGATTATCAAACATTTTGAAAAAAGGGGATACTATTGGACAATATTGCCCTGTGTGCCCCAAATGCCCAAACTGTCTCTGTCACATGCCCCCTGTGTGCCCCCATATATTACATCACTGCACTACATAATTACAGTACATCAGTACACTACATGGCCCTATACACTGCCCTAGACTAGATACCCTACATGCAGTGTAGCCAGTAGCAGATCTTGCCACGGGCAAGCAGGATTTTTGCCGGGGCGCCGCTGTCCCAAGGGTGCTGCCGCTATGGCAAGATCCGCTATGATGTCATCGGCACCGCACAGCATTGTGGGAATGGCCGTAGACACTATAGGTCATAATTGACCTCTAGTACCTGTGCTGTGCTAGATCCGAGGAGCGGCGTCGGCGGCCGGAGTCGGAGGACCGCAGCAGTCGGGAAGCAGGAGCGGGTATGGTGAGTATTTTTTTATTTTATTTTTGGGGGTAATCAGTTCTAGCGGGGGCACAGTACTGGGGGCACAACTACTGAGGGCACAGTACTGGGGGAACAGCAACAAGGGGCACAGCTACTGGGGGCACAGTACTAGGGGCACAGCTACAGGGGGCACAGCTACAGGGGGCACAGCTACAGGGGGCATAACTGTGACCACACCCATTCCCCATGAAGCCACACCCCTGTTTTACCTGTCGGAGGGGGCGCCAAAGGCAACTTTTGCCCTGGGCGCCACGAGGTCTAGATCCGGCCCTGAGTGTAGCATATAGGGGGATATAGTGTAACATCACTACACTACATTCCCTATATACTACACGCTGCATTACATCACTGCACTACACGCCCCTAGTGACGTGCAGTGGGGTGAGGTAGGTGAGTTAGAGCCTTTCCTGTCAAACTAACGTATACGCAAGAGTTTTGACTGTATAAAGTATATGAAAAATACAAAGAATATGTTAGAGGTATCTTGTTTGTATTATTCTAATAATTTTTCTAGTGAAAACTCTGGAGTAAAAAGTCTATGATAGGTGAGGCAGTGCTTCCCCTGCTTATCTATTCCACACATTTCTGATCAATACTCACCAAACTTCTAGCAGTATTTACTGCTGCACATGTGTATAATGCCCACATGAACCCACTGCCTCCTAAAATATTTACCTCACTGCACGTCCCTGCATATACTACATTACACCACTACATTACATTACATTAGAGATGAGCAGCACAGGGACATTACATTAGAGATGAGCGGGTTTGGTTCCCTGAGAACCGAACCCCCCCGAACTTCACAACCTGAGCCCGGATCCGAGTCAGGCTCGGGTTTTCTCGCATGACTCGGAAACCAGAATGAGGCAATATTTCATCATCCCACTGTCGGATTCTCGCGGGGTTTGGATTCCATTTAAGGAGCCGCGCGTCACCGCCATTTTCACTGCGGCATTGGGGAGTGTAGAGAGAGGACATGTCTCCGTCCTCAGTGTCCTGCATCAGTTCAGTGGTAGTGTCTTGTGCTGCATCAGTCCAGTCACAGTGGTGGTGTCCTCTGCTGCCATATGTCCAGTGCTGCTGTATAAGTCCAGTCCAGTGGTGCTGTGTTGTGCCGCATCAGTCCAGTGGTGGTGTATTGTGCTGCATCAGTCCAGTCACAGTGGTGGTGTCCTCTTCTGCCATATGTCTAGTGCTGCTGTATAAGTCCAGTCCAGTGGTGCTGTGTTATGCTGCATCAGTCCAGTGGTGGTGTCTTGTGCTGCATCAGTCCAGTCACAGTGGTGATGTCCTCTGCTGCCATATGTCCAGTGCTGCTGTATAAGTCCAGTCCATTGCAGTGGTGCTGTGTTATCCTGCATCAGTCCAGTGGTGGTGCCCATGTGCTGCTGTATATGTCCAGTAGTACTGCCGTATATGTCCAGTGATACTGCCGTATATGTCCAGTGATACTGCCGTATATGTCCAGTGATACTGCCGTATAATTCCAGTGGTACTGCCATATAATTCCAGTGATACTGCCATATAATTCCATTGATACTCCCATATAATTTCAGTGGCACTGGCGTATAAATCCAGTCCAGTGATACTGCTGTATATGTCCAGTGGCACTGCCGTATAATTCCAGTGTTGCTGCTGTTTAATTCCAGTGATACTGCCATATAATTCCAGTGGTACTGGCGTATAATTCCAGTGGTACCGACATATAAATCCAGTCCAGTAGATACTGCCATATATGTCCAGTGGTACTGCCATATAATTCCAGTGATACTGCTATATAATTCCTGTGGTACTGGCATGTAATTTCAGCGGTATTGGTGTATAAATCCAGTCCAGTGATACTGCCATATATGTCCAATGATACTGCCGTATATTTCCAGTGGTACTGCCGTATAGTTCCAGTGATACTGCCATATAATGCCAGTGGTACTGGCGTATAATTCCAGTGGTACTGACGTATAAATCCAGTCCAGTGATACTGCCGTATTTGTCCAGTGATACTGCCGTATTTGTCCAGTGGTACTGCCGTATATGTCCAGTGGTACTGCCGTATAATTCCAGTGGTACTGTCGTATAATTCCAGTGGTACTGTCGTATAATTCCAGTGATACTGTCGTATAATTCCAGTGGTACTGGTGTGTAATTCCAGCGGTACTGGTGTATAAATCCAGTCCAATGATACTGCCATATATGTCCAGTGGTACTGCCATATAAATGCAGTGATACTGCCGTATATGTCCAGTGGTCATGCCGTATAAATCCAGTGGTACTGGCATATAAATCCAGTCCAGTGATACTGCCATATATGTCCAGTGGTACTGCCGCATAAATCAAGTGATACTGCCGTATAATTCCAGTGGTACTGGAGTATAAATCCAGTGATACTGCCATATAAATCCAGTCCAGTGATACTGCCATATATGTCCAGTGGTACTGCCGTATAAATCCAGTGGTACTGCCGTATAATTCCAGTGGTACTGGAGTATAAATCCAGTGATATTGCCATATAAATCCAGTGCAGTGGTACTGCCGTATAATTCCAGTGATACTGCCGTATTATTCCAGTGATACTGCCATATAATTCCAGTGGTACTGGCGTATAACTCCAGTGATATAAAACTGCCATATAAATCCAGTCCAGTGGTACTGCCGTATAATTCCAGTGGTACTGCCGTATAATTCCAGTGGTACTGCCGTATAATTCCAGTGGTACTGGCATATAAATCCAGTGATACTGCCGTATAATTCCAGTCCAGTCATACTGCCATATAAATCCAGTGGTACTGCCGTATAATTTCAGTGACACTGCCGTATAATTCCAGTGATACTGGTGTATAATTCCAGTGGTACTGGCGTATAATTCCAGTGAAACTGCAGTATAAATCCAGTCCAGTGGTACTGCCGTATAATTCCCGTGATACTGCTGTATAATTCCCGTGATGCTGCCGTATAATTCCAGTGGTACTGCCGTATAATTCCAGTGATACTGCCGTATAATTCCAGTGATACTGCCGTATAATTCCAGTGGTACTGGCGTATAAATCCAGTGATACTGCAGTATAATTCCAGTCCAGTCATACTGCCATATAAATCCAGTGGTACTGCCATATAATTTCAGTGACACTGCCGTATAATTCCAGTGATACTGGTGTATAATTCCAGTGGTACTGGCGTATAATTCCAGTGAAACTGCAGTATAAATCCAGTGGTACTGCCGTATAATTCCCGTGATACTGCCGTATAATTCCCGTGATGCTGCCGTATAATTCCAGTGGTACTGGTGTATAATTCCAGTGATACTGCCATGTAACTCCAGTCCAGTGATGCTGCCATATAAGTTCAGTGGTGCTGTCCTGTGCTGTATATTATTTACTCCAAATAAAGGGTTTATTAATATTTAATCCAAATAATTTTCACAGGGTTTGACCTGTGTGGTGTCAGGGCCAGATCTAGACCTTGTGGTGCTCAGGGCGAAAAAATAGGTATGTGGCTTCATGGAGAAGCGGCGTGGTCAGTAATGCCCCCTGTAGCTGTGCCCTCAGTACTGTGCCCCCTGTAGTTGTGCCACAGTAGTATTGCCCCTAGTGCTGTGCCCCCCGTAGAGTTGTGCCCTCTGTAGAGTTGTGCCCACAGTAGTATTGCCCCCAGGGGTGGTCTTCAGGTTGCCGTCTGTCGGGATCCCGGAGCACAGTATACCGGCGCCGGAATCCCGACAGCTGGCATACCGACACTTTTACTCCCTCTTGGGGGTCCACGACCCCCCTGGAGGGAGAATAAATAGCGTGGTGCTCAGCACGCCACCATGCCCGCAGCATGGAGAGAGCAGCGAGCCTGCAAGGGGCTCATTTGCGCTCGCCATGCTGTCAGTATGCTGGCTGTCGGGCTTCCGGCGCCGGTATGCTGGTCACCGGGAGCCCGGCCGCCGGCATACCATACTACACCCACCCCCAGTACTGTGCCCCCTGTAGAGTTGTGCCCTCTGTAGAGTTGTGCCCCCTGTAGTATTGCCTCCAGTACTGTGCCCTCTGTAGAGTTGTGCCCCCTAGTTGCTCCGCTTACAAAAAAATAAAAAAATAAATAAAAACAAATTAATACTCACAATCCCCGCTCCTGCTTCCCAATCGCTGCTGCCCTCTGTCTCCGGCCGCCGGTCCTCCCATCTATGGGAGAGACATCTTGACGTCTCTCCCATAGCACCGCATAGACACTAGAGGTCAATTATGACCTCTAGCGTCTATGTGCCGCTCCCACAATGCAGTGCAGTTCACGATGACTTCATTGCACACCGCACAGCACCGCATCTACACAGCACCGGGCGACACCAGTAGCGGATCTTGCCACGGCATCGGTGCCCTCCGGAAAGGCGGCGCCCCGGGCAAAAATCCTGCTTGCTCGTAGCAAGATCAACTACAGTGTGGTGTAGAGGTACGCTCTCCTTTACCGCATATTGTTATATAACTCCACAAAAATAATGCAAAGAATTGTGTGTTCTAAGATGGTATCACAAATCCCCAAGGAGAGTCCAAGTGTGTCGGCGGTTGCAATGCCTGACCTTCCCAACACTGGATGGGAAGAGGTGGCTCCTTCCACCATTTGCACGCCCTCTGCAAGTGCTGGAAGTAGCACCCACAGTCCAGTTTCTGATATTCAAATTGAAGATGTCACTGTTGAAGTACACCAGGATGAGGATATGGGTGTTGCTGGCGCTGAGGAGGAAGTTGACAATGAGGATTCTGATGGTGATGTGGTTTGTTTAAATCAGGCACCGTGGGAGACACCTGTTGTCCGTGGGATGAATAAGCCCATTGTAATGCCTGGGCAAACTACCAAAAAAGCCACCTCTTCGGTGTGGAATTATTTCTCCACAAATCCGGACAACAGGTGTCAAGCCATGTGTTGCCTCTGTCAATCTGTAATAAGTAGGGGTAAGGACGTTAACCACCTAGGAACATCCTCCCTTATACGTCACCTGCTGCACATTTTTCAGAAGTCAGTGTCAAGTTGTGAATCTTTGGGTAAGAGCGTAAGCAGTCCACTGATACCTAAATCCCTTCTTCCTCTTGTACCCAAGATCCTGCAAGCCACACCACCAACTCCCTCAATGTCAACTTCCTCTTCAGTCAAGAATGTCAGTAGTCCTGCAGGCCATGTCACTGGCAAGACTGAGGAGTCCTCTCCTAACTGGGATTCCTCCGGAGGATCCTTGAGTGGTACGCCTACTGCTGATGTTGCTGCCGCTGTTGTTGCTGCTGGGAGTTGATTGTCATCCCAGAGGGAAAGTCAGAAGACCACTTGTACTATTTCAACTAAGCAATTGACTGTCCAACAGTCCTTTGTGAGGAAGATGAAATATGACAGCAGTCATCCTGTTGCAAAGTGGATAACTGAGGCCTTGACAGCTATGTTTGTGTTATACGTGCGTCCGGTATCCGCCATTAGTTCAGTGGGACTTAGAGAATTGATGGATTTAGTGTCCCCCCCCCCGGTACCAAATCTCATCTAGGTTCCACTTCACTAGGCAGACGATACCGAGAATGTACAGAGACATCAGAAAAAGTGTCCTAAGTGTCCTAAACAATGCAGTTGTACCCACTGTCCACTTAAACACGGACATGTGGACAAGTGGAAAAGGGCATACTAAGGACTATATGACTGTGACAGCCCACTGGGTAGATGTATTGCATCCCGCAGCAACAACAGCAGCGGCACCAGTAGCAGCATCTCGCAAATGCCAACTCATTCCTAGTCAAGCTGCGCTATGTATCACTGCTTCCCGTAAGAGGCACACCGCTGACAACCTCTTATGAAAATTGAGGGACATCATCGCACAATGGCTTACCCCAATTAGACTCTCCTGGGGATTTGTGATATTGGACAACGCCACCAATATTGTGCGTGCATTACATCTGGGCAAATTCCAGCATGTCCCATGTTTTGCACATATAATTAATTTGGTGGTGCAGAATTTTTTGAAAAATGACGGGAATGCAGGAGATACTGTCGGTGGCCAGAAAAATTGCGGGCCACTTTCGACATTTAACCTCCGTGCGCTGAAGACTGGAGTGCCAGCAAACACTCCTGAACCTGCCCTGCAATCACCTGAAGTAAGAGGTGGTAAAGAGGTGGAATTCAACACTCTATATGCTTTAGAGGATGGAGGAGCAGCAAAAAGCCATTCAAGCCTATACATCCACCTACGATATAGACAAAGGAGGGGGAATGCACCTGACTCAAGTGCAGTGGAGATTGATTTCCATCTTGTGCAAGGTTCTCCAACCCTTCAAACTTGCCACACGTGAAGTCAGTTCAGAAACTGCCAGCTTGAGTCAGGTCATTCCCCTCATCAGGCTTTTGCAGAAGCAGCTGGATAAATTGAAGGAGGTGCTAAGACGGAGCGATTCCACAAAGTACTGTATGTGGGACTTGTGGATGGAGCCCTTCATTCACTTTGCCAGGATTCAAGGGTGGTCAATCTGTTGAAATCAGAGCACTACATTTTGGCCACCGTGCTCGATCCTAGGTTTAAAGCCTATGTTGTATCTCTCTTTCCAGCAGACACAAGTCTGCAGAGGTTCAAAGACCTGCTGGGGAGAAAATTGTCAACTCAAGTGGAACGTGACCTGTCAACAGCTTCGCCTTCATTTTCTCCCGCATTTGGGGCTGCGAAGAAAAGGATGAGATTTCCTTTCCCACCCGCTAGCGGTGATGCAGGGCAGTCAGAAGCGAGTGCTGACATCTGGTCCGGACTGAAGGACCTGCCAACAATTACTGACATGTCTACTGTCACTGCATATGATTCTGTCACCATTGAAAGAATGGCGGATGATTATATGAGTGACAGCATCCAAGTAAGCATGTCAGACAGTCCGTACGTATACTGGCAGAAAAAAGAAGCAATTTGGATGCCCTTGCATAAACTGGCTTTATTTTACCTAAGTCCCCCCCCCCCCCCTCCAGTGTGTACTCCGAAAGAGTGTTTAGTGCATCCGGTAACCTTGTCGGCGATCGGCATAGGAGATTACTTCCACAAAATGTGGAGAAGATGATGTTCATCAAAATGAATTATAAATTCCTCAAGGAAGACCTTTACCAGCAATTGCCTCCAGAAAGTACACAGGGACCTGTGATGGTGGATTCCAGTGGGGACGAATTAATACTCTGTGAGAAGGAGGATGTACACACTGAAAGGGGTGAGGAATCGGAGGATGAGGTCGACATTTTGCCTCTGTAGAGCCAGTTTGTGCAAGGAGAGATTGATTGCTTCTTTTTTGGTGGTGGCCCAAACAAACCACTCATTTTAACTAGAGATGAGCGGGTTCGGTTTCTCTGAATCCGAACCCGCCAGAACTTCATGTTTTGTTTCACGGGTCCGAGCGACTCGGATCTTCCCGCCTTGCTCGGTTAACCCGAGCGCGCCCGAACGTCATCATGACGCTGTCGGATTCTCGCGAGGCTCGGATTCTATCGCGAGACTCGGATTCTATATAAGGAGCCGCGCGTCGCCGCCATTTTCACACATGCATTGAGATTGATAGGGAGAGGACGTGGCTGGCTTCCTCTCCGTTTAGAATAGATTAGAGAGACACTTGATTTACTAATTTTGGGGAGCATTAGGAGTACTCAGTACAGTGCAGAGTTTTGCTGATAGTGACCAGTGACCACCAGTTTTATTTATAATCCGTTCTCTGCCTGAAAAAAGCGATACACAGCACACAGTGACTCAGTCACATACCATATCTGTGTGCACTGCTCAGGCTCAGGCCAGTGTGCTGCATCATCTATTATCTATATATAATATTATATATATCTGTCTGACTGCTCAGCTCACACAGCTTATAATTGTGGGGGAGACTGGGGAGCACTACTGCAGTGCCAGTTATAGGTTATAGCAGGAGCCAGGAGTACATAATATATTATATAGTGAGTGACCACCAGACACACAGTGCAGTTTATTTAATATATCCGTTCTCTGCCTGAAAAAAGCGATACACACAGTGACTCAGTCAGTCACATACCATATCTGTGTGCACTGCTCAGGCTCAGGCCAGTGTGCTGCATCATCTATATATATTATATATCTGTCTGACTGCTCAGCTCACACAGCTTATAATTGTGGGGGAGACTGGGGAGCACTACTGCAGTGCCAGTTATAGGTTATAGCAGGAGCCAGGAGTACATAATATTATATTAAAATTAAACAGTGCACACTTTTGCTGCAGGAGTGCCACTGCCAGTGTGACTAGTGACCAGTGACCTGACCACCAGTATATATAATATTAGTAGTATACTATCTCTTTATCAACCAGTCTATATTAGCAGCAGACACAGTACAGTGCGGTAGTTCACGGCTGTGGCTACCTCTGTGTCGGCACTCGGCAGCCCGTCCATAATTGTATATACCACCTAACCGTGTTTTTTTTTTCTTTCTTTATACATACATACTAGTTACGAGTATACTATCTCTTTATCAACCAGTCTATATATTAGCAGCAGACACAGTACAGTGCGGTAGTTCACGGCTGTGGCTACCTCTGTGTCGGCACTCGGCAGCCCGTCCATAATTGTATATACCACCTAACCGTGGTTTTTTTTTCTTTCTTTATACATACATACTAGTTACGAGTATACTATCTCTTTATCAACCAGTCTATATATTAGCAGCAGACACAGTACAGTGCGGTAGTTCACGGCTGTGGCTACCTCTGTGTCGGCACTCGGCAGCCCGTCCATAATTGTATATACCACCTAACCGTGTTTTTTTTTTCTTTCTTTATACATACATACTAGTTACGAGTATACTATCTCTTTATCAACCAGTCTATATATTAGCAGCAGACACAGTACAGTGCGGTAGTTCACGGCTGTGGCTACCTCTGTGTCGGCACTCGGCAGCCCGTCCATAATTGTATATACCACCTAACCGTGGTTTTTTTTTCTTTCTTTATACATACATACTAGTTACGAGTATACTATCTCTTTATCAACCAGTCTATATATTAGCAGCAGACACAGTACAGTGCGGTAGTTCACGGCTGTGGCTACCTCTGTGTCGGCACTCGGCAGCCCGTCCATAATTGTATATACCACCTAACCGTGGTTTTTTTTTCTTTCTTTATACATACATACTAGTTACGAGTATACTATCTCTTTATCAACCAGTCTATATTAGCAGCAGACACAGTACAGTGCGGTAGTTCACGGCTGTGGCTACCTCTGTGTCGGCACTCGGCAGCCCGTCCATAATTGTATATACCACCTAACCGTGGTTTTTTTTTCTTTCTTTATACATACATACTAGTTACGAGTATACTATCTCTTTATCAACCAGTCTATATATTAGCAGCAGACACAGTACAGTGCGGTAGTTCACGGCTGTGGCTACCTCTGTGTCGGCACTCGGCAGCCCGTCCATAATTGTATATACCACCTAACCGTGGTTTTTTCTTCTTTCTTTATACATACATACTAGTTACGAGTATACTATCTCTTTATCAACCAGTCTATATATTAGCAGCAGACACAGTACAGTGCGGTAGTTCACGGCTGTGGCTACCTCTGTGTCGGCACTCGGCAGCCCGTCCATAATTGTATATACCACCTAGCCGTGGTTTTTTTTTCTTTCTTTATACATACATACTAGTTACGAGTATACTATCTCTTTATCAACCAGTCTATATATTAGCAGCAGACACAGTACAGTGCGGTAGTTCACGGCTGTGGCTACCTCTGTGTCGGCACTCGGCAGCCCGTCCATAATTGTATATACCACCTAACCGTGGTTTTTTTTTCTTTCTTTATACATACATACTAGTTACGAGTATACTATCTCTTTATCAACCAGTCTATATTAGCAGCAGACACAGTACAGTGCGGTAGTTCACGGCTGTGGCTACCTCTGTGTCGGCACTCGGCAGCCTGTCCATAATTGTATATACCACCTAACCGTGGTTTTTTTTTCTTTCTTTATACATACATACTAGTTACGAGTATACTATCTCTTTATCAACCAGTCTATATATTAGCAGCAGACACAGTACAGTGCGGTAGTTCACGGCTGTGGCTACCTCTGTGTCGGCACTCGGCAGCCCGTCCATAATTGTATATACCACCTAACCGTGGTTTTTTTTTCTTTCTTTATACATACATACTAGTTACGAGTATACTATCTCTTTATCAACCAGTCTATATATTAGCAGCAGACACAGTACAGTGCGGTAGTTCACGGCTGTGGCTACCTCTGTGTCGGCACTCGGCAGCCCGTCCATAATTGTATATACCACCTAACCGTGGTTTTTTTTTCTTTCTTTATACATACATACTAGTTACGAGTATACTATCTCTTTATCAACCAGTCTATATATTAGCAGCAGACACAGTACAGTGCGGTAGTTCACGGCTGTGGCTACCTCTGTGTCGGCACTCGGCAGCCCGTCCATAATTGTATATACCACCTAACCGTGGTTTTTTTTTCTTTCTTTATACATACATACTAGTTACGAGTATACTATCTCTTTATCAACCAGTCTATATATTAGCAGCAGACACAGTACAGTGCGGTAGTTCACGGCTGTGGCTACCTCTGTGTCGGCACTCGGCAGCCCGTCCATAATTGTATATACCACCTAACCGTGTTTTTTTTTTCTTTCTTTATACATACATACTAGTTACGAGTATACTATCTCTTTATCAACCAGTCTATATTAGCAGCAGACACAGTACAGTGCGGTAGTTCACGGCTGTGGCTACCTCTGTGTCGGCACTCGGCAGCCCGTCCATAATTGTATATACCACCTAACCGTGGTTTTTTTTTCTTTCTTTATACATACATACTAGTTACGAGTATACTATCTCTTTATCAACCAGTCTATATATTAGCAGCAGACACAGTACAGTGCGGTAGTTCACGGCTGTGGCTACCTCTGTGTCGGCACTCGGCAGCCCGTCCATAATTGTATATACCACCTAACCGTGGTTTTTTCTTCTTTCTTTATACATACATACTAGTTACGAGTATACTATCTCTTTATCAACCAGTCTATATATTAGCAGCAGACACAGTACAGTGCGGTAGTTCACGGCTGTGGCTACCTCTGTGTCGGCACTCGGCAGCCCGTCCATAATTGTATATACCACCTAGCCGTGGTTTTTTTTTCTTTCTTTATACATACATACTAGTTACGAGTATACTATCTCTTTATCAACCAGTCTATATATTAGCAGCAGACACAGTACAGTGCGGTAGTTCACGGCTGTGGCTACCTCTGTGTCGGCACTCGGCAGCCCGTCCATAATTGTATATACCACCTAACCGTGGTTTTTTTTTCTTTCTTTATACATACATACTAGTTACGAGTATACTATCTCTTTATCAACCAGTCTATATATTAGCAGCAGACACAGTACAGTGCGGTAGTTCACGGCTGTGGCTACCTCTGTGTCGGCACTCGGCAGCCCGTCCATAATTGTATATACCACCTAACCGTGGTTTTTTTTTCTTTCTTTATACATACATACTAGTTACGAGTATACTATCTCTTTATCAACCAGTCTATATATTAGCAGCAGACACAGTACAGTGCGGTAGTTCACGGCTGTGGCTACCTCTGTGTCGGCACTCGGCAGCCCGTCCATAATTGTATACTAGTATCCAATCCATCCATCTCCATTGTTTACCTGAGGTGCCTTTTAGTTGTGCCTATTAAAATATGGAGAACAAAAATGTTGAGGTTCCAAAATTAGGGAAAGATCAAGATCCACTTCCACCTCGTGCTGAAGCTGCTGCCACTAGTCATGGCCGAGACGATGAAATGCCAGCAACGTCGTCTGCCAAGGCCGATGCCCAATGTCATAGTACAGAGCATGTCAAATCCAAAACACCAAATATCAGTAAAAAAAGGACTCCAAAACCTAAAATAAAATTGTCGGAGGAGAAGCGTAAACTTGCCAATATGCCATTTACCACACGGAGTGGCAAGGAACGGCTGAGGCCCTGGCCTATGTTCATGGCTAGTGGTTCAGCTTCACATGAGGATGGAAGCACTCAGCCTCTCGCTAGAAAAATGAAAAGACTCAAGCTGGCAAAAGCAGCACAGCAAAGAACTGTGCATTCTTCGAAATCCCAAATCCACAAGGAGAGTCCAATTGTGTCGGTTGCGATGCCTGACCTTCCCAACACTGGACGTGAAGAGCATGCGCCTTCCACCATTTGCACGCCCCCTGCAAGTGCTGGAAGGAGCACCCGCAGTCCAGTTCCTGATAGTCAGATTGAAGATGTCAGTGTTGAAGTACACCAGGATGAGGAGGATATGGGTGTTGCTGGCGCTGGGGAGGAAATTGACCAGGAGGATTCTGATGGTGAGGTGGTTTGTTTAAGTCAGGCACCCGGGGAGACACCTGTTGTCCGTGGGAGGAATATGGCCGTTGACATGCCAGGTGAAAATACCAAAAAAATCAGCTCTTCGGTGTGGAGGTATTTCACCAGAAATGCGGACAACAGGTGTCAAGCCGTGTGTTCCCTTTGTCAAGCTGTAATAAGTAGGGGTAAGGACGTTAACCACCTCGGAACATCCTCCCTTATACGTCACCTGCAGCGCATTCATAATAAGTCAGTGACAAGTTCAAAAACTTTGGGTGACAGCGGAAGCAGTCCACTGACCAGTAAATCCCTTCCTCTTGTAACCAAGCTCACGCAAACCACCCCACCAACTCCCTCAGTGTCAATTTCCTCCTTCCCCAGGAATGCCAATAGTCCTGCAGGCCATGTCACTGGCAATTCTGACGAGTCCTCTCCTGCCTGGGATTCCTCCGATGCATCCTTGCGTGTAACGCCTACTGCTGCTGGCGCTGCTGTTGTTGCCGCTGGGAGTCGATGGTCATCCCAGAGGGGAAGTCGTAAGCCCACTTGTACTACTTCCAGTAAGCAATTGACTGTTCAACAGTCCTTTGCGAGGAAGATGAAATATCACAGCAGTCATCCTACTGCAAAGCGGATAACTGAGTCCTTGACAACTATGTTGGTGTTAGACGTGCGTCCGGTATCCGCCGTTAGTTCACAGGGAACTAGACAATTTATTGAGGCAGTGTGCCCCCGTTACCAAATACCATCTAGGTTCCACTTCTCTAGGCAGGCGATACCGAGAATGTACACGGACGTCAGAAAAAGACTCACCAGTGTCCTAAAAAATGCAGTTGTACCCAATGTCCACTTAACCACGGACATGTGGACAAGTGGAGCAGGGCAGGGTCAGGACTATATGACTGTGACAGCCCACTGGGTAGATGTATGGACTCCCGCCGCAAGAACAGCAGCGGCGGCACCAGTAGCAGCATCTCGCAAACGCCAACTCTTTCCTAGGCAGGCTACGCTTTGTATCACCGCTTTCCAGAATACGCACACAGCTGAAAACCTCTTACGGCAACTGAGGAAGATCATCGCGGAATGGCTTACCCCAATTGGACTCTCCTGTGGATTTGTGGCATCGGACAACGCCAGCAATATTGTGTGTGCATTAAATATGGGCAAATTCCAGCACGTCCCATGTTTTGCACATACCTTGAATTTGGTGGTGCAGAATTTTTAAAAAAACGACAGGGGCGTGCAAGAGATGCTGTCGGTGGCCAGAAAAATTGCGGGACACTTTCGGCGTACAGGCACCACGTACAGAAGACTGGAGCACCACCAAAAACTACTGAACCTGCCCTGCCATCATCTGAAGCAAGAAGTGGTAACGAGGTGGAATTCAACCCTCTATATGCTTCAGAGGTTGGAGGAGCAGCAAAAGGCCATTCAAGCCTATACAATTGAGCACGATATAGTAGGTGGAATGCACCTGTCTCAAGTGCAGTGGAGAATGATTTCAACGTTGTGCAAGGTTCTGATGCCCTTTGAACTTGCCACACGTGAAGTCAGTTCAGACACTGCCAGCCTGAGTCAGGTCATTCCCCTCATCAGGCTTTTGCAGAAGAAGCTGGAGGCATTGAAGAAGGAGCTAAAAGGGAGCGATTCCGCTAGGCATGTGGGACTTGTGGATGCAGCCCTTAATTCGCTTAACAAGGATTCACGGGTGGTCAATCTGTTGAAATCAGAGCACTACATTTTGGCCACCGTGCTCGATCCTAGATTTAAAGCCTACCTTGGATCTCTCTTTCCGGCAGACACAGGTCTGCTGGGGTTGAAAGACCTGCTGGTGACAAAATTGTCAAGTCAAGCGGAACGCGACCTGTCAACATCTCCTCCTTCACATTCTCCCGCAACTGGGGGTGCGAGGAAAAGGCTCAGAATTCCGAGCCCACCCGCTGGCGGTGATGCAGGGCAGTCTGGAGCGACTGCTGATGCTGACATCTGGTCCGGACTGAAGGACCTGACAACGATTACGGACATGTCGTCTACTGTCACTGCATATGATTCTCTCAACATTGATAGAATGGTGGAGGATTATATGAGTGACCGCATCCAAGTAGGCACGTCACACAGTCCGTACTTATACTGGCAGGAAAAAGAGGCAATTTGGAGGCCCTTGCACAAACTGGCTTTATTCTACCTAAGTTGCCCTCCCACAAGTGTGTACTCCGAAAGAGTGTTTAGTGCCGCCGCTCACCTTGTCAGCAATCGGCGTACGAGGTTACATCCAGGAAATGTGGAGAAGATGATGTTCATTAAAATGAATTATAATCAATTCCTCCGCGGAGACATTGACCAGCAGCAATTGCCTCCACAAAGTACACAGGGAGCTGAGATGGTGGATTCCAGTGGGGACGAATTGATAATCTGTGAGGAGGGGGATGTACACGGTGATATATCGGAGGGTGAAGATGAGGTGGACATCTTGCCTCTGTAGAGCCAGTTTGTGCAAGGAGAGATTAATTGCTTCTTTTTTGGGGGGGGTCCAAACCAACCCGTCATATCAGTCACAGTCGTGTGGCAGACCCTGTCACTGAAATGATGGGTTGGTTAAAGTGTGCATGTCCTGTTTTGTTTATACAACATAAGGGTGGGTGGGAGGGCCCAAGGACAATTCCATCTTGCACCTCTTTTTTCTTTTCTTTTTCTTTGCATCATGTGCTGATTGGGGAGGGTTTTTTGGAAGGGACATCCTGCGTGACACTGCAGTGCCACTCCTAGATGGGCCCGGTGTTTGTGTCGGCCACTAGGGTCGCTAATCTTACTCACACAGTCAGCTACCTCATTGCGCCTCTTTTTTTCTTTGCGTCATGTGCTGTTTGGGGAGGGTTTTTTGGAAGGGACATCCTGCGTGACACTGCAGTGCCACTCCTAGATGGGCCCGGTGTTTGTGTCGGCCACTAGGGTCGCTAATCTTACTCACACAGCTACCTCATTGCGCCTCTTTTTTTCTTTGCGTCATGTGCTGTTTGGGGAGGGTTTTTTGGAAGGGACATCCTGCGTGACACTGCAGTGCCACTCCTAGATGGGCCCGGTGTTTGTGTCGGCCACTCGGGTCGCTAATCTTACTCACACAGCTACCTCATTGCGCCTCTTTTTTTCTTTGCGTCATGTGCTGTTTGGGGAGGGTTTTTTGGAAGGGCCATCCTGCGTGACACTGCAGTGCCACTCCTAGATGGGCCCGGTGTTTGTGTCGGCCACTAGGGTCGCTAATCTTACTCACACAGCTACCTCATTGCGCCTCTTTTTTTCTTTGCGTCATGTGCTGTTTGGGGAGGGTTTTTTGGAAGGGACATCCTGCGTGACACTGCAGTGCCACTCCTAGATGGGCCCGGTGTTTGTGTCGGCCACTAGGGTCGCTTATCTTACTCACACAGCGACCTCGGTGCAAATTTTAGGACTAAAAATAATATTGTGAGGTGTGAGGTATTCAGAATAGACTGAAAATGAGTGTAAATTATGGTTTTTGAGGTTAATAATACTTTGGGATCAAAATGACCCCCAAATTCTATGATTTAAGCTGTTTTTTAGTGTTTTTTGAAAAAAACACCCGAATCCAAAACACACCCGAATCCGACAAAAAAAATTCGGTGAGGTTTTGCCAAAACGCGTTCGAACCCAAAACACGGCCGCGGAACCAAACCCAAAACCAAAACACAAAACCCGAAAAATTTCAGGCGCTCATCTCTAATTTTAACCACTCATTCAGACCCTGTCGCTGAAATGATTGGTTTGTTGAAGTGTGCATGCCCTGTTTATACAACATAAGGGTGGGTGGGAGGGCCCAAGGACAATTCCATCTTGCACCTCTTTTTCTTCTATGCATCATGTGCTTTTTGGGGACTAGTTTTTTAAAAGTGTCATGCTGTCTGACACTGTCGTACAACTCCACTGGTACTGCCGTATAAGTCCAGTCCAGTGGTGCTGTCTTGTGCTGTCTTATGCTGCATCAGTCCAGTGGTGGTGTCTTGTGCTGTATATTATTTACTCCAAATAAAAGGGTTATATACATTACAGGTTGAGTATCCCATATCCAAATATCCGAAATACAGACTTTTTTGAGCGAGAGTGAGATAGTGAAACTTTTGTTTTCTGATGACTCAATGTACACAAACTTTGTTTAATACACACAGTTATTTAAAATATTGTATTAAATGACCTTCAGACTGTGTATATAAGGTGTATATGAAACATAAATGAATTGTGTGAATGTAGACACACTTTGTTTAATGCACAAAGTTATAAAAAATATTGGCTAAAATGACCTTCAGGCTGTGTGTATAAGGTGTATATGAAACTTAAATGCATTATGTGCTTAGATTTAGGTCCCATTGCCATGATATCTCATTATGGTATGCAATTATTCCAAAAGACGGAAAAATCCGATATCCAAAATACCTCTGGTCCCAAGCATTTTGGATAAGGGAGACTCAACCTGTACTTATAATATTATCCAAATTTTTTTTACAGGGTTTTCCCTGTGTGGTGTAGGGGTACGCTCGCCTGTGCTGGATATTATTATAGTAGCTCCAAATAAAAGGGTTATTATTATCCAAATAAATTTTACAGGCTTTGCCGTGTGTGTGTGTGTGGTTTAGGGGTACGCTCTCCTGTGCCACCAATATTGTGCGTGTATTACATCTGGGCAAATTCCAGCACGTCCCATGTTGTTTGTGCCGCACACTTGTGTCGCTTAGCTTAGTCATACAGCTACCCCATTGCACCTCTTTTTCTTCTTTGCATGATGTGCTGTTTGGGGCCTAGTTTTTTAAGTGCCATCCTGTCTGCTATTGCAGTGCCACTCCTAGATGCACCAGCTGTTTGTGCCGCACACTTGTGTCGCTTATCTTAGCCATCCAGCTACCTCATTGCACCTCTTTTTTTCTTATTTGCATTATGTTCTGTTTGGAGCCTATTTTTTAAATCTGCCATCTTGTCTGCCACTGCAGTGCCACTCCTAGATGGGCCAGGTGTTTGTGCCGCCCACTCGTGTCGCTTAGCTTAGTCATCCAGCCACCTCGGTGCAACCTTTTGGCCTAAAAACAATATTGTGAGGCGTTCAGAAAAGACTGGAAATTAGTGGAAATGAATGTTATTGAGGTTAATAATACTATAGGATCAAAATTACCCCCAAATTCTGTGATTTTAACTGTTTTTATGTTTTTTCAAAATCATCCAGATTCAAAACCAAAACTCGAAAGGGTGGTTTTGGCAAAACCAATCCAGATCCAAAACACGAGCATGGAACCAGAACCAAAACCAAAACACGAAAAGTGCCCGCCGCACATCTCTACATTACATACTCTATATGCTACACTACATCCTCCTATAGGCAGTGGTTGATTATGCTAACTGGGAGCCAGTGGCGGATCTAGACTTAACTTTTAGGGGGGGTGGTTTAAGAATTATGACTCCTCCCCCTAATCATAGCCCCTCCCACTTAGTAATGCCCTTCCCGTTCGCTTCTAAAATTTCCTATTGTTGCCATTACTAATAAAATGTTGCCAGTTAGTGGAGAGAACCCTGCGCACTGGTGATACAGACTGGCGAATCGCCATTCCTTCCATCAGGGGTGGTAGAGGCTAAGACAGTAGGGCATTTTAAACATGCATGGGATAGACATAAGGATATTCTTACAAAGAAATAAGGATCAGATAAGGTTAGAGATAAAAAATAATGTAAAAAAAAGAAAGAAAAAAAAGGAGCAGACTAGCTGGGCCAAGTGGTTCTTATCTGCCGACAAATTCTGTTTCTACAGCACACAGAATGAGCCGAAATTCCCATTATAGCACGCTGTATGAGCCGAAATTCCCATTATAGCACACTGAATGAGGCGAAATTCACATTGTAGCACACTGAATGATCCGAAATTAACATGATAGCACACGGAATGATCCAAAACTCACATTGTAGCACACACTGAATAAGGCCAAAATAAAATTGTAGCACACTAAATGATCCGAAATTCACATTTTAGCACAGTGAATGCTGCAAAATGCACATTATAGCACGCTGTATGAGACAAAATAATGCAGACCGAATGAGCTGAAAATCACATTATAGCACACTGAATGAGCTGAAAATCACATTATAGCACACCGAATGAGCTGAAAATCACATTATAGCGCACAGAATGAGCTGAAAATCACATTATAGCACACCGAATGAGCCGACATTTCCATTATAGCACGCTGTATGAGCCGAAATTCCCATTATAGCACACAGAATGAGGCGAAATTCACATTGTAGCACACAGAATGATCCTAAATTAACATGATAGCACACAGAATGATCCTAAATTAACATGATAGCACACAGAATGATCCTAAATTAACATGATAGCACACAGAATGATCCTAAATTAACATGATAGCACACAGAATGATCCTAAATTAACATGATAGCACACAGAATGATCCTAAATTAACATGATAGCACACGGAATGATCCTAAATTAACATGATAGCACACGGAATGATCCAAAACTCAGATTGTAGCACACACTGAATAAGGCAAAAAAAAAAACAAAACCAGTGCAGCACAGTAAATGATCCTAAATCCACCTTTTAGCATAGCACACACCTCCTCCGTACAGACCTGGCCGGGTCCCGCCGCGGTATTCGGAACGGTTGGAGAGCTGTGCAGCGCGCCAAGGAACGGAGACAGAGAGAGCGTCCTGACGTGCGTACAGGGAGGAGGGGGCGTGCTCACAACAGAGGCCACTGTACGCGCGTCAGGACGCTCCTCTCTCTCCTCCTCCGCCGCCGCGCTGCATCGCTCTACAACCCCTTCCCAATACCGCGGCGGGACCTGGCCTCCATCCCGCTGCCGGTAAATCTAGGGGGGGCGTTCGCCCTGATCGCTCCCCCGCTAAATCCGCCCCTGCTGGGAGCACAGTGCTGATAATAAAGTCTATCTTTAAACTCACCACAAAACTGCTGTAGTGATAATCGATGAGAGTTGGAGGTTGTCCAGGATTTAAGTTTCCACTGCCAGGTTGATGGCTGGCAAAGTGAGCCTTTTGATTTCTGTAACGTCAGTGACTGCACCTGTTAACAAGTGGCTGCCTGAGGCAGCTTGTCCTCTCAATGGTGTTTAGCTGACAGCTTGTTATCGGTTGGTACTGGTCAGGCAGCTGGGATCGTAGGCTGCTTGAAGAAGGCACGACAGCACGCTTCTATAGCTTGCATGGCGGACCACGCGCTAATCGTGGCACTGCATGGCAAAGAATAGAGTCTAAGACAGTAGCCGGCATAGGAGAGGTCCCAGGCAATGGAGCTCATCCACACAGCGTCTGTGGGCCGACAAGTGGGTCAAGGACACTGCCCCGTGGGCTGTCTGCTGCCTCACTGCTCCTCTGTAACCAATCAGCTCCCCCTTAAATCTTGCAACCGGGGTGCGGGGTGCATGCCCCCTTAACCAACCCCCTAGTTGCCACCCTGTCTAATGGGCCAATCCATGTGCACTGCAGGTAGGGCAAATATAACATGTGCAGAGAGAGTTAGATTTGGGTGGGGTGTGTTTAAACTGAAATCTAAATTGCAGTGTAAAAATAAAGCAGCCAGTATTTACCCTGCTCAGAAACAAAATAACTCACCCAAACGTAATTCTTTCTGCACATGTTATATCTGCCCCCCCTGCAGTGCACATGGTTTTGCCTATTAGAAAACAATTTTGCTGCTGCGATCAGGTCTGAATTAGGCCTTGTATGTATTTGATGCATCAATTACTTGCTTCTGCTTGATATGTTTTTTATACGTAATACCTATATACTGAGAGCCTTTCTCCATCTCTTCTCCATCTCCATCTCTTCTCTTTGTAAGAATTATAAAATTTAGCTTTGAACAATTTGGCTGTTTGGTAATGGGTACAAGGAGGCATCTATGCAAGTAAAAATGTCTGTGCATGCTTTCAGGACTAGGGTGCAAAATGTTAGCTCAGAAGAACCAGCGGGAGTAATTAGCACTACCCTGAGTGTGTAACACTTTCTAATGCGGTGGATTTTCCAGAGGTTGGTATGTTTTGTCAACAATCACATGTTGACAGTCATTATATAGACACCATGATGTCAACAGATGACATGTAGATATGTTGACAGTTACATAATGTCGACGCTGAAACTTTAAACCTAACCCTAACCCTTACATTTGTATTGTCAACAGTTTGACTGCGTTAACATTTCATGTGTTGTTATTTTGACTGTCGACCTTATGTGTCGACCCTTTGACTGTCAACATTGTGATTGTTGTCATAATGACCATATCCCGATATTACTCATTATAGATAACATAAGGTTCGGATGATAAATAAAATTTAATAAATATAATAAATATATAACCTGTTTTAAATAGTGAGGATATGTATTTGAATAACTGCTAATAGTCTGTCAGCCACGACAAGCACACAGTGGCAAAGAGGAACCGGGATTCTATGGGAGGCATGAGTGAGGGAAGTATAAAAAAATATAAAAATACTACTAAATAGTAATGCATTTTAAGTGAAGATAATCGTCACCTCCATCAATCATAAAGGACACTATACGCTCCAGATTTCTTTTTTTTCCTAACAGTAAGTTCTATTGTAAGGTAGTTTGAGGAACACTACAACTACTGTAGAAAGATACAGTATCAAATATAAAATACAAAAAGCCTCCAAACATACTTCGTTTTATGCAGCTAACAAAGATCACGTATTTAGAACTCGTAATCCACAGCCCAAATAGTATACCTGAAGCATATACTGTAGGTAGATACACTTTATCCCTTATACAGTATGAGACACCAAAACTTGTGAGTGCAGAGATTGTAACGTTTCTGTTTGAACGGTACGTTCCATAAAAATTCTTACTCTGTTGATACCGGCAAAAATATATGTTTAAAAGGCAGGGGCCTGATTTATAGTTGGGATTGGCGATCGGTGGGTTATTCATTGATGGTCACCATCGATGGTACCATGGATTGCTAACATCGATGGTATGAAACCATCTGCTAGGGAACCATCAATGGTTTCACCCACAGATTGTCATCCCTTCTTTACTATGCAGTGGGCTGCTGGCCATTCAGTGTTGGGAGGGGGGGCTTCGCGGGTGTCGGGGGCGGAGCTATGCTATCTGGTTGGTCTTTACCACCAATGGTAGGAAGTCATCTGGTTCTCCCCCATCAATGGCTAAATTATTCAACATCGGCAATAGACCATGATTTTGAATCATCAATGGTTGATGCCCATTCCTATTTTATAGGTGGATGCTACTCGGGGATTCAGAATTACAGACCAGTGATTGTGTGCGGAATCTTGGCGTTGTCCTGGATGGTGGCTTGTGACTTAAACATCAGATATCAGCCACAATCAAATCCTCATTCTTTCACCTGAGGAACATAGCCAGAATCAAGCACTTAATTCCCTCAGATGATCTGCCAAAAGTCATACATGCATTTGTATCATCTCGTTTAGACTACTGTAATGCCCTCTACCTTGGTCTCCCAGCAAAAGAATTGCACCACTTACAGCTGGTGCAAAACACAGCTGCCAGGCTATTAACCAACCAGCCCCGTTCTAGCCACATAACACCCATCCTCTACTCCCTTCACTGGCTGCCTGTAATATGGCGAATCATCTTCAAGATTGGCTTACTGAGTTTCAAAGCACTACATGACCAGGGCCCAAGGTACCTGAAGCAGCTACTGACCCCATAGTGCCCCACTCGATTACTGCGATCTGTAGATGAAGGATTTTTAGCAGTACCTAGAATCTCCCGTAATTCATCTGGGGGTCGAGCTTTTAGTCATGCGGCTCCGACTCTATGGAACTCACTTCCCCGCACAGTGCGAGAGGCCTCAACTATAGAATCCTTCAAAAGTAGACTCAAGACTTTCCTTTTTACTCAAGCATTCCCATAATTGTCCCTTTAGTATCTTCATGCTTCTGTATTTTATGAAAAGCTGTTCTGTACTTCATTATTTTCTGTACTATATTATGCTATGTATCTGTTAAGCGCCTTGAGTCCTATTGGAGAAAGAGCGCTATATAAATAAAATTAGTATTATTATTATTTATTTAAATGGGCAATTTTGTTTCTTACTGGGCATACTCCAGACCCGCAGTGCACATGTCCAGCAATAGTGCTGCGGGTTCACGTGCAGTGTCCTGGACAGAGGCGTAACTCTGGGAGGCAACGGAGTCATCTGCCGCCGGGCTCCTGCTCTGAAAGGGGGCACTTCTCCAATTCTGTGACACCAATCGGTTAAGTTAATTGATAGCCTCCGCTATCTCTTCAGTAGCCGTCTTTCTCACTGCTCCTTAGACCTTACAAGTCACACATTTTACAAGTGTCATACCCAGGATTAGAACCCATGACCTATTACACTGGAAGCAGACACCTTACTGATGGAGTTATTTGCTCCTGTATAGGAAATATGAGAATTCTAACTATATGAAGTTACTTCTCTGACAATTACACGCAACTTCATATAAATATAATTCTCATATTTCCTACACAGGAGCAAATATCTCTATCAGTAAGGTGTCTGCCGTCAGTGTAACAGGTCATGTGTTCTAATTTTGAGAATGACTGCTAAGAAATGTGTGATTTAAAATAAAAGACAATGAAATGTATATATACAGTATATAATTTTTTTTAAGAACACTCCATACACACACACACACACACACACACACACACACACACACACACACACACACACACACACACACACACACACACACACACACACACTTATCTAAATATAGGGTTACACCAATATTTATCTTGCCTCCGGGCAACTGAAACGAACTTACACCACTGGTCCTGGATGCCGCAGCCTCATTGACAGGCTGTAGCCTTTAGGGACGAGGAATATTTGACAAATGGGGGGAGGGCCCATTTTGTAGGCATGCAGAGTAACCTTAGGGTTAGTCAGATGGCCGATGCCTGCACAATGGTGATCTAATGCTGCGTCCTCGGACATAGAAGCCAGCAGTGAGCGTCTTTGGTCTTATGACTCCTCCTGCGGCCTCTGCATGATATCACACAGCTGCTGTGAATAAAGAAATGGTAGCAGTATGATTACTGTCCACCACTAAATCAGGCCCTATATGGCCTGTTGAAATTTAATTTGAGCACAGCTACTGGGTACCTCAACATCTCCTGGTGTGCTTACAGCTTCCTGCACTGTAATTGGTGGATGACTGTAGACATCCACCATTCAGTGTGAGGAGATCTCACCAACAGGAGACATTTGTGCCAGCCAGGAAGCAGTTTTATAAACGTGTAACTGAAAGGAACAAAGTGTTCCCAATCAGAGCCGGATTTAGGGGGTGGGGGTGCCCAGGAAGTCAGTACCCTGGGCCCCTTGTCTTAAGGGGCCCCCCAGCCGGAGCTCTGCACCACTCTGTCGCTACTCTCCAGGCTGCCGGGATCCACGCTCCAGCCTCTGCTACTGCCAGGAGAGATGCTGCTGGCGGCGGAGACTGGAGATTGCTTGAGTCAGTCTCCGATCGTGCTGCCCGATAGGAGTGGCGAGGAAGCCGCATGCACAGCCTCACTCCTCCCCGCCAGCGAGTATCCCTCCTGCACCGGCAGCCTGGAGTCTTCTCTCCCAGCTGCAGCGCGGCCTGTTGGGAGCAGGGTTGGTGAGCAGCGCATGCACCGAGCGAGTGCTGATGGTCACGGAGGGGCGGTCCTCCTGTCTTGGGTGCCCTGGGCCCCCCGAGGGCTTAATCCAGCCCTGTTCTCAATATCTATCAGTCTTAGAGGTGGTAGGATTGAAGCCCTTTTGTGTGGAGGGAAAGGCTAATCTCTGTATGCACCTTCTTCATCCATTACCTAATTGAAGAAAATTATGCAGTGCAAAAAAATTAAAACATTTTGAAATACATAATTAATTAAATGTATTTTTGGCAACAAATTCAGGTTTGTCAATATCACAAAAAAAAAATATTTTGTAACAAAATGTTTATATCCATGATAGTTGTTTACAGAATGGTGGAACACAGTACAAAATCAATATTATTTGGGGATATCTCTCTTGGAAGTTATTACCAATCCGTGCATTATGTACATTGTACCTGTTATGTTAATTGTTTTTGGTTTGTTTTTTCTACTTTCTGTAATACTGTACTTGTGCTGGTTTCTGATGTTGTAAAGTGACTTTGAGTCCTGATGGAGAAGAATGCTATATAATAATAATAATAATTATTATTATTATTCGCTTTCGCCATACAGTCTCACATAATCATTTTGCTTTCAAATCATTAGGGAATCCTACTGATTAACTTTGGGTTTTGTGGCGAACCCCAGGGATCTGTACTTGGCAAATGGCATTAACGGGAAAGTATTCCTTTTTGACACAAAGGTATGCAACAGTGTAGGCACACCAAGAAGAGTAAAACAAATGCTTGATGTTCTAGGTAGATTAGAGGAATGGTCAAGAGCATGACAACTACAGTTTAATGCCAAAAAATGCAAAATCATGCACTTAGGTCTCAAAAATGTAGGCTAAATATAGTATTAATAACAGTATACTGGAAACTACTAATGAGGAAAGGGATCTCAGAGTCACTATTTCAGGTGACTTAAAGGCAATGTAACAAAGCGAAGAGGAAGGCTAGTCAGATGCTTGGTTGCATAGGGAGAGGAATCAGCAGCAGACAGAAATAAGTAATAATACCAATCTACAGGTCATTGGCCTCATCTAGAATACTGTGTTCAATACTGGAGGCCATATCTTCAGAAGGATATTTCTGCAGCAGGAAAACATCGGGGTGTAGAGTGGATCTTGATCCAGAGACACCAACAGGCTAAAGCTTTAGGCTGTCCCAGGATGCATTTGGACCTCCTCTATAACCCCACCTCCAGGCACTGTGAGCTCAGTTTCGCGTTGGTGCCTGCAGCGCCAGGTCACCTAGCAGAAGAGCTGCATTGGGCAGCCCTGAAAAAGCTTTTCTAAGAAGATTTCTTCTCTGGGCTGTCAGCGCTATCAGGGTGACACTTCAGCGCTGCAGCTCCATCACCTCCCAAGCGGTGTTGCATACTCCCGCGGCTCAGTTCCCGGGTACTTGCGGCAAAGAAGTCTGGCTTAGGCACAGTGTCGAAGGCCGCTCTCCTGGGTCGCATGGCTGCTACGGGAAGGAGGTAAGAGGCTCCCCCAGGCAGGACCCGCCATTAAATCACATTCTGACGGCGACCTAGGGAGACGGGTCGTGGTGCTGGTGTGGGCACTTTCAGCGAGCAGGGACTCCACTAGACCACCAGGGCATCTGAGTACAGGTCGTGTGTACTAACACCCCATTTAATATGATTCGCTAGTACCTGGGGTGGAAGTTCAGCATAGGGGAGCAGGCGCTTGACATGTAGCCCCCTCCCTGGTCCAGGGTGCCATCTCCTCGCAGATTTCCTGCCCTGGAGTTGCCTCACACTCTCCCTCATTCCCTCACAGAGACACTGGGTGCCATCTTACAGCATAGCAGCAGTAGCTGGTCTCTGGGATTCCAGGGAAAGTCTCCCATGTAAACCCGCCTGTATACAGAGCCATGACTTTACATTCACTTGAGTATCCTACATGTACTGTTTACAGAATATAATGTACGTTTATTCTGATGTATTCTCCGGTTACGGACCACGCTGTGATATATATATATATGTACGTATAATAATAATAATAATAATAATAATAATAACAATAATAATAATACAATGCAGCTTTATTGTGATAATAATTTCTGCATTGTCTGTGACTGTGTGCCTGTATCTGCTGTTTGGTTTCACTCTCAGTGTTTCCCAGATATAACTTTCACTATATTCTGTACCCTATGGGCTAGGTGCATCTGGGTCCACTAATACAGTGCGACACAGCATTTATCCAATACGTATATTCTACTGTGTATTCAGTCGCATAATACCGGATTTATTCGCAGGTATTGTACTTTGTCTGGCTTTATCGTACTCAGGGGGATATTCAGTTACCTGCAGCGACTGCGGGTGTAAAAGTATCGCCGAGGGGGCTATCTAATTATCCCCGATAAGCCGGCATGTGCCGCGGCTTTACAGGGATTTGTTTCACCTGCCTCTGGCAATAACAGCCCCGTTTTCACCTGAAAAAAAAGGGTCTGTTTCTACTGAAAACACACAGGTTTCGCTGAACCTTTGTGTTTTCGGGTGAAAAAACAATCGATTAAGTATCTGGAAATATCACCCGAAAGGGCAGTAAATCAGTGGAAGCTCCTGCATCATGCAGAGCATGCTCCAGGTATTTTCCAGAGGAGGAAGTGTTGTATAATGGTCTGTGTACTATTTGTCATACATCTCCCAGTTAGTCCGCAGCTCCTGCATCTACACAGGAGCCTACCTAGGCTGCATTCTCCAACCTACTGGGTACTGGGTGAATGCCTAGCGCCCCCTATGGGACCACCTGTGTAACTAATACCCCTTTTCCACCTAAAACGCGGGTCGCAGCCGGGAGCCTGACATGGGTGCTACCCGTCTGCGATCCGTGTCAGCCCTCTTTTCTACTACAGTCACCATCCCGGCATATTGTTGGGTTGGTGACACTGCCGATGATGATGCAGGGGTGGCGCTGGGAGATCACGGCGCTGCCTTTCCATACACTGTGAGCGGGAGCCGGGTCACATCGACCCGGCTTCCGTTTACACAGCACAGCTTACCAGGTTGAACCCATGTTCAACTCAGCAAGCAATCAGAGTTTGAATACCGTGTCACTCAACCCAGATTATTCCAACTCAGCCCTTTTAAACCAGCCAGCAACACGGGTTATGCGCTTTCATGTGCAATAACCCATGTTATATGCTAGTTGGTGTAAAAGGGGTATAAATCACAAATTGTCCCCATGGTTAATCCGCTTTGTGTGGAAAATCTGTCTAACCAGCTGCAGAAAAAAATCAGTCATTGGTAAGAAAAACATCAGCCCAAGGTCACTCCTGTGTTCCTGGGTCCCTTAAACTGGCTGCTTCCTCCTCCTCACAATCCATAATCCTCTCTGATGGTTCATTCCCCCTTGCAGATTAATGTCCCTGCCTTAATGGTTGCTCTTAAGCATATCCTACAATTCACTAATGATGTGGATTCCACTACTGTGGCCAGTGGTGCCGAGAGAGGGGGGGAGGGTACAAATTACCCGGGTCCAGTAGGGGCCAGGGCCCCTCCGTCTTGCCTAGCAGCAGCAGCTGCAGCTCTTTTCCTCAGCCCAGCACACGCTGCTGTGTACTGGGCTGCAGTGTTGGCATGGAGGTGCTTAAAATACTATTTTTTAGTATTTTTTCTGAGGGTACATAGCCACACCTCTTGTGATTAGGCCATGCCCCTTGAAAAGTAACTGGTCCCTGGCTGTGGCTAAGAAAACTGTTAAGTTTAAACAGCAGAAGGTGGTTAAAACTGGAACACCCAATTCTGACCACGGACTTCAGGTGGGAACGCTGGTATTATCCAGGAAAGAAATTTCCTCTGCATTAACGAGACTTCGCTCACTATCCTCTCCCTGCAGAGTTGTGTAACAAATGACAGTATCCACCGCCGGTGGATTCTTACGTCACCCGCCTCGTGGTGTCGTCCACTCTGCTCATCACCACTGTCCCTTCACTGAAAGAACTGATAGATAAGTGTGTCAAAGGTTGCATGAAAAAATAAATAAATAAATATATATATATATATATATATATATATATATATATACACACACTCCCATACAGGGGGCTAATCTTAGTCCCACTATAACTGCCTCTTGAGCTGTGAAAAGAGCGTGGGTTAAGGCCATAGAGGAAGAGCTGCCCGAGGATATATCTGTCATTGCCAGACAATACCTGTCTCACATTACCACTGCCACCTATTGTGTTTAGGAGGCACCCCCTGAGACAGGTGTAATGGCAGCCAAGGTGTCATCCATGTCTGTACTGGCTCGCCGCATACTGTGGTTGAGGTCGTAGAAAATGGTCCTGGACTCCAAAAAGACCTTGGAGGTACCCCCCTTCACTGGGGACATTTGTTTGGGAAAGACCTGAATAAAATAGTGTCTGAATTGTAGCTGCTACGATGGCTTTTATCCCCACTACTAGTCCTTCTGAACAGAAGGCAAAAGGTAGCACTTTTCGTTCCTTTCGGACTCAATGGAATGCAAAAGCTCAGGCATACCCGATACAATCTTGTGCTCCAAAAACCACAAAGCCCAAGGCCAAACAATCATGGGCAGCCCGTCAACCTGCTTCAAAACTGACAAGCCTGCTGCATGATGGGGCGGGCCTCCCTCTGGGGGATCCCAGAGTAGGAGGCTGGCTTCTACAGTTCTTACTCAAGGGGGGGTGTACCAGCGCACTAGGTTTTAATGAGGTCGGCGAGCTGCTTACAAAGTAGGGTGACTGACCTACGGAGAGCAGTGAACAATTGGTAATTTGCAGCGCTCAACCTATATGAGTATATAAATGATGATGCTATGAAACAAAGTGAAATATCAAAAAATTACTTGGTTTTATTACTAAAAAGACAAATGCATAATTAATATGCATGCATAAACGAAATAGCAATCAAGAATTAATCTGTTGAGGATATGTTTTGGGTAGTGATGTAATTGCTGTTGGGGACGGTAAATGTATAATAAGATGCTAGAGCAGAATTGTAGGATGCACAACCAGGTTGCTACGCCTGCTGTGGAATGTAGTTCTGGTGGTAAAAATGTCCAGTTAAATGTAAGAAAAAAGGAAAACAAGGAAAAAGTAAAAAGTTCTGTTCAGCTGTGACCCAGCTGGTTGTGAGAGATCCAAATGGCAGTAAGGAATAAAGTCACTTTCAGGATAGTCAGCGGCGTCCCGCTGACTATTTGCACGACCTGATGATGATGCCGGCTTACGGTGATTGCGGTGTTCCCCCGGGGTTCAAGGTGCGCCGGGTGCTGGGAGGGTGAGGGGACAGGGAGCTCCGGACTGACTAGGCCCTGTGGGAAGGGAATCCTCCCCTCTCTGTCCTGGTACGGACAGCGATGGGAGATCCGGCCACCGCAGGGATTGGTCTGGCGGCGGTCAGCTAGTGTGGGCTTGTTGAGAGCCGTCACTGCCCACCGTCCGCCGGGAACGGAGGTTCTTGGTTCACCTGTCTCTCCCCCCTCCTCCGCTGATCGATTTGAAAACACCCCACCGGCTTACCTCGTCTCCTTCGGGTCTCTCTCCGTCGCTGCTGACTTCTTCCGGGTAGGGGAGTCACGTGACCCCCGCTCGGCTAGTCTGAAAAAGTTCCTCGGCCCGTACTGCCTGTACGGTGTTTGTGGGAAATCAGTCGTGGATGCCCTCTACAGTTCACCTAGGTCTGGTTAAAGACCACTTCAGATGCATGGGTACTGGAAGTTGTCTGTCGCGGCTATGTTGTTTCTTTCCAGAGACGTCTCCCTCGCCAGTTTTGCACCACGGCTCTCCCTTCGGATCTGTTAAAGGCGCAAGCTCTACAAACTGTTGTGAATTCCCTCAGAGTACAGGAGTGGCTGTGCCGGTACCTCAGTCCCAAAGAGGCTAAGGTTACTACTCGATCCTGTTTCTAGCCTGAAATCCAATGAGTCTTTCCTGCCTATACTCAACCTCAAATCTCTGAACAAGTTTGTGAGAGTGTCCAGGTTTCGTATGGAAATGCTGTGCTCAGTTGTGCTGGCTATGAAACCCGGAGACTATATGGTATCCCTGGATATACAGGATGCATATCTGCATATACCTATTGCCATATCGCATCAACAGTTTCTGCGGTTTGCTATTGGCAGCCTCCACTACCAATTCCAAGCTCTGCCATTTGGACTGGCTACGGCTCCTCGGATCTTCACCAAGGTCATGGCCATGATGATGGCTCATCTCCATCGCCAGGAAGTCAGAATCCAGCCGTACCTAGATGACCTGCTGATTCTGGCAAATTCCCTCAAAGTCCTCGTCAGTCATCTGCAACTGATTAACCTTCCTGCAAGCCCATGGGTGGCTTATCAATTGGAAGAAGTCCTCGCTGGTCCCAGCTCAGAGCATGGTGCACCTGGAGGGAACTCGTGGACACACACAGTCAGAGACTGTTTCTGTCTCCAGAAAAAGTCCTGAAAATTCAGGACAGGATAAGATGCTTCCCTCATCGCCCCAGAGTGTCTATACACTCAGTGATGCAAGTAATTGGCCTGATGGTGTCGGCCTTCAACGTGGTAGAGTACACTCAATTAATTCCCACCCAATACATAGGTTAATCCTTTCCAAGTAGGATGGCCTGCCTCATCGGATCAGATTTCACATGATCTTTGTGACTCCGGAGGTTCGTCTGTCACTGTCCTGGTGGCTCCTGGACCAGCAATTGAGCGGGAGCCATCCTCTCTGGGTCCCCAACTAGGTCCTGCTTACAACGGACGCAAGTCTGAGGGGATGGGGAGTGGCGTTGGAGCAACACTCTTTTCTATGTCGTTGGACCAAGGAGGAATCACTCCTTCCAATAAATATTCTGGAGCTGAGGGTAGTGTTCAATGCACTTTCTCTCACCCTGCCTCTAGTACAGAACAGGCCTGTTCAAGTATGATCAGACAACGCCACCACGGTGGCATACATAAACCATCAAGGCAGCACTCGAAGCCGCATGGCAATGATGGAAGTGTCAAAAATCCTCTTGTTGGGTGGAACGTCATCTGCCAGCCATATCGGCAGTGTTCATTCCGGGTGTCCTGAACTGGGAGGCGTAATTCCTCAGATACCAGGACATGCATGCTGGAGAGTGGAGTCTTCATCCAGAAGCCTTTCAACTCCTAGTGAACAGATGGGGCCTACCAGGCGTAGAACTCATGGTGTCTCGACACAATCACGAGGTTCCGGTCTTCAGATCTCGGACCAGGGATCTTCAAGCATCTTTCATGGATGCACTGGCGGTTCCATTGAACGTTCGGCTGCCCTACGTGTTCCCTCCAGTGTCTCTCCTGCCCACGGTCCTACGGAAGTTCAAACAAGAAATAGGAATACTACTTCTAGTCACTCCAGCGTGGCTAAGACAGCATTGGTTCTCAGACCTGCAGCGTCTGTCAACAGAGCAACCCCTTCTACTTCCTCAGCGCCCAGACCTTCTTGTACAGGGCCCTTGTCTGTACCCAGACCTGGCCAGACTGGCTTTGAAGCTCTTGAAGATTCACTCCTGAGGGCCAAAGGATTCTCTGAGGCGGTTATCCAGTCTATACTGAAGGCCCGCAAACCGGCATCTGCCCGGTTTTATTGCAGGATCTGGAATTCTTACTACACTTGGTGTGCTGATAAGAATTATGATTGCGTCTATACCTGACGTTCATACATTCACTCAGGGTGTACTGTGGATTCAGCCTACCTATGTCCCTCCTGTGGCTCCATGGAATCTGTCTTTTGTACTAAATGCCCTGCAAGAGTCTTCATTTGAACCTCTTGAGTCAGTTGACCGTACATGGCTCACGGCCAAGGACCTGTTCTTGCTGGGTATTGCCTCCGCAAGACGGGTGTCGGACTTAGGCGCTTTATCCTGTCGTCTACCCTTTCTGATATTTCACCGTGACCCGGCCGTTCTACGAACTCGACTGGGTTATTTTCCTAAAGTGGTGTCATCTTTTCACCTTAACCAAGAGATTGTGGTATCTGCCTTTATCTCTTCAGATTTGTCTCCCAAAGAACGTTCTTTGGATGTGGTAAGGGCTCTCCATATCTGTGTGGAGAGGACTGCCTCTATCAGGAGATCAGATACTCTTTTTGTCCTGTTTGGTTTCTTCAAACAGGCCTGGCCTGCAAAAAAGCCAACCTTGGCCAGATGGATTAGAATGGTGATTTCACAAGTTTATGCACAAGCTGGACTCCCAGCTCCTGCTGCTATTAGAGCTCATTCTACTCGGTCTGTTGGACCTTCTTGGGCAGCCTGCCGTGGTGCGTCTGCAGCATAATTGTGCAAGGTGGCTACATGGTCCTCAGTGAACACGTTTCATAGGTTCTATGCCTTTGATACTTCCGCCTCCCAGGATGCTTCCTTTAGACGTCGGATTTTCATATGTGCTAAAGCGCATCCCCTCCCTTGCGGAACTGCTTTAGGATATCCCAGATGTTTCCCTGTGAAAAACAATGGTTAACACTCTTTCTGCGAGGTACATTGTATTCCACAGGGCGCCCGCCCTGACGCACCTAGCTTCTATGGGTTTGTATGGCATTAGCCGCTGGTACCTTCTCCTGTCGTGAGAATGTGGTTCTATGTGACTAACATCTGCCTTTTTAGCCTGTTGGTGCCTCTGGATCAAGATCCACTGTACACCCCGTAGGTTCCCTGTGGAACCCAATGTACCTCGCAGAAAGAGTATTAAAACCATGGTAAGTGTACCATAACACTCCTTTTATACATAAAAGACTGTACAAAGGAGGGCAACTAAAATGGTACATGCCCACATCATAAAACATACCCAGAAAGTCAATATGTATAGTTTTGAGCAGAGAAGGGAAAGGCCGGACATGATAGAAACTTTTAAATATATCAAGGATTTTAACAAAAGGAGGTAGGTTCAGGGGACATTTGAGGAAAAATTACTTCACAGAAAGGGTAGTGGACAAGTGGAATAGCCTTTTATTAGCGGTGGAAGGATAAGACAGTAGAGCAATGTAAACATGCATGGGATAGACATACTGATATTCTTACAAAGAAATAAGGATCAAGTAAGGTTTGAGCAGGGCCAAAACTAGGGTTTTTGTCAGCTGGGCAAGGCAGTAACATGGTGAAGCCCCCCCTGGTCACAGCAACAGCAGCACAGAGTATAACAGCAGCTGCTAAAAGTCCACATAAGATGAAATGTCTCTATTGATTAGTACAGTAATTGCGCTGGTTCTACCCCATGTGTATGCCAGCCATAGAACCTGTGAAATTAATGTGTCCAGAGTTAAAGGGATGAGGTGGTAATCCTAAATTGTGCATTAATATTTTGAACAAAAACGAGTTTTATGGTAAGAACTTACCTTTGTTAAAACTCTTTCTGCGAGGTACACTGGGCTCCACAAGGAATGGACAATGGGTGTAGAGTAGGATCTTGATCCAAGGCACCAACAGACTCAAAGCTTTGACTGTTCCCAGAATGCATAGCGCTGCCTACTATATCACCCCGCCTCCCTGCACAGGATCTCAGTTTTTAGTTAACCAGTCCAATGCAGTAGCAGGAAAAGAGACGACAACGGTTAGTAGCCTCAGCACCGCATTCTCACGACAGGAGACGTGTCAGCGGCTAATACCATACCAACCCAAAGAAGCTAAGTGCGTCAGGGTGTGCGCCTTGTTGAGCCCAGTGTACCTCGCGGAAAGAGTTTTAACAAAGGTAAGTTCTTACCATAAAACTCGTTTTCTGCTGCGGGGTACACTGGGCTCCACAAGGAATGGACAATGGGGATGTCCTAAAGCAGTTCCTTATGGGAGGGGATGCACTGTAGCGGGCACAAGAACCCAGCGTCCAAAGGAAGCATCCTGGGAAGCGGCAGTATCAAAGGCATAGAACCTTATGAACGTGTTCACAGAGGAACATGTAGCCGCCTTGCACAATTGTTCAAGGGTCGCACCACGTTGGGCCACCCAAGAAAGTCCAACAGACCGAGTAGAATGGGCCTTAATGTGATCAGGAGCAGAGAGACCAGCCTTCACATAAGCATGTGCAATCACCATTCTAATCCATCTGGCCATAGTTTGCTTGTGAGCAGGCCAGCCCCGTTTGTGAAACCCAAACACAACAAAAAGAGAATCAGATTTCCTAATAGGAGCAGTTCTCTTCACATAGATACGGAGAGCCCGTACCACATCCAAAGACCGCTCTTTGGGAGACAGATCAGGAGAAACAAGTGCCGGAACTACAATCTCCTGATTAAGGTGGAACGAAGAAACCACCTAAGGTAGATAGCCGGGACGAGTCCTAAGAACCGCCCGGTCATGGTGAAATATCAGATATGGGGAACTGCAGGACTAGGCACCCAAATCCGACACTCTTCTAGCTGAAGCAATAGCCAGCAGAAACACCACCTTAAGGGAAAGCCACTTAAGGTCAGCTGAACCAAGAGGTTCAAACGGAGACTCTTGTAACGCCTCTAAAACCACGACAAGTCCCAAGGAGCCACAGGTGGGACATAGGGAGGTTGGATACGCAACACGCCCTGAGTAAAGGTATGCACATCAGGTAAGGTCGCAATTTTTCTCTGAAACCACACCGACAAGGCAGATATTTGAACCTTGAGGGAGGCCAGACACAGGCCTAAGTCCAGGCCCTGCTGAAGAAAAGCCAACAACTTGGCTATACTAAACTTGGTAGCGTCATAATCGTTAGATGCGCACCAAACAAAGTAAGAATGCCAGACCCTATAGTAAATCCGAGGCGAAGCCAGTTTCCGGGCACGCAACATAGTTTGAATGACCGCCTCAGAAAACCCTTTAGCCCTTAAAACTTCAAGAGCCACGCCATCAAAGACAGCCGGGCTAGGTCCTGGTAGACACAGGGGCCCTGAACGAGGAGGTCTGGGCGTTGTGGAAGTAGAAGTGGGCGCTCTGACGGTAGGCCTTGCAGGAATGAGAACCAGTGCCGTCTGGGCCACGCTGGAGCTATGAGAAGCAGAATTCCTTTTTCTTGCTTGAACTTCCAAATTACCCTGGGCAGGAGTGACACCAGAGGGAACACGTACGGCAGCCGAAACCTCCACGGTACTGCCAGCGCATCCACGAATGCTGCTTGAGGATCCCTTGTCCTTGCTACGAAGACCGGAACCTTGTGATTGTGTCGAGACGTCATCAGATCTACGTCTGGAAGGCCCCACCTTTCCACTAGGAGTTGAAACACTTCTGGATGGAGGCCCCACTCGCCAGCATGCACGTCCTGACGACTGAGAAAGTCCGCTTCCCAATTCAGGACTCCCGGAATGAATATTGCCGATATGGCTGGTAGATGGCGTTCTGCCCACTGTAGAATCCGTGAGACTTCCTTCATTGCTAGTCGGCTTCGAGTGCCGCTTTGATGATTTATGTAAGCCACTGTGGTGGCGTTGTCCGACTGTACTTGAACAGGACGGTTCTGAATTAAATGCTGGGCTAGGTTCAAGGCATTGAAGACCGTCCACAACTCCAGAATATTGATCGAGAGGAGGGACTCCTCCTTGGTCCACCGCCCCTGAAGGGAGTGTTGCTCCAGCACCGTGCCCCAACCTCTTAGACTGGCATCTGTCGTCAACAGGACCCAGTCGGATATCCAGAATGGACGGCCCCTGCACAGTTGATGGTCCCGGAGCCACCAGAGCAGCGACAGACGGACCTATGAGATCATTTGAGACCTGATCCAGTGAGGCAGGCCATCCCATTTGGCTAGAATCAGCCTCTGGAGAGGGCGAGAGTGAAATTGAGCGTACTCCACCATCTCGAATGCTGACACCATGAGGTCCAGCACCTGCATCGCCATATGTATCGACACTTGCGGACGAGATAGGAAGCAACTAATCCTGTCCTGAAGTTTCAGGAATTTCTCCTGACACAGGAACAACCGCTGGTTGTGAGTGTCCAATAGTGCTCCCAGATGCACCATGCTCTGAGCAGGGATCAGGGATGACTTCTTCCAGTTGATGAGCCACCCGTGGGCTTGCAGAAACCGGACCGTCACATCTAGATGACGCAGGAGAAGTTCTGGGGAATTTGCCAGGATTAACAAGTCTTCCAAATACAGCAGTATCCTGACCCCTTGACGGCGGAGTACCACCGTCATCACCGTCATGACTTTTGTAAAGACTTGCAGAGACGTTGTTAAACCAAAAGGTAACGTCCGAAACTGGAAATGGCAGTTGCCAATCGCAAATCTCAGGTATTGCTGATGAGACACTGCTATAGGAATATGCAGGTAAGCATCCTGTATATCCAGGGAGACCATGAAGTCCCCAGGTTCCAAGGCCAGAACTATAGAGCGAAGGGTTTCCATCCGGAACTTGGAAACCTTCACAAACCTGTTCAATGCCTTGAGGTTGAGAATGGGCCGGGAGGACCCATTCGGTTTCGGGACTAGAAACAGCGGAGAATAGTACCCCCGGCCCCTCTGCGCAAGAGGCACCTGTACTACGACTCCTGTATCCAGAAGGGTCTGTACCACCGAATGTAGAGTGTTTGCCTTTGTCTAGTCCAACGGGACATCTGTCTGGCAAAATCGATGAGGGGGTCAGTTGTTGAAGACTATGGCGTAACCTCGATTGACGACTTCCCGTACCCAGGCATCTGAAGTGGTCTTCAACCATTCCTGGGTATACCCTAGAAGCCGGCCCCCCACCCTGGGATCCCCCAGAGGGAGGCCCGCCCCGTCATGCGGCAGGCTTATCTGTCTTGGAAGCTGGCTGACGGGCCGCCCAGGCTCTTTTGGGCTTAGGCTTACCAGGTTTCGAAGTGCGGGCCTGCTTGTTGTATGCCTTACCTTTTGCTTTACCTGAAGGACGAAAGGGGCGAAAGGAGGTACCTTTAGCCTTCGACACAGAAGGAGCAGTACTTGGCAGACAGGCAGTTTTGGCAGTAGCCAAGTCAGCCACAATCTTATTTAAATCCTCCCCAAACAGAATATCTCCCTTAAAAGGGAGTACCTCCAGGGTTTTTCTAGAGTCCAGATCCACAGACCGGGATCTCAGCCACAATATCCGGCGAGCCAGGACTGACGTAGTAGAGGCCTTGGCTGCCAGGATACCGGCATCAGAAGCCGCCTCTTTAATATAACGAGAAGCTGTGACAATATAAGACAAGCATTGTCTAGCATGGTCAGAGGAGATTTCAGCATCTAACTCCAAGCCCATGCTTCAATGGCCTCTGCAGCCCAAGTAGCTGCAAAAGTGGGCCTTTGTGCAGCACCCGTGAGGGTGTAAATCGCTTTCAGACAACCCTCCACACGTTTATCCGTAGGCTCTTTTAGAGATGTGACAGTAGTGACCGGCAGAGCTGAGGAAACCACCATCCTAGCCACATGTGAGTCCACTGGAGGAGGTGTTTCCCAATTCTTAGACAGCTCCGGCGCGAGGGGATAGCGAGCCAGCATCTTCTTTTGAGGCACAAACTTCGTACTTGGTTTTCCCAGGGTTCCTGACGTATATCAATTAGGTGGTCAGAGTGAGGTAAAACTTGTTTAATCACCTTCTGACGCTTGAACCTATCTGGTTTCTTAGGAGGAACGGATGGCTCGGGATCATCCGTAATCTGTAAAATTAACTTAATAGCCTCCAAAAGATCAGGAACATCCACATGTGAACCACCCTCCCCATCAGCCGTATCTGAGTCAGAACCTGTGGGGTCAGTGTAAGTGCCGTCTTCATCCGACGAGGTGTCAGTGACGGCAGTGGATTGTGAGGAGACAAGCACTCGCTTAGAGGACCCCTTGGACGTAGGCGAGCGACGGTCAGACTTTTTAGTAGTCGGGGACTGGTTCAACTTCTTTATTTGAGCAGATAAATCATCCGCCCACGGTGGGTTAACTGCAGGGACCACAAACGGTTGTACCGGCATTGGGGGTCCCATAGGGGGTGTTAGTTTATGAACTAGTGTATGCAGAAGCGTGGAAAAAGTGGCCCACGGCGGGTCATTATTTGCCCTCGTTGCCACCGTCCCACTGGGGGGCAAGGAGCCCCCAGAACCAGAGCCCAAAGCTGCTATATTCTCCTCATAGGTATCTGCGGCTTCAGCAACATCAGCAGTGTGTTCAGCCCCAGAACCGTTACCCTCAGAAGCAGACATGATATAACTTGCAGTATCAGGTAACACAGTACAATTTGTCAGCAGCACAATACCTCTAGCCTAAACCCCTGCGCAGTGTAGTTAGCACTAGCAGAGATAAAGGAGAGATATGGTGACTAAATCACAGAGAAAAAATAAGAATTTACTTACCGATAATTCTATTTCTCGTAGTCCGTAGTGGATGCTGGGGACTCCGTAAGGACCATGGGGATTAGCGGCTCCGCAGGAGACTGGGCACATCTAAAGAAAGCTTTAGGACTAGCTGGTGTGCACTGGCTCCTCCCCCTATGACCCTCCTCCAAGCCTCAGTTAGGATACTGTGCCCGGACGAGCGTACACAATAAGGAAGGATCTTGAATCCCGGGTAAAACTCATACCAGCCACACCTATCACACCGTATAACTTGTGATCTGAACCCAGTTAACAGCATGATAACAGAGGAGCCTCTAGAAAAGATGGCTCACTACAGCAATAACCCGATCTTTTTGGTAACAATAACTATGTACCAGTATTGCAGACAATCCGCACTTGGGATGGGCGCCCAGCATCCACTACGGACTACGAGAAATAGAATTATCGGTAAGTAAATTCTTATTTTCTCTAACGTCCTAAGTGGATGCTGGGGACTCCGTAAGGACCATGGGGATTATACCAAAGCTCCCAAACGGGCGGGAGAGTGCGGATGACTCTGCAGCACCAATTGAGAGAAACTCCAGGTCCTCCTCAGCCAGGGTATCAATTTTGTAGAATTTTACAAACGTATTTGCTCCTGACCAAGTAGCTGCTCGGCAAAGTTGTAAAGCCGAGACCCCTCGGGCAACCGCCCAAGATGAGCCCACTTTTCTTGTGGAGTGGGCATTTACAGATTTTTTGGCTGTGGCAGGCCTGCCACAGAATGTGCAAGCTGAATTGTACTACAAATCCAACGAGCAATAGTCTGCTTAGAAGCAGGAGCACCCAGCTTGTTGGGTGCATACAGGATAAACAGCGAGTCAGTTTTCCTGACTCCAGCCGTCCTGGATATTTTCAAGGCCCTGACAACATCTAGCAACTTGGAGTCCTCCAAGTCCCTAGTAGCCGCAGGCACCACAATAGGTTGGTTCAGGTGAAACGCTGAAACCACCTTAGGGAGAAACTGAGGACGAGTCCTCAATTCCCCCTGTCCGAATGGAAAATCAGATAAGGGCTTTTACAGGATAAAGCCGCCAATTCTGACACGCGCCTGGCCCCGGCCAGGGCCAACAGCATGACCACTTTCCATGTGAGATATTTTAACTCCACAGATTTAAGTGGTTCAACCCAATGTGACTTTTGGAAACCAAAACCTACATTGAGATCCCAAAGTGCCACTGGAGGCACAAAAGGAGGCTGTATATGCAGTACCCCTTTTACAAACGTCTGAACTTCAGGGACTGAAGCTAGTTCTTTTTGGAAGAAAATTGACAGGGCCGAAATTTGAACCTTAATGGACCCCAATTTCAGGCCCATAGACACTCCTGTTTGCAGGAAATGTAGGAATCGACCCAGTTGAATTTCCTCCGTCGGGCCTTACTGGCCTCGCACCACGCAACATATTTTCGCCAAATGCGGTGATAATGTTTTGCGGTTACATCCTTCCTGGCTTTGATCAGGATAGGGATGACTTCATCCGGAATGCCTTTTTTCCTTCAGGATCCGGCGTTCAACCGCCATGCCGTCAAACGCAGCCGCGGTAAGTCTTGGAACAGACAGGGTCCATGCTGGAGCAGGTCCCTTCTTAGAGGTAGAGGCCACGGATCCTCCGTGAGCATCTCTTGAAGTTCCGGTTACCAATTCCTTCTTGGCCAATCCGGAGCCACGAATATAGTGCTTACTCCTCTCCATCTTATCAATCTCAGTACCTTGGATATGAGAGGTAGAGGAGGGAACACATACACTGACTGGTACACCCACGGTGTTACCAGAGCGTCTACAGCTATTGCCTGAGGGTCCCTTGACCTGGCGCAATACCTGTCGAGTTTTTCCCAACGGTTTATAATCATGTGGAAGACTTCTGGGTGAAGTCCCCACTCTCCCGGGTGGAGGTCGTGTTGAGGAAGTCTGCTTCCCAGTTGTCCACTCCCGGAATGAATACTGCTGACAGTGCTATCACATGGTTTTCCGCCCAGCGAAAAATCCTTGCAGCTTCTGCCATTGCTCCTGCTTCTTGTGCCACCCTTGTTTGTTTACGTGGGTGACTGCCGTGATGTTGTCCGACTGGATCAACACCGGCTGACCTTGAAGCAGAGGTCTTGCTGAGCTTAGAGCATTGTAAATGGCCCTTAGCTTTAGGATATTTATGTGAAGTGACGTCTCCAGGCTAGACTATAAGCTCTGGATATTCCTTCCCTGTGTGACTGCTCCCCAGCCTCGCAGGCTGGCATCCGTGGTCACCAGGACCCAGTCCTGAATGCCGAATCTGCGGCCCTCTAGAAGATGAGCACTCTGCAACCACCACAGGAGGGACACCCTTGTCCTTGGTGACAGGGTTATCCGCTGATGCATCTGAAGATGCGACCCGGACCATTTGTCCAGCAGGTCCCACTGGAAAGTTCTTGCGTGGAATCTGCCGAATGGGATTGCTTCGTAGGAAGCCACCATTATACCCAGAACCCTTGTGTATTGATGCACTGAGACTTGGCTCGGTTTTAGGAGGTTCCTGACTATCTCGGATAACTCCCTGGCTTTCTCCTCCGGGAGAAACACCTTTTTCTGGACTGTGTCCAGGATCATCCCTAGGAACAGAAGACAAGTCGTCGGAACCAGCTGCGATTTTGGAATATTGAGAATCCAATCGTGCTGCCGCAACACTACCTGAGATAGTGCTACACCGACCTCCAACTGTTCCCTGGATCTTACCCTTATCAGGGAATCGTCCAAGTAAGGGATAACTAATATTCCCTTCCTTCGAAAGAATATCATCATTTCGGCCATTACCTTGGTAAAGACCCGGGGTGCCGTGGACCATCCATACGGCAGCGTCTGAACTGATAGTGACAGTTCTGTACCATAAACCTGAGGTACCCTTGATGAGAAGGGTACATTTTTTACATGAAGGTAAGCATCCTTGATGTCCCGAGACATCATGTAGTCCCCTTCTTCCAGGTTCGCAATCACTGCTCTAAGTGACTCAATCTTGAATTTGAACCTCTGTATGTAAGTGTTCAAAGATTTTAGATTTATAATCGGTCTCACCAAGCCGTCCGGCTTTGGTACCACAACAGTGTGGAATAATACCCCGTTCCCTGTTGCAGGAGGGGTACCTTGATTATCACCTGCTGGGAATACAGCTTGTGAATGGCTTCCAAAACTATCTCCCTGTCAGAAGGAGACATTGGTAAAGCCGACTTTAGGAAACGGCGAGGGGGAGACGTCTCGAATTCTAATTTGTACCCCTGAGTATCACCTGAAGGATCCAGGGGTCTACTTGCGAGTGAGCCCACTGCGCGCTGAAATTCATTGAGACGGGCCCCCCACCGTGCCTGATTCTGCTTGTAAAGCCCCAGCGTCATACTGAGGGCTTGGCAGAGGCGGGAGAGGGTTTCTGTTCCTGGGAACTGGCTGATTTCTGCAGCCTTTTTCCTCTCCCTCTGTCACGGGGCAGAAAAGAGGAACCTTTTGCCCGCTTGTCCACGAAAAGACTGCGCCTGATAATACGGCGTCTTCTCATGATGAGAGGCGACCTGGGGTACAAACGTGGATTTCCCAGCTTTTGCCGTGGCCACCAGGTCTGAAAGACCGACCCCAAATAACTCCTCCCCTTAATAAGGCAATATTTCCAAATGCCGTTTGGAATACGCATCACCTGACCACTGACGTGTCCATAACCCTCTACTGGTAGAAATGGACAACGTACTTAGACTTGATGCCAGTCGGCAAATATTCCGCTGTGCATCACGCATATATAGAAATGCATCTTTAAAATGCTCTATAGGCAATAATATACTGTCCCTATCTAAGGTAACAATATTTTCAGTCAGGGAATCCGACCACGCCAACCCAGCACTGCACATCCAGGCTGAGGCGATTGCTGGTCGCAGTATAACACCAGTATGTGTGTAATACATTTTAGAATATCCTCCTGCTTTCTATCAGCAGGATCCTTAAGGGCGGCCATCTCAGGAGAGGGTAGAGCCCTTGTTCTTACCAGCGTGTGAGCGCTTTATCCACCCTAGGGGGTGTTTCCCAACGCACCCTAACCTCTGGCGGGAAAGGATATAATGCCAATAACATTTTTATCAGTTGTTATCGGGGGAAACCCACGCATCATCACACACCTCATTTAATTTCTCAGATTCAGGAAAACTACAGGTAGTTTTTCCTCACCGAACATAATACCCCTTTTTGGTGGTACTCGTATTATCAGAAATGTGTAAAACATTTTTCATTGCCTCAATCATGTAACGTGTGGCCCTACTGGAAGTCACATTTGTCTCTTCACCGTCGACACTGGAGTCAGTATCCGTGTCGGTGTTTATATCTGCCATCTGAGGTAACGGGCGCTTTAGAGCCCCTGACGGCCTATGAGACGTCTGGACAGGCACAAGCTGAGTAGCCGGCTGTCTCATGTCAACCACTGTCTTTTATACAGAGCTGACACTGTCACGTAATTCTTCCAACAGTTCATCCACTCAGGTGTCGACCCCCTAGGGGGTGACATCACTATTACAGGCAATCTACTCCGTCTTCACATCATTTTTCTCCTCATACATGTCGACACCAACGTACCGACATACAGCACACACACAGGGAATGCTCTGATAGAGGACAGGACCCCACTAGCCCTTTGGGGAGACAGAGGGAGAGTTTGCCAGCACACACCAGAGCGCTATATATATACAGGGATAACCTTATATAAGTGTTTTTCCCCTTATAGCTGCTGTATTGTTTATACTGCGCCTAATTAGTGCCCCCCTCTCTTTATTTAACCCTTTCTGTAGTGTAGTGACTGCAGGGGAGAGACAGGGAGCTTCCCTCCAACGAAGCTGTGAGGGAAAATGGCGCCAGTGTGCTGAGGAGATAGGCTCCGCCCCCTTATCGGCGGCCTTATCTCCCGTTTTTTGTGTATTTTTGGCATGGGTTAAATGCATCCATATAGCCCAGGAGCTATATGTGATGCATCTTTTGCCATTTAAGGTATTTTTATTGCGTCTCAGGGCGCCCCCACCCAGCGCCCTGCACCCTCAGTGACCGGAGTGTGAAGTGTGCTGAGAGCAATGGCGCACAGCTGCGGTGCTGTGCGCTACCTTTTTGAAGACAGGACGTCTTCTGCCGCCGATTTTCTGGATCTCTTCAGGCTTCTGGCTCTGTAAGGGGGCCGGCGGCGCGGCTCTGGGACCCATCCAGGCTGGGCCTGTGATCGTCCCTCTGGAGCTAATGTCCAGTAGCCTAAGAAGTCCAATCCACTCTGCACGCAGGTGAGTTCGCTTCTTCTCCCCTTAGTCCCTCGATGCAGTGAGCCTGTTGCCAGCAGGACTCACTGAAAATAAAAAACCTAAAACTAACTTTTCACTAAGCAGCTCAGGAGAGCCACCTAGTGTGCACCCTTCTCGTTCGGGCACAGAAATCTAACTGAGGCTTGGAGGAGGGTCATAGGGGGAGGAGCCAGTGCACACCAGCTAGTCCTAAAGCTTTCTTTAGATGTGCCCAGTCTCCTGCGGAGCCGCTAATCCCCATGGTCCTTACGGAGTCCCCAGCATCCACTTAGGACGTTAGAGAAATACGTAATACAGTATATCTTTGTGAAAATCCTATATTAGATAAAACCTGACGCACCAAGCCCCCTCAGGTTTTAGAATATAGGGATAGCAGGTTGAGTGAAAGACATGAAATGGACACCACTCAGCTATCAAATGCACACGCAAATAGTAACAGTTTGTACAATGCAGAGGTTATTACTAACAATAATACCTAACTGGACTAGCTTACACAGCTATATAACAATAGATATAACAGTACACAGTAAGAACTGGATGTATATCACAGGGTAATTGTACTAGGAAACCCTGACTAAATGCACTCTTTCTTAACTAACACTGACTAAAAAAGGCAGGTAGAATACTTAAGTGTCTTGTAAAGTCATAGCACTGACAACCAGGTGGCTTCACATAGGAGGATTTGCCCAAGCATTCCCGGGAACAGTGAGCTGAGGGATAATGGCGCCGCAGACACTGACAGGGAGTGAGGGAGAGACAGATATGCAGCTCCAGGGCGGGAACATTTGCAGAAAATGGTGCCCTGGGGCTGGGGGAGGGGCTTCAGGTCCAAGCTCTATCCCCCTGCTGGCAAAACCACCGGGTACTGCGGGCTCTAATAAAACGGTTTATAGAGAGAACCTGACCTGTCCCATGCCCTGGTGATCTAGTGGGATCGCCTGTACTGCCACAGTGTCCACCGTCAGCGCGCGCGGCCCGCCTCCCACAGACCACGCCGGATCGCGATAAAGACCGGGTCCCGCAAGCGGGACCCACTTACCACCTCCCGAAGCGTGGCCACGCGATCCTGGAGAGCCCCCGTCGTGTGTGCCTGACAAGAAGAAAACCGGAGCCTCCTGCTGTAGTTACCCGGCAACCAGAGCTCGGGAGTGTACAGCACCGCTGGGGAGAGCCGGAGCTGCAGCCGTGAATGTCCACTGACATGTAACACTGCTGCTGCCCTTGAAATTTTCACTTTTTTCCTCAGAAAAAAAGCTTTTCTTAGGGCTGCCTGGAGCAGCCCCTCTGTTAAGTGCCTGCTACTGCAGCACCAACTACAAAACTGAGATCCTCTGCAGGGAGGCGGGGTGATGTAGGAGGCAGCGCTATGCATTCTGGGAACAGTCAAAGCTTTGAGCCTGTTCGTGCCTCGGATCAAGATCCTACTCTACACCCATTGTCCATTCCTTGTGGAGCCCAGTGTACCCCGCAGCAGAAAATGGAATAAAACAAGACTAGGTTATAACAAACAGGTAAAAGGTAAGAGGATCCTGCTCGCAAGCTTACCATCTATAAGGATAATTATACATTCAGTGTGGCAGTACCACATAATGAAACCCTAGCAACAGCCCTTGATCAAATGGCTACAATTACTCTCATGTCTAAGCTTCAATCACAATCTCGGGTTGCAAAATAGAATGATATATACCTAACCACACATAATGAAGTGCTCTGGATACCGCTAAACAAACATGGAAGTATATTTACTAAAGGTTGCTTCTCCAAAGCGGACAACTGGCAGCTTTGTAGGCTGGATTTAAAAGTAATGGGTGGGTGGGGGGGAAGGGGGGGCGGCATGGCAAGCAGGACGGAGCACATGTTTCAGCCGCCATACTCACTGCTACCAAGCTGTTTACTCCTGCCCTGTCTGCCCATTCTGCTCCGCCCTGGGTACCCGCATCGTCCCTGGCCTGTGTGCTAGCCTTTTGGAGTGCTCTGTGGGGTCCACAGCGCCTTGCAACCTATCCAGTCCCCTGAAGCAGATGCCTCAATTTCTGAGCTCCAGCGGCCTACGTGATGTCACCGCCGCGGATGCTGCTGGTTACACCCGCTGATTCCTCTCTCCCTGCTAGCTATCCTGAGCTGAAATCCCCTCTGGGAGGGTGTTATTATCTGGAATACCATCTGCATCACCTGGGAATTGCTGGGCGGCAGCCATCTTGGTGCTCTTCCACACTGCCTCTGTGTGCTTGGGCATTGTCTGTGTTGCTTCCTCCAGCATCCAGTGCTCCCTCCATGGCTCCAAGGCCCCCTGTCCTCATTGCTCTACAAACTGGTGGGTGAGTGCCTTACAACTGCAGCCCCCCCCCCCCCCCTCCGCAAGATTGTCTTACCTGAATATGTTTTTACCCTCACGATGCTCCAGTGTCCCATTGAGTCAACACTCTTAAGACCTTTGAAGTATGCTGTTTTCGTGATCTCCACAGTCTACACTTCTGAGACCTCTGCAGCTCCTGTATGCCCAATCTAGACCGCAGCACGTTTATTCCACTGCCCTTTCTACTACTACTCACTGATTCACCCCTCTGAGGTTTTCCATGCCTGTTAACACCCCTCGGAGGATAAAAATGGTAGTTTTCTTATCTTCACAGGCATTGTAGAGGACATCCTGATTGCTTTAATCTCCCTGTATGCTTCCAACTTCTACCAGGTCCCTTTCCTTTGAGAAACTTTTGAGTAAATATATAAAGTCTGGCAGTGCTCGCTTATTCTAATAGACTATTTTAATTTAGTCCTTGACTCTAAATTAGACAGATCACCTCCCGTCACCTCCCCCTTGCCGCCGGGTCGCCCGTTGGCCGTATCCGCCGTCAGGCAGCTCGGCGGCGGATCGCCTAGTGTGTAGGACCCATTATACTTGTACTCAGATTAAAATTGCTTGGACGGAAAGTCTATATTAAAAAAAAAAGTTACACGTATATTAACAATTACATACAGCTACAGTACACAAATATGGTTGGGTGACAATGGGCAAAAAAGACCATTGTGCATTGTAAAGGGAATATTCCTATATTCTGGTTAAGCAATGAATATAAGCACATGCCAACATGATCATCTACTGACCAGATTTAAAGTGCAGCTCAAGTAATTTGAATCCCATGAATCCCTCTCCCATCAACTATTATAACTTATGAAGGTCCCATGTGTAATTCTCCCACTGTTTGAGAATGTTAACGTGATGGTGCATACACTTCATAGTTCTCTCTCACAGAACTAAATATAAGGAGAAAAGCTAAAGGCAATTGTCTGGAAACGGTAGAAATGTAAGGGATGAACCTCATGTGGAAGAAGAGGGATACGAGAATATTCTTTAAAGCACCAAAAATAAAACATAAATACAAACTTTGCTTGTAAAAAAAATTGGGGGGTATGAGGGCTTTATAAAGCAGGGGTGGATAGTACAGAAGTTGGTAATTGCTGCCTGTGGCTGCACACTACAAGGTTGTGCATGGTCACTGAGAAGTAAACAGACTATCCTGCCCAGGAAGTAGTTAGGTGTCCGGTGGTTAGTAGACCGATGGTCACATAACCTCCCCCTAAATCCCGCCCCCTCGCAATCCCGACGGTCAGCATGCTGACCAATAGGGACTATTCCCACTCGTGGGTGTCCACGACACCCAGAGTAAGAATAGAACCCATGACGACCGTAGGTTGCCACCGAGCCCGAAGCATGGTGAGCGCAGCGAGCCCGCAAGGGGCTTGCTGCACTCGCCACCCCCCGCCGGGATTCCACTGTCGAGATCCCAGCGTCAGTATTTTTCATATACTTTATACAGTCAAAACTCTGCCACAAACGTTAGTATGACAGGAAACGCTCTGTCTCACCTGCCTCACCCCACTGCACATCACTGGTGGATACAGACGTGGGTAATTGCTGCCTGTGGCCGCACACTTAAAGGTTGTGCATGGTCACTGAGAGGTAAACAGACTACCCTGCCGGGATGTATTTATGTGACCGGCGGTCAGGTGACCAACGGTCACATAATCTCCCCCTACATCCTGCCCCCTCACAATCCCGACGGTCAGCATGCCAACCAACAGGGACTATTCCCACTCGTGGGTGTCCATGACACCCACAGAGAAGGAATAGAACCCGTGTCAACCGTAGGTCGCACCGAGCCTGCAGCGTGGAGAGCACAGCGAGCCCGCAATGGGCTTGCTGCACTCGCCACCCCCCGCCGGGATTCATACCCCACCCTCCTGCACAAACACTTCCACTTTGTCTTCTACACAAGAAGGGCAAATAGACATTTTCTACCAGCCGCTCAACTTCCAGGCCCTGCATTTACTGTGTGTGACAGTAGCATACCCAGTAGAACACTAATTAGTGGCCATTCAATAATCAGAGTAGGTGAGAGGTCTCCACACTCTGGTGGAAATGTATCAAAGTGGAGAAATTAACCATAATAATCAGTGTGCTTCTATCCAGTGGCGGATCTGGGGGGGGGTGCCTGTCATGTCTGGCACTTAAAAAAAAAAAAAAACACAGCGCCCACCGCGTTGAAGGGTCTAGTGGCAGCGACGGCAGCAGTACCAATGAGTCAGACTGACTCATTACAGTACGCTGCAGCCGGCTGTAGTAAAGCCAGAAGACTTGGAGGAGAGGAGAGGCTTTCCCCTTCTCTCTACCCCAAGGTCCAGCCACAAGCGATATTCGAGCTGCCGAAGGGGTCACTGACCGGCAGCCGCTGGTGCTTGGCTCGCCGTACATGAATCATGCAGGCAACTCACCAGCACCTGCACTCAGAGGGGCAGCAGCAGCCCTCACGGGCATAAGGTCAGTGAGTGGGTTTCAGGAGAGGGAAGTGGGCAGCACTTACTATCTTCACTGCTGTAGCCATATAAATAGATTTATATATATATATATATATATATATATATATATATATATATAAAGATCTTTTCCTGATGATGAGAAAATAAATCTTGAAACATTGAAAGAAAGTACGTCTCCGTGAAATTAGTTCGAGTGCCGTCAGACCAAAATTACTACATTGGATCCTGGGCTAAGGGAGACCTAGGAGGGCACAGGCGTTTTACTTAAGTATTGGAGTGCTGCCTGTATGCTACTTCTATCTATCTATCTATCTATCTATCTATCTATCTATCTATCTATCTATCTATCTATCTATCTATCTATCTATCTATCTATCTATTTATATAGAAACATACTGCATATACACACATACTGTTTATATGTATGTATGTGTGTATGTATGTATATATATATATATATATATATATCTCCCTCTCCCTTTCTCTCTTCCTCTCTCTCTGTCTTCCTCTCTACCTCGTTACCTCTCCTCTCAGCTATTGTGTTAAGCTCCCATGTTTTCTTCTGTCTGTTTCCCCAGTGATACTTTCCCTTCATGTCTCTATAAACCTCACTACAAATGTCTCACTACTCCCTCCTACTCCTACAGAGACCTTAGGTACCCACTGCCTTTCACTATCCCCCTCTCCTTGTTACCCACTGCCACCTCCCCCTGGCATTACCCACTTTTTCCTTATCACCCTTTCCCCGGTGTTACCCACACTGTCTCTCACTGTCACCATCTGCCTCTCCGTCTCCCACTATGTCTCCTTCACCCACTGCCTCACCCTCTGCCCCTCCCCTGCGTCACTATAAACCCATCACCCTCTCTCTACTGTCACCCTCTGTCTCTCCAAAGTGTCACCGTCTTCCCATCTTACGAATAAGACATTCCCTTTGAGGCCATGACCCTTGTTGCTAGGTTATGCCCTTGTTGTGAGGCCACGCGCACCTTCATGGGACAGCACGCCTTCGGCATGCACAAGGTGCCCCCCTGACATTTTTTCCTGGATCCGCCCCTGCTTCTATCATTTAATAGACTAAGGCCCAGATTTATCAATCCTTGGAGAGTAATAAATTGCACGGTGATAAAGTACCAACCAATCAGCTCCTAACTGTTATGTTACAGGCTGTGTTTAAAAAATGGGAGCTGATTGGTTGGTACTTTATCACTGTGCAATTTATCAATCTTCAAGGCTTGATAAATCTGGACTTATGCTAGATAAAAGATGTAGATAAGATGTACATAAGCCTGGTTCCTAACGATATAACTGGTACCTAGAGAGGTACTGTAGCTCCTACTATAAATTGTAAAATTATAAATTGCTAATATGCAGTATGATGGCATCTTCATGGGGAGACATTGTCATGATAGGTGGGCAACTGAAGTTTGATGAAAATGTTTATTCTAGAAGACTTTATAGAATTTATATTACTGCAGATTTTATCAGACATCTATTTTTAGCCACTATAAATATGGTCTTAACATGTGCACCTGCATCTGTATTTTGGACTATGTTCTGTATTTTCAGTGACACACAGTTATACACACACGGGCGGATATATTCCCATATTATAGTTACATATTATAGTACAGCACATAATATTGGGCACTAAATATTGGTCACAAAAATATCTCCATCAATCATCATAGAATCACTAGACAGTGCCAAACTGAATAATAGAAAAGCATGGTATCCGGATGGTAGGTCGACAATACACTACTTAGGTTGACGGTCAATACACTACTTAGGTCGACACTGACATGGTCGACATAGCAAAATGTCAACACATTAAAATGGTCAACACGAGTCAGGTTGGCACATGAAAAGGTCGACATGGTTTTTTTTTTTTTAAAAACCCTATATTTTAAAAATTTTCATACTTTACCATCGAAGTGGACTACGACTGGGAATAGTAACCTGTGCCGTGCGCATTGGTAGCGGAGCAAGGCATCTTGCCTGCATCCTGGGAAGCGGTACACTAATTGGGGTTCCTGGTCATGTTACGGAAAAAAAAGACACCAAAACCAGTTAAAAATACATGTCGACCTTTCCATGTGTCGACCAATCCTGTGTGTAATATTTTCATGTGTCAACCATTTTCCTATGTCAACCATATTAATGTCGACCAATAGGGGTCAACCTAATGACTATCCACCTTAACTAGGTGGATAATTTATACCATAACCGAAAAACGTAGGTCACCTCTTCTATTAAGACTACATGTCCCTTAGTACTGGTTGTCTTACAGTACCTTTTATTAGAAGTGGTGAGATTGTAGTAAGTGTTAATTTAAAATACAATAATCAATGATGCAAAAGTAAGTTATAATGCTACAGTTGTCATTGTCAGTGGTACACTGAGCTGTCAGGTGTAGTTTGTATTGCAGCAGTTTCAGACAACGGGCAGATGGGAGAGCATTGGTCAAACCATGCCCAGTGCCATTGGTTAAGGCGGGTACTCACGGAGAGATCCATGCTTAAAATCTAAGCAATCTGACTAGATTGCTTAGATTTTAAGCATAGATCACTCGTGTGTACCCCCTACAGCGATAGCGATGCGCAGCCCCACGCATCGCTATCGCTAGTGCTAGATTGGCCTTCTGTGCAGGCCAATCTAGCATGTCGCTCATTTCACCTGCTGGGTGAAATGAGCGGTCCCTCCGTCTCCCCCCCGCACGCTCAGCACACATCGCGCTGTGCTGAGCGGCGGGAGAGATGTGTGCTGAGCGGTTCGCTCAGCACACATCTCTCCCGTGTATAGGGCCCCTTAGAGTAGGGAGTTCATGAGAACATTTGAGATTGCTGTTCCACTTCCTACCTGGATACTGATTGTGTAAAATTCAGATTTTTATGGACATTTTAAATCCACAGTATCTTTGTCTATATGCTCTGCAATGAGACATCCGTGTGGTAATATCTGTTGTTAATGAGAGGAAAATAAAAACTAAATCAATCATAGGAACCTGGCTAAACAATTTACTTGGCTGAACATTGCCTCCAAGAAAATAAATTATATTTTTGATTTTGTAGAGCTGTAAGGGCGTGATATATTTTGTCAACATTCACCATGACGACACTGATTAGAAATTTTAGTGATGTGCACCGGACATTTTTCGGGTTTTGTGTTTTGGTTTTGGATTCGGTTCCTCGGCCGTGTTTTGGATTCGGACGCGTTTTGGCAAAACCTCACCGAAATTTTTTTGTCGGATTCGGGTGTGTTTTGGATTCGGGTGTTTTTTTCAAAAAACCCTAAAAAACAGCTTAAATCATAGAATTTGGGGGTCATTTTGATCCCATAGTATTATTAACCTCAATTACCATCATTTCCACTCATTTCCTGTCTATTCTGAACACCTCACACCTCACAATATTATTTTCAGTCCTACAATTTGCACCGACGTTGCTGGATGGCTAAGCTAAGTGACACAAGTGGCCGACACAAACACCTGGCCCATCTAGGAGTGGCACTGCAGTGTCAGGCAGGATGGCACTTCAAAAAAATTGTCCCCAAACAGCACATGATGCAAAGAAAAAAAGAGGCGCACCAAGGTCGTTGTGTGACTAAGCTAAGCGACACAAGTGGCCGACACAAACACCTGGCCCATCTAGGAGTGGCACTGCAGTGTCAAGACAGGATGGCACTTCAAAATTTTTTTCCCCAAACAGCACATGATGCAAAGAAAAAAAGAGGCGCACCAAGGTCTCTGTGTGACTAAGCTAAGCGACACAAGTGGCCGACACAAACACCTGGCCCATCTAGGAGTGGCACTGCAGTGTCAATCAAGACAGGATGGCACTTCAAAAAAATTGTCCCCAAACAGCACATGATGCAAAGAAAAAAAGAGGCGCACCAATGTCGCTGTGTGACTAAGCTAAGCGACACAACTGGCCGACACAAACACCTGGCCCATCTAGGAGTGGCACTGCAGTGTCAATCAAGACAGGATGGCACTTCAAAAAAATTGTCCCCAAACAGCACATGATGCAAAGAAAAAAAGAGGCGCACCAAGGTCGCTGTGTGACTAATCTAAGCGACACAAGAGGCCGACACAAACACCTGGCCCATCTAGGAGTGGCACTGCAGTGTCAATCAAGACAGGATGGCACTTCAAAAAAATTGTCCCCAAACAGCACATGATGCAAAGAAAAAAAGAGGCGCACCAAGGTCGCTGTGTGACTAAGCTAAGCGACACAAGTGTCTGACACAAACACCTGGCCCATCTAGGAGTGGCACTGCAGTGTCAATCAAGACAGGATGGCACTTCAAAAAAATTGTCCCCAAACAGCACATGATGCAAAGAAAAAAAGAGGCGCACCAAGGTCGCTGTGTGACTAATCTAAGCGACACAAGTGGCCAACACAAACACCTGGCCCATCTAGGAGTGGCACTGCAGTGTCAATCAAGACAGGATGGCACTTCAAAAAAATTGTCCCCAAACAGCACATGATGCAAAGAAAAAAAGAGGCGCACCACAGGTATAGAATGTAGATGGATAGTATACTTAATGAATGACGACACAGAGGTAGGTACAGCAGTGGCCTACCGTACTGCTATATATAGTATACTGGTGGTCACTGTGTCAGCAAACTGCAAAACTAAAATGCACCACAGGTATAGAATGTAGATGGATAGTATACTTAATGAATGACGACACAGAGGTAGGTACAGCAGTGGCCTACCATACTGCTATATATAGTATACTGGTGGTCACTGTGTCAGCAAACTGCAAAACTAAAATGCACCACAGGTATAGAATGTAGATGTATAGTATACTTAATGAATGACGACACAGAGGTAGGTACAGCAGTGGCCTACCGTACTGCGATATATAGTATACTGGTGGTCACTGTGTCAGCAAACTGCAAAACTAAAATGCACCACAGGTATAGAATGTAGATGGATAGTATACTTAATGAATGACGACACAGAGGTAGGTACAGCAGTGGCCTACCGTACTGCTATATATAGTATACTGGTGGTCACTGTGTCAGCAAACTGCAAAACTAAAATGCACCACAGGTATAGAATGTAGATGGATAGTATACTTAATGAATGACGACACAGAGGTAGGTACAGCAGTGGCCTACCGTACTGCTATATATAGTATACTGGTGGTCACTGTGTCAGCAAACTGCAAAACTAAAATGCACCACAGGTATAGAATGTAGATGGATAATATACTTAATGAATGACGACACAGAGGTAGGTACAGCAGTGGCCTACCGTACTGCTATATATAGTATACTGGTGGTCACTGTGTCAGCAAAACTCTGCACTGTACTCCTCCTATATAATATTAATTATACTGGTGGTCCCCAGTCCCCACAATAAAGCAGCACACTGAGCACAGATATGGAGTGTTTTTCAGGCAGACAACGTATACTGGTGGTCACTGTCAGCAAAACTCTGCACTGTACTCCTGCTATATAATACAGCTGCTCCCCAGTCCCCACAATTAAGCAGTGTGAGCACAGATATATTATGCAGCACACTGAGCACAGATATGGTATGGAGCGATTTTTTCAGGCAGAGAAAGGATTAAACTGGTGGTCACTTATCAGCAAAACTCTGCACTGTACTCCTCCTAACAGCTGCTCCCCAATCCTCCCCACAATTAAGCAATAAAGCAATCAAGTTCAACAATAAACGGAGAGGACGCCAGCCCTATCATCTCCAATGCACGAGTGAAAATGGCGGCGATGCGCGGCTGCTTATATAGAATCCGAATCTCGCGAGAATCCGACAGCGGGATGATGACGCTCGGGTTAGCCGAGCAAGGCGGGAAGGTTCGAACCTGCCTCGGACCCGTGTAAAATGGGTGAAGTTCGGGGGGGTTCGGTTTCCGAGAAACCGAACCCGCTCATCACTAATTAGAATGTCAGCAAAACACCCCTGTTGGCATAATGATTACTTGCCTGGTTCGCTGCATCCGGCATACAGCTGATGAGGACTTCCGGCAGATCCAGCGGTGCTTCTGGTAATGAGCAGTGGCAGCTCCAGAGGTGGGGCTGCAGCACAATGCAAAATTCAAATAGGGGAGCCACACCAACTGTCATCCCAAACACTGCCAAACATTGCCGGCCGGGACTCACTGGCAGTTGGTGTGGCTCCCCTATTTGAATTTTGGACTGTGCTGCAGCCCCACATCTGTAGCAGCCCCTGGTAGTGAGTATCGCTAAGCCTAACTCTTAAGCATCCTAATAAGTCTGCTTGGCTTGGTCAGTAATTATTAGAGATGAGCGGGTTTGGTTCTCAGAGAACCGAACCGTACCGAACTTCACCATTCGAGTCCGGTTCCGAGCCAGGCTTGGGTTTTCCCGCCTGACTCGGAAACCAGGACGAGGCAAAACGTTATCATCCTGCTGTCGGATTCTCGTGGGTTTGGATTCCATATAAGGAGCAGCACATCCCCGCCATTTTCACTCCAGCATTGGAGAGTGTAGAGAGAGGACGTGTCTCCGTCTTCAGTGTCCTCAGTGTCCTCTGTGGTGGTGTCTTGTGCTGTATTTGTCCAGTCACAGTGTTTGTGTCCTCTTGCTGCCATATGTCCATTGCTGCTGTGTTGTGCTGCATCAGTTCAGTGTTGCTGTGTTGTGCTGCATCAGACCAGTGGTAGTGTCCTGGCCATCAGTCATTCCAGTGACCAGGCAGTCACAGTGGTATACGCTGCTGCTATATGTCCACTGCTGCCGTATTAAAATAATAATAACAACAACAACAACAAGTCCCTTACAGTGTTGCTGTGTTGTGCTGCATCAGACCAGTGGTATTGTCCTGGCTATCAGTCATTCCAGTGACGAGGCAGTCACAGTGGTATACGCTGCTGCTATATGTCAACTGCTGCCGTATAATAATAACAACAACAACAACAACAAGCCATCAGCCATCAGTCATTCCTGTGCTGCATATAGAGATGAGCGGGTTCGGTTTCTCTGAATCCGAACCCGCCCGAACTTCATGGTTTTTTTCACGGGTCCGAGCAGACTCGGATCCTCCCGCCTTGCTCGGTTAACCCGAGCGCGCCCGAACGTCATCATGACGCTGTCGGATTCTCGCGAGACTCGGATTCTATATAAGGAGCCGCGCGTCGCCGCCATTTTCACACGTGCATTGAGATTGATAGGGAGAGGACGTGGCTGGCGTCCTCTCCATTTAGATTATAAGAGAGAGAGATTTACTGGAGCTTAGGACTAGGAGGAGTACTGTAGAAGTGTAGAGAGTGCAGAGAGTTTACTAGTGAGTGACCACCAGACAGTGCAGTTTATTTAATATATCCGTTCTCTGCCTGAAAAAAGCGATACACACAGTGACTCAGTCACATACCATATCTGTGTGCACTGCTCAGGCTCAGCCCAGTGTGCTGCATCATCTATATATATTATATATCTGTCTGACTGCTCAGCTCACACAGCTTATAATTGTGGGGGAGACTGGGGAGCACTGCAGTGCCAGTTATAGGTTATAGCAGGAGCCAGGAGTACATAATATTATATAGTGAGTGACCACCAGACAGTGCAGTTTATTTAATATATCCGTTCTCTGCCTGAAAAAAGCGATACACACAGTGACTCAGTCACATACCATATCTGTGTGCACTGCTCAGGCTCAGCCCAGTGTGCTGCATCATCTATATATATTATATATCTGTCTGACTGCTCAGCTCACACAGCTTATAATTGTGGGGGAGACTGGGGAGCACTGCAGTGCCAGTTATAGGTTATAGCAGGAGCCAGGAGTACATAATATTATATTAAAATTAAACAGTGCACACTTTTGCTGCAGGAGTGCCACTGCCAGTGTGACTGACCAGTGACCTGACCACACTGACCACCAGTATAGTTAGTAGTATACTTATATTGTGATTGCCTGAAAAAGTTAAACACTCGTCGTGTGACTTCACTTGTGTGTTGTTTTTTTTTTTATTCTATAAAAATAAAACTCATTCTGCTGACAGACAGTGTCCAGCAGGTCCGTCATTATATAATATATAATATATACCTGTCCGGCTGCAGTAGTGATATATATATATTTTTTATATCATTTATCATCCAGTCGCAGCAGACACAGTACGGTAGTTCACGGCTGTGGCTACCTCTGTGTCTGCACTCGGCAGGCAGTCCGTCCATAATTGTATACCACCTAACCGTGGTTTTTTTTTCTTCTTTATACATACATACTACTACGACATCTCTTTATCAACCAGTCTATATTAGCAGCAGACACAGTACAGTACGGTAGTTCACGGCTGTGGCTACCTCTGTGTCTGCACTCGGCAGGCAGTCCGTCCATAATTGTATACCACCTAACCGTGGTTTTTTTTTCTTTCTTCTTTATACATACATAGTTACATAGACATCTCTTTATCAACCAGTCTATATTAGCAGCAGACACAGTACAGTACGGTAGTTCACGGCTGTGGCTACCTCTGTGTCTGCACTCGGCAGGCAGTCCGTCCATAATTGTATACCACCTAACCGTGGTTTTTTTTTCTTTCTTCTTTATACATACATAGTTACATAGACATCTCTTTATCAACCAGTCTATATTAGCAGCAGACACAGTACAGTACGGTGCACTCGGCAGGCAGTCCGTCCATAATTGTATACCACCTAACCGTGGTTTTTTTTTCTTTCTTCCTTATACATACATACTACTACGACATCTCTTTATCAACCAGTCTATATTATTAGCAGCAGACACAGTACAGTACGGTAGTTCACGGCTGTGGCTACCTCTGTGTCTGCACTCGGCAGGCAGTCCGTCCATAATTGTATACCACCTAACCGTGGTTTTTTTTTCTTTCTTCTTTATACATACATAGTTACATAGACATCTCTTTATCAACCAGTCTATATTAGCAGCAGACACAGTACAGTACGGTAGTTCACGGCTGTGGCTACCTCTGTGTCTGCACTCGGCAGGCAGTCCATAATTGTATACTAGTATCCATCTCCATTGTTTACCTGAGGTGCCTTTTAGTTGTGCCTATTAAAATATGGAGAACAAAAATGTTGAGGTTCCAAAATTAGGGAAAGATCAAGATCCACTTCCACCTCGTGCTGAAGCTGCTGCCACTAGTCATGGCCGAGACGATGAAATGCCAGCAACGTTGTCTGCCAAGACCGATGCCCAATGTCATAGTACAGAGCATGTCAAATCCAAAACACCAAATATCAGAAAAAAAAGGACTCCAAAACCTAAAATAAAATTGTCGGAGGAGAAGCGTAAACTTGCCAATATGCCATTTACGACACGGAGTGGCAAGGAACGGCTGAGGCCCTGGCCTATGTTCATGGCTAGTGGTTCAGCTTCACATGAGGATGGAAGCACTCAGCCTCTCGCTAGAAAAATGAAAAGACTCAAGCTGGCAAAAGCAGCACAGCAAAGAACTGTGCATTCTTCGAAATCCCAAATCCACAAGGAGAGTCCAATTGTGTCGGTTGCGATGCCTGACCTTCCCAACACTGGACGTGAAGATAATCTGTGAGGAGGGGGATGTACACGGTGATATATCGGAGGGTGATGATGAGGTGGACATCTTGCCTCTGTAGAGCCAGTTTGTGCAAGGAGAGATTAATTGCTTCTTTTTTGGGGGGGGGTCCAAACCAACCCGTCATATCAGTCACAGTCGTGTGGCAGACCCTGTCACTGAAATGATGGGTTGGTTAAAGTGTGCATGTCCTGTTTTGTTTATACAACATAAGGGTGGGTGGGAGGGCCCAAGGACAATTCCATCTTGCACCTCTTTTTTCTTTTCTTTTTCTTTGCATCATGTGCTGATTGGGGAGGGTTTTTTGGAAGGGACATCCTGCGTGACACTGCAGTGCCACTCCTAAATGGGCCCGGTGTTTGTGTCGGCCACTAGGGTCGCTAATCTTACTCACACAGTCAGCTACCTCATTGCGCCTCTTTTTTTCTTTGCGTCATGTGCTGTTTGGGGAGGGTTTTTTGGAAGGGACATCCTGCGTGACACTGCAGTGCCACTCCTAGATGGGCCCGGTGTTTGTGTCGGCCACTAGGGTCGCTAATCTTACTCACACAGCTACCTCATTGCGCCTCTTTTTTTCTTTGCGTCATGTGCTGTTTGGGGAGGGTTTTTTGGAAGGGACATCCTGCGTGACACTGCAGTGCCACTCCTAGATGGGCCCGGTGTTTGTGTCGGCCACTAGGGTCGCTAATCTTACTCACACAGCTACCTCATTGCGCCTCTTTTTTTCTTTGCGTCATGTGCTGTTTGGGGAGGGTTTTTTGGAAGGGCCATCCTGCGTGACACTGCAGTGCCACTCCTAGATGGGCCCGGTGTTTGTGTCGGCCACTAGGGTCGCTAATCTTACTCACACAGCTACCTCATTGCGCCTCTTTTTTTCTTTGCGTCATGTGCTGTTTGGGGAGGGTTTTTTGGAAGGGACATCCTGCGTGACACTGCAGTGCCACTCCTAGATGGGCCCGGTGTTTGTGTCGGCCACTAGGGTCGCTTATCTTACTCACACAGCGACCTCGGTGCAAATTTTAGGACTAAAAATAATATTGTGAGGTGTGAGGTATTCAGAATAGACTGAAAATGAGTGTAAATTATGGTTTTTGAGGTTAATAATACTTTGGGATCAAAATGACCCCCAAATTCTATGATTTAAGCTGTTTTTTAGTGTTTTTTGAAAAAAACACCCGAATCCAAAACACACCCGAATCCGACAAAAAAAATTCGGTGAGGTTTTGCCAAAACGCGTTCGAACCCAAAACACGGCCGCAGAACCGAACCCAAAACCAAAACACAAAACCCGAAAAATTTCAGGCGCTCATCTCTAGCTGCATATTGTGTTATATAACTCCAAAAAAATAATGGAGAACAAAAATTTGGAGGATAAAATAGGGAAAGATCAAGAACCACTTCCTCCTAGTGCTGAAGCTGCTGCCACTAGCCATGACATAGACGATGAAATGCCATCAACGTCGTCTGCCAAGGCCGATGCCCAATGTTATAGTAGAGGGCATGTAAAATCCAAAAAGCCAAAGTTCAGTAAAAAGAAATTTAAATGGTCTGAGGAGAAACGTAAACTTGCCTATATGCCATTTACGACACGGAGTGGCAAGGAATGGCTGAGGCCCTGGCCTATGTTCATGACTAGTGGTTCAGCTTCACATGGCGATGGAAGCCCTCATAACTGAGGAATTGACACTTATGTTGGTGTTAGACGTGCGTCCGGTATCCGCCATTAGTGCAGTGGGATTTAGACAATTGATGGAGGTATTGTGTCCTCGATACCAAATCCCATCTAGATTCCACTTCACTAGGCAGGCGATACCGAGATTTTGCCATTTAATTCCAGTGATTTGGACGTATAATTCCAGTGATTTTGCCATTTAATTCCAGTGATTTTGCTATTTCATTCCAGTGATTTGGATGTATAATTCCACTGATTTGGACGTATAATTCTAGTGATTTTGCAGTATTATTACAGTGATTTTGCAGTATAATTCCAGTGATTTTGCCATTTAATTCCAGTGATTTGGACGTACAATTCCAGTGATTTTGCCATTTAATTCCAGTGATTTGGACATATAATTCCAGTGGTAATTGTTTGTGTCACTTGGCTTAGTCATACAGCTACCTCTTCGAAATCTTTGCATGAGGTGCTGTTTGGGGCCTTGCAGATTTTTAAAAAATGACAGGGGCGTGCTGGAGATGCTGTCAGTGGACCGAACAATTGCGGCCCACTCTCGACATTCAGCCACTGCATGACACTACTAGATGGGCTAGGTGGTTGTGTCGCTTAGCTTAGTCATACAGCAATCTTGGTGCACCTTTTTTTCTTCTTTGCATCATGTGCTGTTTGGGGACTATTTTTTTTAAAGTGCAATCCTGTCTGACACTTCCGTATATGTCAAGTGGTACTGGACATATAATTCCAGTGATTTTGCCATTTAATTCCAGTGATTTGGATGTATAATTCCAGTGATTTTGCCATATAATTCCAGTGATTTGGCCGTATAATTCCAGTGATTTTGACGTATAATTCCAGTGATTTTGCCATTTAATTCCAGTGATTTGGACGTATAATTCCAGTGATTTGGACGTATAATTCCAGTGATTTGGACGTATAATTCCAGTGATTTGGACGTATAATTCCAGTGATTTGGACGTATCTTTCCAGTGATTTTGTCGTATAATTCCAGTGATTTGGAAGTATGATTCCAGTGATTTTGCCATTTAATTCCAGTGATTTGGGAATATAATTCCAGTGGTTATTGTTTGTGTCGCTTGGCTTAGTTATACAGCTGTGTATTCTCTCTTCCGGAAAGACACTTACAGGTTATTTCTTTCTCGTGTGTCCATAAAGGTATCTTTAGACAGCTAAAGGATTTCGCCCACTGGTATCACAGTATTCTTTCAACATACAACTGACAAGATGTAACTTACATTTGATTTCTGTCCCGCGTTCCCATAAAGGTATCTTTATCCTTTTTGTATGTTGGTATCCAACAGGAGTTCTCAGCAGGACACACTCGTTTTCCAAAAAAAGGTTTTTTATTTAAAATACAGAATAGTCATTAAAAGTAAGTCCGCATACATGTATCAGAGCTGGGTCTCGGCAGTTGATGAAAAATCCCGTGAAAGGACGCACCGGCTGCAGACAGGTAAGCGCACTCCACAGGATTCGAATCACCGATCTCCAGGACCTTCAGTATGCGAGACACAGGACGGCTTCGACGCGTTTCTGGGAGTCCACTCCCCTTTTTCAAGAAGTGCCGTCCTCTTCCTCTGGTCCGATATTTATACTATCAGTGCACATGCATCTGCCTCTAATCATTAGCTATACAAGTAATTAATTTAAAAAACAGTATAAAAAGCTAAGTTGAAACATTCACAATACCAATACAACTTTATCTTGTTCTAAATGCTATTGTCCATCCGTTTAGTTAAAGATTTTGTATCTATATTTTATTGTTTTCTGTATTTGTATTCTAACAGCCTATTAACCAACATCATCAATGATTAATGAGGTGGCCTATCTCATATTACATGATTGCTCCACCAATTTACCTTCCATACCTTGCCCACACATTACCAAAAAAAGGGGAAAGATATTAAATGAAGGAAACCCGTAATACATGGGCTGCCTACATGTGCAGATTTATCCATTCATATATCCTGTTCCCTAGTATATATTGCAGATGATGTACCAGGTAAAAAACGGAAAACCGAAAATAATTAATAAAATTGTAAAAACATATGGACTCGTTTTATTTGTTAATACTGTGATATAGTGCACATGGAAGCATCCCTCATACGGGTTACCCGCATCTCCTTACTTCCACATATGACATTATCTGGAGATACCGACACCTTCCTCCGGGGGAGATGAATCAACTCAAGGATAAAAAAGTGGATGGGAAGCATAATATAAAATGCCTCTGGTACCTGACCGAAATTGTAACCGGCATTATCTGTTGATATGTTATATCATACACTCGGAAGTATATACTAATGGAGAAAACGATAACCTCCTCTGGGGGAATTGCATCAAATAAGGAAAAAAACAAAAAAATTTTTTATATATTACCTCTGGTAAGTGACCGATATTATAGCCGACAACAAGTAGGTATAACCGAGGGTATAATTAAACCCTTTTTTAGTTCAGTAGAAATTGAAAAATACATATCCCTTGTGATAGGAAGGATGTCAGTGCTCCAACATATAAGGATTACAAATACAATAGCATTTTTTTGATGTTATAAAGTCCTCCAAAAAGGTGCAGTATATTCTTCCATCGGGATTTTAATCACAGTCCATCGCATGCTTTTTCCAATGGTTAGGTACCTCACACAGGTTGGGAGAAAGAAAAGACAAAACAACACCATAAAGGTGGATTAATGTGCTGTTTTTTTAAATAAACCATTTTGTCTCGAAATCCATATTAAGACCATTAGGTGCTAAAGTTCTCAATTCATATATTGTTTTCATCTCTAATTTTGCTAAATTAATTTCTGTATTCTTAGTTCTCCAATTGCCCTTCCCGATTTTTATTCCGCAAAAACTTTTTAAACCTTTTATGTCACATTTGTGTTTTTCCTTAAAATGGAGGGATACGCTATGACCTTCCAACCCATTTCTGATGTTTCTTACGTGTTCAGTCATTCGCTCCTTGAGCATTCTACTTGTCCTCCCAACATATTGGGTACCACATTGACATTCCAACAAATAAATGACATTTTTACTACAGCAGGTAATAAAATCCTTAATGGGTAGTGTTTTTTGTGTTTGATTAGATTTATAATGTGTAAGCTTTGTGGATTCTGATTTACAGTTCTTACACATGTTGCAGCTCCCGCAACGATAAAAACCTTTAGATGTAATCCTTGTTTGTCTTTTTTCTACTTCCAAAGTACTTTTGACCAACATAGTTTTAAGATTGTCGGCCCTTCTATAAATAAATTTCGGTACAGACATTATGTGGCCTTTTAATAATGGATCCTTAGTGAGTATCCCCCAATGTTTGCGTATGATCCCTTCCACTTGTTTATGTTGAGATGAAAATTTACTTATGAAGTTTATACCTTTTATTTTATCTTTAACCTTTTTGACATTATCAATTAATTCTTCCTGTAATAGAGCTCGATTCTCTATTTTTGCTCTATGTATTGATTCTATATTGTAACCCTTCTGAATAAAATCCATTTCCATAGTGGATGCTTCAATATCAAACAATTCATCTGTAGTGCAATTACGTCTGAGTCGTCTAAACTGACTCTTGGGTATACTTCTGACCCAGTTTTGATGGTGATTGCTTTCTTGATCAATATAAGCATTACTATCTGTAGGTTTTTTATAATTAGTTGTAAATAATTTACCCCCTTCTGAAATGATTGTTAAATCAAGAAAGTTAACCCTTTCTTTATTAATTTCGAAGGAAAGTTCAATATTTTGATCATTATCATTCAGGTATGCGCAAAAAGAGTCCAAATCTGGTCTATTACCTCCCCACACAAAGATGATATCATCTATATATCTGGCCCAGAGCACCAGGCTGGCACCCCACTGGTGTCCTGCCCATACTGACTTGTCCTCCCAGTGGGCCATAAATAAATTAGCATAACTCGGTGCCAGCCTGGTGCCCATAGCTGTGCCAGATGTCTGAAGGTAGAAGTCCCCCTCATACCAAAAAAAAATTATTTTCTAATACCAGAGATATACCATCCATAATGAGATTTTTCTCCTGTACATTGGTACCTTTATTTTTTAAGTAATAATCAATCGCTTCTAAGCCTAAATGATGCTGAATGATAGTATATAAAGATTTTACATCAGCTGTAACTAAAAAATAGTCAGCACTCCACTTTATTTCCTTCATTTTCTTTATAGTGGCACCTGTATCTTTAAGATATGATTTTGTCTCTAGTACAAGGGGTTGAATTTTACTGTCTATATATGCTGACAGATTTGACAATATGGAATTAATCCCTGCCACAATTGGGCGTCCTGGGGGGTGGGTAATGTTCTTATGGAGTTTAGGAAGAACATAAATCACTGGTATGGAGGGATTCTCCAGCTTTATGTACTCTGCTTCTGTTTCTAATAATGTCCTATTTGAAAGATATAAACTCAGGAACACATCTAGTTTCTTTGATATGGTGTTAGATTTAAATTTCCCCTCAAAAGGGGGAGACATCTGAAAGTAATCCAGGTGAAAATAGACAACAACATTTTTTAGAGAGAAGACCCAGGTATCCCAGAAACACCTAACAATAATAAAAAATAAAAACAAACGAGGATGTAGGGCAGGAAAATATCGGGGCATCTCAAAAAAGAATTCAACCCCTTGTACTAGAGACAAAATCATATCTTAAAGATACAGGTGCCACTATAAAGAAAATGAAGGAAATAAAGTGGAGTGCTGACTATTTTTTAGTTACAGCTGATGTAAAATCTTTATATACTATCATTCAGCATCATTTAGGCTTAGAAGCGATTGATTATTACTTAAAAAATAAAGGTACCAATGTACAGGAGAAAAATCTCATTATGGATGGTATATCTCTGGTATTAGAAAATAATTTTTTTTTGGTATGAGGGGGACTTCTACCTTCAGACATCTGGCACAGCTATGGGCACCAGGCTGGCACCGAGTTATGCTAATTTATTTATGGCCCACTGGGAGGACAAGTCAGTATGGGCAGGACACCAGTGGGGTGCCAGCCTGGTGCTCTGGGCCAGATATATAGATGATATCATCTTTGTGTGGGGAGGTAATAGACCAGATTTGGACTCTTTTTGCGCATACCTGAATGATAATGATCAAAATATTGAACTTTCCTTCGAAATTAATAAAGAAAGGGTTAACTTTCTTGATTTAACAATCATTTCAGAAGGGGGTAAATTATTTACAACTAATTATAAAAAACCTACAGATAGTAATGCTTATATTGATCAAGAAAGCAATCACCATCAAAACTGGGTCAGAAGTATACCCAAGAGTCAGTTTAGACGACTCAGACGTAATTGCACTACAGATGAATTGTTTGATATTGAAGCATCCACTATGGAAATGGATTTTATTCAGAAGGGTTACAATATAGAATCAATACATAGAGCAAAAATAGAGAATCGAGCTCTATTACAGGAAGAATTAATTGATAATGTCAAAAAGGTTAAAGATAAAATAAAAGGTATAAACTTCATAAGTAAATTTTCATCTCAACATAAACAAGTGGAAGGGATCATACGCAAACATTGGGGGATACTCACTAAGGATCCATTATTAAAAGGCCACATAATGTCTGTACCGAAATTTATTTATAGAAGGGCCGACAATCTTAAAACTATGTTGGTCAAAAGTACTTTGGAAGTAGAAAAAAGACAAACAAGGATTACATCTAAAGGTTTTTATCGTTGCGGGAGCTGCAACATGTGTAAGAACTGTAAATCAGAATCCACAAAGCTTACACATTATAAATCTAATCAAACACAAAAAACACTACCCATTAATGATTTTATTACCTGCTGTAGTAAAAATGTCATTTATTTGTTGGAATGTCAATGTGGTACCCAATATGTTGGGAGGACAAGTAGAATGCTCAAGGAGCGAATGAGTGAACACGTAAGAAACATCAGAAATGGGTTGGAAGGTCATAGCGTATCCCTCCATTTTAAGGAAAAACACAAATGTGACATAAAAGGTTTAAAAAGTTTTTGCGGAATAAAAATCGGGAAGGGCAATTGGAGAACTAAGAATACAGAAATTAATTTAGCAAAATTAGAGATGAAAACAATATATGAATTGAGAACTTTAGCACCTAATGGTCTTAATATGGATTTCGAGACAAAATGGTTTATTTAAAAAAACAGCACATTAATCCACCTTTATGGTGTTGTTTTGTCTTTTCTTTCTCCCAACCTGTGTGAGGTACCTAACCATTGGAAAAAGCATGCGATGGACTGTGATTAAAATCCCGATGGAAGAATATACTGCACCTTTTTGGAGGACTTTATAACATCAAAAAAATGCTATTGTATTTGTAATCCTTATATGTTGGAGCACTGACATCCTTCCTATCACAAGGGATATGTATTTTTCAATTTCTACTGAACTAAAAAAGGGTTTAATTATACCCTCGGTTATACCTACTTGTTGTCGGCTATAATATCGGTCACTTACCAGAGGTAATATATAAAAAATTTTTTGTTTTTTTCCTTATTTGATGCAATTCCCCCAGAGGAGGTTATCGTTTTCTCCATTAGTATATACTTCCGAGTGTATGATATAACATATCAACAGATAATGCCGGTTACAATTTCGGTCAGGTACCAGAGGCATTTTATATTATGCTTCCCATCCACTTTTTTATCCTTGAGTTGATTCATCTCCCCCGGAGGAAGGTGTCGGTATCTCCAGATAATGTCATATGTGGAAGTAAGGAGATGCGGGTAACCCGTATGAGGGATGCTTCCATGTGCACTATATCACAGTATTAACAAATAAAACGAGTCCATATGTTTTTACAATTTTATTAATTATTTTCGGTTTTCCGTTTTTTACCTGGTACATCATCTGCAATATATACTAGGGAACAGGATATATGAATGGATAAATCTGCACATGTAGGCAGCCCATGTATTACGGGTTTCCTTCATTTAATATCTTTCCCCTTTTTTTGGTAATGTGTGGGCAAGGTATGGAAGGTAAATTGGTGGAGCAATCATGTAATATGAGATAGGCCACCTCATTAATCATTGATGATGTTGGTTAATAGGCTGTTAGAATACAAATACAGAAAACAATAAAATATAGATACAAAATCTTTAACTAAACGGATGGACAATAGCATTTAGAACAAGATAAAGTTGTATTGGTATTGTGAATGTTTCAACTTAGCTTTTTATACTGTTTTTTAAATTAATTACTTGTATAGCTAATGATTAGAGGCAGATGCATGTGCACTGATAGTATAAATATCGGACCAGAGGAAGAGGACGGCACTTCTTGAAAAAGGGGAGTGGACTCCCAGAAACGCGTCGAAGCCGTCCTGTGTCTCGCATACTGAAGGTCCTGGAGATCGGTGATTCGAATCCTGTGGAGTGCGCTTACCTGTCTGCAGCCGGTGCGTCCTTTCACGGGATTTTTCATCAACTGCCGAGACCCAGCTCTGATACATGTATGCGGACTTACTTTTAATGACTATTCTGTATTTTAAATAAAAAACCTTTTTTTGGAAAACGAGTGTGTCCTGCTGAGAACTCCTGTTGGATACCAACATACAAAAAGGATAAAGATACCTTTATGGGAACGCGGGACAGAAATCAAATGTAAGTTACATCTTGTCAGTTGTATGTTGAAAGAATACTGTGATACCAGTGGGCGAAATCCTTTAGCTGTCTAAAGATACCTTTATGGACACACGAGAAAGAAATAACCTGTAAGTGTCTTTCCGGAAGAGAGAATACACAGGAGATTTCTGCGTGTCAATATTAAGCACCATTTATATTTGTGTATAGAGCGCTAGTTTTAAGCAACTTTCTGGTTTGTGTAGATTTGCTGTTACTTAGGAGGTATTGGGTGTTTCCTCCACTGCATTAGAACTAGCAGCAATTAACAAGCGCAAGGCTGCTACTAATTCCTTTGTTTAAAGTATTGCATACACCCTTTTTAGTGGTCTTGCTGTTTGAAAGAGATTTTGTGTAAAAAGGATCTGTGAGAAGATCAAATTTGTTATATATAACAATGTTGAAATTTAGAAAAACCAGACAGGATATGTTGAAAAATTTATTTGAGGATAATGAAAATGTCTCACTTCAGGATGATGATTTAGAGGGGGCTATGAGGAGAATAGAAAAACTCCTGATAAGGGAAGGAAAAGCATGGTGGGAAATTGTTACCCTAGAAAAATATATTAAAGAAAATATAATTCCCCGTGGATTAAGGTTGGATAAAATGCCCTCTTTCGAAGGAGAAACAGAAGGTTTTAGAAAAGAATGGTGTAAAATCTTAGATATATGCTCTTTTAGCCTAATGACCTTAATCATTAGAGAGAAAAAGAAATTATTGAGTTCATTGGAACAAGAAATAGAAACAATGGACTCACTAATTAAACCTTCTGCAAATTTGGAAGAGTATAAAGAGTTGGAGGATAGAACCCTGAATAGAGTTGAAAGAAATGAGAGGGACTTAATGAATAAAAAACAAAAGAAATATTATAGAGACAAGGAAGATTATGAAAAGAATAATGTCTATCAACGGGTTAAACTACAAAACCTTAAAGAACATATATTGACAGATACTAAAAGGGGGGAGGAAACTAACAACATACCTGATGATAAAAGAATTTTAAATAGAGGATATAATAAAGGACAATATCCCAGGAGACGTCAAAACCATGTACAGTGGGATAATGAGTTTTATAATCAGGGCACCCCAACTCAAAATAGGCGAGATTACAACTCTGGGGAATATAGGAGGTCACCTATGAGGTTCAGACAACAAAGAACACAGTATGGAGACAATTTTAGGTACAGATCAGATAGAAATAAATACAAAGAAAATGACAGAAGGGAAGAGGATAATCATTTGCAGAGATCAGGGGCAAAACAGGGTTGGAATAATCAAAAGGGGGAGACATCTGAAAGTAATCCAGGTGAAAATAGACAACAACATTTTTTAGAGAGAAGACCCAGGTATCCCAGAAACACCTAACAATAATAAAAAATAAAAACAAACGAGGATGTAGGGCAGGAAAATATCGGGGCATCTCAAAAAAGAAAAGGTCCACTATAAAAAGAAAAAAAGATAACGACACCATCAATGTACAAACCCCCATAGAAATAGAGGATAAAGGTAAAACTAAAATATTTAACCTAAGTGATTATATCCTGACTAAAGAAGAAACCGAGGTCCTGGAAAAAGGGCTGAAATTTGCCCCATCCAGTAAGATTAACGAATTTGAGGTATTTGTAGACTTACAACGTTTTGTACGTAAATTATCTTTAAAAAGGTTTTTTTCTGAGAAAGGTGAGGAGGACAATTTTGAGGAGGGCAATGTGAAGGTGTTCAGGAGAAAATCTAAATTCTTCCCAAAGCACAAAAAGGGATGTTTTGTGGATACGTTTGAACGTCTGGTAAAAGAGGACCTAGAACATACTAAATTCAAACCCATAAAGGGAAATTTAAATCAAACACAAAGAAAAGCAATAGGCACCCTCAAAAATAATAACTCAATTGTTATAAAACCTGCCGATAAGGGGGGGGGGGGGGGTGGTGGTCCTGAATAGAGACGATTACCATGCAGAGATTATGAAACAGCTGACATGTAAAGAAACATACAAAAAACTTAGAGGTGACCCTTCTAACACCATATCAAAGAAACTAGATGTGTTCCTGAGTTTATATCTTTCAAATAGGACATTATTAGAAACAGAAGCAGAGTACATAAAGCTGGAGAATCCCTCCATACCAGTGATTTATGTTCTTCCTAAACTCCATAAGAACATTACCCACCCCCCAGGACGCCCAATTGTGGCAGGGATTAATTCCATATTGTCAAATCTGTCAGCATATATAGACAGTAAAATTCAACCCCTTGTACTAGAGACAAAATCATATCTTAAAGATACAGGTGCCACTATAAAGAAAATGAAGGAAATAAAGTGGAGTGCTGACTATTTTTTAGTTACAGCTGATGTAAAATCTTTATATACTATCATTCAGCATCATTTAGGCTTAGAAGCGATTGATTATTACTTAAAAAATAAAGGTACCAATGTACAGGAGAAAAATCTCATTATGGATGGTATATCTCTGGTATTAGAAAATAATTTTTTTTGGTATGAGGGGGACTTCTACCTTCAGACATCTGGCACAGCTATGGGCACCAGGCTGGCACCGAGTTATGCTAATTTATTTATGGCCCACTGGGAGGACAAGTCAGTATGGGCAGGACACCAGTGGGGTGCCAGCCTGGTGCTCTGGGCCAGATATATAGATGATATCATCTTTGTGTGGGGAGGTAATAGACCAGATTTGGACTCTTTTTGCGCATACCTGAATGATAATGATCAAAATATTGAACTTTCCTTCGAAATTAATAAAGAAAGGGTTAACTTTCTTGATTTAACAATCATTTCAGAAGGGGGTAAATTATTTACAACTAATTATAAAAAACCTACAGATAGTAATGCTTATATTGATCAAGAAAGCAATCACCATCAAAACTGGGTCAGAAGTATACCCAAGAGTCAGTTTAGACGACTCAGACGTAATTGCACTACAGATGAATTGTTTGATATTGAAGCATCCACTATGGAAATGGATTTTATTCAGAAGGGTTACAATATAGAATCAATACATAGAGCAAAAATAGAGAATCGAGCTCTATTACAGGAAGAATTAATTGATAATGTCAAAAAGGTTAAAGATAAAATAAAAGGTATAAACTTCATAAGTAAATTTTCATCTCAACATAAACAAGTGGAAGGGATCATACGCAAACATTGGGGGATACTCACTAAGGATCCATTATCAAAAGGCCACATAATGTCTGTACCGAAATTTATTTATAGAAGGGCCGACAATCTTAAAACTATGTTGGTCAAAAGTACTTTGGAAGTAGAAAAAAGACAAACAAGGATTACATCTAAAGGTTTTTATCGTTGCGGGAGCTGCAACATGTGTAAGAACTGTAAATCAGAATCCACAAAGCTTACACATTATAAATCTAATCAAACACAAAAAACACTACCCATTAAGGATTTTATTACCTGCTGTAGTAAAAATGTCATTTATTTGTTGGAATGTCAATGTGGTACCCAATATGTTGGGAGGACAAGTAGAATGCTCAAGGAGCGAATGACTGAACACGTAAGAAACATCAGAAATGGGTTGGAAGGTCATAGCGTATCCCTCCATTTTAAGGAAAAACACAAATGTGACATAAAAGGTTTAAAAAGTTTTTGCGGAATAAAAATCGGGAAGGGCAATTGGAGAACTAAGAATACAGAAATTAATTTAGCAAAATTAGAGATGAAAACAATATATGAATTGAGAACTTTAGCACCTAATGGTCTTAATATGGATTTCGAGACAAAATGGTTTATTTAAAAAAACAGCACATTAATCCACCTTTATGGTGTTGTTTTGTCTTTTCTTTCTCCCAACCTGTGTGAGGTACCTAACCATTGGAAAAAGCATGCGATGGACTGTGATTAAAATCCCGATGGAAGAATATACTGCACCTTTTTGGAGGACTTTATAACATCAAAAAAATGCTATTGTATTTGTAATCCTTATATGTTGGAGCACTGACATCCTTCCTATCACAAGGGATATGTATTTTTCAATTTCTACTGAACTAAAAAAGGGTTTAATTATACCCTCGGTTATACCTACTTGTTGTCGGCTATAATATCGGTCACTTACCAGAGGTAATATATAAAATTTTTTTTTGTTTTTTTCCTTATTTGATGCAATTCCCCCAGAGGAGGTTATCGTTTTCTCCATTAGTATATACTTCCGAGTGTATGATATAACATATCAACAGATAATGCCGGTTACAATTTCGGTCAGGTACCAGAGGCATTTTATATTATGCTTCCCATCCACTTTTTTATCCTTGAGTTGATTCATCTCCCCCGGAGGAAGGTGTCGGTATCTCCAGATAATGTCATATGTGGAAGTAAGGAGATGCGGGTAACCCGTATGAGGGATGCTTCCATGTGCACTATATCACAGTATTAACAAATAAAACGAGTCCATATGTTTTTACAATTTTATTAATTATTTTCGGTTTTCCGTTTTTTACCTGGTACATCATCTGCAATATATACTAGGGAACAGGATATATGAATGGATAAATCTGCACATGTAGGCAGCCCATGTATTACGGGTTTCCTTCATTTAATATCTTTCCCCTTTTTTTGGTAATGTGTGGGCAAGGTATGGAAGGTAAATTGGTGGAGCAATCATGTAATATGAGATAGGCCACCTCATTAATCATTGATGATGTTGGTTAATAGGCTGTTAGAATACAAATACAGAAAACAATAAAATATAGATACAAAATCTTTAACTAAACGGATGGACAATAGCATTTAGAACAAGATAAAGTTGTATTGGTATTGTGAATGTTTCAACTTAGCTTTTTATACTGTTTTTTAAATTAATTACTTGTATAGCTAATGATTAGAGGCAGATGCATGTGCACTGATAGTATAAATATCGGACCAGAGGAAGAGGACGGCACTTCTTGAAAAAGGGGAGTGGACTCCCAGAAACGCGTCGAAGCCGTCCTGTGTCTCGCATACTGAAGGTCCTGGAGATCGGTGATTCAAATCCTGTGGAGTGCGCTTACCTGTCTGCAGCCGGTGCGTCCTTTCACGGGATTTTTCATCAACTGCCGAGACCCAGCTCTGATACATGTATGCGGACTTACTTTTAATGACTATTCTGTATTTTAAATAAAAAACCTTTTTTTGGAAAACGAGTGTGTCCTGCTGAGAACTCCTGTTGGATACCAACATACAAAAAGGATAAAGATACCTTTATGGGAACGCGGGACAGAAATCAAATGTAAGTTACATCTTGTCAGTTGTATGTTGAAAGAATACTGTGATACCAGTGGGCGAAATCCTTTAGCTGTCTAAAGATACCTTTATGGACACACGAGAAAGAAATAACCTGTAAGTGTCTTTCCGGAAGAGAGAATACACAGGAGATTTCTGCGTGTCAATATTAAGCACCATTTATATTTGTGTATAGAGCGCTAGTTTTAAGCAACTTTCTGGTTTGTGTAGATTTGCTGTTACTTAGGAGGTATTGGGTGTTTCCTCCACTGCATTAGAACTAGCAGCAATTAACAAGCGCAAGGCTGCTACTAATTCCTTTGTTTTTAGTTATACAGCTACCTCATTGCACCTCTTCTAAATCTTTGCATGAGGTGCTGTTTGGGGCCTAGTTTTTGAAAAGTGCCATCCTGTCTGACACTGCAGTGCCACTCCTAGATGGACCAGGTGTTTGTGCCACACACTTGTGTCGCTTGGCTTAGTCATACAGCAGTCTCGGTGCCCCTCCCTTTCTTCTTTGCATCATGTGCTGTTTGGGGACTAGTTTTTGAGTAGTGCCATCTTGTTTGCAACTGCAGTGCCACTCCTAGATGGGCCAGGTGTTTGTGCCGCACACTTGTGTCGCTTAGCTTGGCCATCCAGCTACCTCATTGCACCTATTTTTCTTCTTTGCATCATGTGCTGTTTGGGGACTAATTTTTGAATAGTGTCATCTTGTCTGCAACTGCAGTGCCACTCCTAGATGGGCCAGGTGTTTGTGCCGCACACTTGTATCGCTTAGCTTGGTCATACAGCCACCTCGGTGCAACTTTTAGGCCTAAAAACAATATTGTGAGGTGTGAGGTGTTCAGAATAGACTGGAAATGAGTGGAAAATAATGTTATTGAGGTTAATATTACTGTAGGGGCAAAATTACCCCCAGATTCTGTGATCTTAGCTGTTTTTAGCTTTTTTTTAAAAATCATCCAGATCCAAAACCAAAACACGAAAGTGGAATTTAAACCAAAACCAAAACACAAAACATGAAAAGTGCCAGCCGCACATCTCTAGTAATTATCCTACCTGTTTCCATAGATGGAAAGTGCCTTCTTCAGTACGCGGCACCACAAAGGAAACATGATGGAACATAGTAACAGCCCCACTTGGCCATGCCCCCTCCCAAGCATAGGGGACCTGCTAAATCTGTCAACAACCTTATGTGCGAGAAACACAGATCTAAACCTTCTCTATCTGGAAATTACAACTCAAGAATATGCAGCAAAGCTATAATTGTGAATAAGACTTGCAGTGAAATTAAAAAGACCATTTAGCCTTTTAACATGCAGTCCATAGTAAACACAAGACAACTATTATCCACCACAGATATTCCAGTCTAAACCTGACACGTCCTTAGTCTCTTAATACTTAAATCTGTTTTAACTTCCTTTGTGCTTTCCTTTATGCAAGCCATAAATAAACAGGCATGCCTTTGTTTATGTGCTGCTTGCCTGAAAAAGGAGATGAAAATTGTTAAGTATGATTTGCTAGTATAAAATGACTAGACAATTTGGTCCAGTATTCATAGATTAGAGAAGCTGCCAGAATGTGAGGAGTAGTGTACATCTTGTGTACAACTAATCACTAACTATACCTGCTTCCTCGGAAAACACATTGAAATTTCCTTAACATCCACTAACCGTATTAATCCACAACAGCAAGGATTATATTTGTATTGTCTTTTGGGTCACAGTACAAATAACGTTATAAGTAAAAAGTGAACACCAAACATGACAATGTAAAGTGCTGCGGAATATGTGTACGCTATAAAAATAACTGGTAATAAATAAACATGGCATTTCATAAGCCAATTAACAGTAAGGTACATTTTCAGTAATTAAAGGTACTCAATTTTGAAATAAAAAATAAAATAAAAAATTGTATCAGAGGCATCCTGATCTCATCTATGGTCTAATATAATGCTGTAATATATAAGTTATCCGGAGTCAAGTAATATATGACAAAGGATTTAAAGAAACTAAATTGAGTTAGAAAAAAAGTATTACATTTTCTAATGATGTTAAACGCAAAAAAACCTCTTTATATCGGGCGCTAATAGTATTTTCTGTTAAAAAACCTTTTGAATATAGTAAAACTCAGCTGCAAAAAGTTAATGACCTGGGGTTCACAGGTCAAATAAATTACACTGGACCACCCAAGTGCAATTAACCACAAAACTCCAATTTGAAAAAACTCTTGCGCTATAGTTATATAATTACAAGATATGGCTGACAAGAATGACAAACTCCTGATAAATTCAAAATATATTTACTATTGTATAAATTATCATATAATAAAACAAGACCGGTCTTTAAAACATCAAAAAATAATAACAAATATGTATACTTTCTAATACATGGAGGTGGACTTAAGCATACTCTGTGCACAGACGTGTAAAAAAACAAGCTCTATAGCTATATGGCTTAATGAGGTCAAAGAATGTTTTGAATCAAGTGTGGCTGCTGGTAAGACCCATATATTAATTGTTCCCAATGGATAGTCACTTTGTATCAAAGATCTTTATGATGTGAAGATCCAACATGTAACAATAGAATGGATATGAGCTTTTTGTAACCGGAAACTTTACGTGAGATGTGAGCAAGTGGTATCAGCACAAATGCATCCCGACGACCACCGCAGTGGCTTGGAGCTGCGGGAAATAAAGGCACCTGCAATGGCGCCCGCTGTGATTTAACCTGCTCAGTCGCGATGCTCCACGAGTATCCACCTCTACGTGCCGTTTGCAGGCACCGGTCAGCGGCTCCTCTTTGTATGAAAACAAATTCCAGGCAGAAGAATGCTGCAGCCAGTTCGTGATATGGGTCTAACTTCAGCTGGGGTCCAACAGAATCAACTTCTGACGCGTTTCGCTCCTCCCACAGGGGCTTCCTGAGGAAGCCCCTGTGGGAGGAGCGAAACGCGTCAGAAGTTGATTCTGTTGGACCCCAGCTGAAGTTAGACCCATATCACGAACTGGCTGCAGCATTCTTCTGCCTGGAATTTGTTTTCATACAAAGAGGAGCCGCTGACCGGTGCCTGCAAACGGCACGTAGAGGTGGATACTCGTGGAGCATCGCGACTGAGCAGGTTAAATCACAGCGGGCGCCATTGCAGGTGCCTTTATTTCCCGCAGCTCCAAGCCACTGCGGTGGTCGTCGGGATGCATTTGTGCTGATACCACTTGCTCACATCTCACGTAAAGTTTCCGGTTACAAAAAGCTCATATCCATTCTATTGTTACATGTTGGATCTTCACATCATAAAGATCTTTGATACAAAGTGACTATCCATTGGGAACAATTAATATATGGGTCTTACCAGCAGCCACACTTGATTCAAAACATTCTTTGACCTCATTAAGCCATAGAGCTTGTTTTTTTACACGTCTGTGCACAGAGTATGCTTAAGTCCACCTCCATGTATTAGAAAGTATACATATTTGTTATTATTTTTTGATGTTTTAAAGACCGGTCTTGTTTTATTATATGATAATTTATACAATAGTAAATATATTTTGAATTTATCAGGAGTTTGTCATTCTTGTCAGCCATATCTTGTAATTATATAACTATAGCGCAAGAGTTTTTTCAAATTGGAATGATGTTAAACGCAAACTATTTACAATATATTTCTAGGAAGCATGACACATATCTGATCAGATAGATCTCAGGCTAACAAGTAGACCATATAGAAAAGAAAACAAAAAAAGATGTTGTCTTAATAGCATTCTAGGCCCTGGGCAAAGAATAAAAATCATAACTTACCTTCCTGTTGTCTCGCATTGTCTCTTCACATGCTTCCATACAGTGAATGGCTGTCAGCACTCTGATTGGCAGATAGCTCCAGCCCTTCCCCAATCAGCATGCTTACAACCATTCACTGTCCGACTTAAGGCTGCGAGGCAGGCAGAAAATGCTGATCTCTGATTGGTGGAAAGCTCCAGCCTTCCACCAATCAGTATGCTGACAGCCACTCACAGTATGACTGTAAGCTGGGAGGCAGGTAGAGAATGCTGCCTTGCTGCTCTGATTGTGTGTAATTAATATTTAGAGCGGCCAAGCAGCATATTTCTCTGCCACCCTCTCAGCCAGCTGCCCTATGCATGAAGCGAGCAGTCACACACTCCATGTAGCTGCTAAGTGTGCCCATACGTTAAGATGGTACAGCAAGAAAATGAACCTTAGTAACTGGTTGTTCATCAACTTATCTGATCTAGTCACTTTTAAACAGTTATGAAATACTGTAGGAGGCATATCTGGCAGCGCACTAGAGCCTGCTGGCAGGCTTGCTGAGTTTCAGTAGCTGTGGATTGCAGAAACCAAAATTAAAAGCATAAGTTTAGTTAAAGGCAAGGGCGTAGCTACAATAGGTGCGGCTGCTACGAGGCCCAGGCTGTCTCAGGGTCTCAGCCCTCCTCCTGCACCTAGTTGCTGAGCCCCGTTGGCTACTTCTATTTCACAGCAATGTGCTGTGCACTACAGCCACATCTGCTCTGGCGGCTGGCTCTTCCTTTCCCGAGTCCTAACTGATGCAGGGAGTAGACATGGCTGAGCCAGTAGGGACATCCCTGGACTGTGGCCATGTCTCCTCCCAGCATCAGTAAGGCAGTAGGAGAGACGAGACGGAACTGGCTGGGAGAGCAGGGTAGCACTGCTGAGAAATAAAAAGCAGGTAATGGGGCCCCGATGGTGAGTGCCCGCCTGCTGGCACTTGGGGTAGGATCTTTGGTTAGTCCACAGAGGGAGGGGCGGTGTCATGGGTAGTCCACAGGAGGGGGGAAGGGTGTCTGAGCAGTCAGCCAGGGGGAAGCCATGGAAATTGTGCTGTGGGGCCTCCAGTGGTATAGCTAGGCCTCTGGTTAAGGGAATAGTCAAAGTAAGGGCAGGTTGTGAGAAATCAAGGTCTTCAAAGAAAGCGAGGTTGATAATAGGAATCAGCCACATGTCCACATATATGTGGGGAACTAAAGTCTCAGCATGATAGCATGTCCTATTATGTTTGGATTCAGGGTGTGCAGTCCAAGCCCCCCCTCCCCATGTCCACATATGTATACTTTATTAATGCTCTCTCAATGCTATCTTTATACTATTGTGGGGTGTAGGTATACAAACATGTACATCTGATACACGTCTGGCACAAATACCACTGTTTATGAGCTGATCACATGCCATAAATATGTATTTTCACTGCGTATGCTGTGAGCGCACATGTTTCCAGCTCTAAAAGCGGCTGCTACTGTTAAATGAAATATATTTTTCCAGGAAACTAATATAGGGTGTTTTATGTTATATCGACATTCATAATCTTAACATGACAATATTGACATGGGCATAATGTTGACATTGATCATGTAGACACAGATAAAATGTCAACAAGTTAGACAGTTGACATATTGTCTCTGGTGGGCAGCAGTGACTTACCTGCTCCCATTGATTGAAGTGGCTCCAGTAGTGTCTTCCGGGTCCCAACAGTCATATGACTGTCACTTCCAGTGGAGTTATCTCATCAAGTGGCGTTCCATAGAGTACACCTGCCCTATCCCTAACCCTGATCCCTATCCCCCCTAACCCTAACCCTTACCCCCCCCCCCCCTCATAAGCCTGACTCTAATCTCCCCCTGGTTCCTATCCTAACCCTCACTTTCCTGTATTGCAGCATAACCCAAATGTCAGTATTCTGACAATGTTGACATTTCACATGTTGACATTCCAAGATAGACATATTGTAAAAGCAGAATGTAATTATACATTGAAAAGAAATACAAAATATGATAGTTTGTTGCAACATGAATGACATTCGAACAATAAATAATGCATTGTTTATTTTATATCTTCAATTGATAATAAGCTGATACCCAATCCAATTTTCTGTTCCCTTCTCCAAGAAAACTAAACATATAATAAAGTTGTTACTAATACCCCTTTTCCACTTACGAGCACGGGTCACAGCCGGGAGCCTGACACGGGAGCTGCCCCCTGCTGCGACCCGTGCTCGGCCCCTTTCCCATCAGCAGTCACAACCCGGCATATGCCGGGTTGGTGACGCTTCTAGTGACGCGGCAGGGGCGGCGCAGGGAGATCACATGATCTCCCAGCGCCGCCCTTCCATACAGTGTAAATGGGAGCCGTGTCGCATCGTCACGGCTCCCGTTTACACTACAACCCTACCCGGATCATTCCCGTGTCCTACCCAGGTAAATAGCCGGGTAGGATTCACGGGTCACTTGATCCGGGTTTACCCTTTTCCACTTGCAAAAAACACGGGTAAATGCGCGCCCCCGTGCATTTACCCGTGTTTTTTGAGCTAGTGGAAAAGGGGTATAACCCATTTACTTGTGAGCTGGAGATTTGTGCTGAAAAAGTTCTGTATTGTTTACATAAAATACATTTAGCATAATACTACTACTAATAATTTAAATTTAAACTAGTTTATCAATAATAATAATAATAATAATAATAATAATAATAATTAGTAGCAGTAGGAATAGTCGTAGTAGCAGCAGCAGCAGTAGTAGTAGAAGTAGCAGCAGCAATAGTAGTAGTAGTAATAATAGTAGTAGTAGTAGTAGTAGTAATAGTAGCAGTTGTAGTAGTAGTAGTAGTAGTAGTAGTAGTAGCAGCAGTAATAGTAGCAGTAGTAGTAGTAGCGGCAGCAGTAGTAATAGTAGCAGTAATAATAGCACTAGTAGTAGAAGTAGTAATAGTAGCAGTAGTAGTTGTAGCAGTAGTAGTAGTAGTAATAATAGCAGTAGTAGTAGCTGCAGTAATAGTAGCAGTAGTAGCAGCAGTAGTAGTAGTAGTAGCAGTAGTAGTAGCATTAATAGTAGCAGTAGTAGTAATTGAGCAGTAGAAGTAGGAGCAGTAATTGTAGCAGAGCAGTAGTAGTAGTAGTAGAAGCAGCAGCAGTAATAGTCGTAGTAGCAGCAGCAGCAGCAGCAGTAGTAGTAATAGTAGCAGTAGTAGTAGCATCAGCAGCAATAGTAGTAGAAGCAGCAGCATCAGTAATAGTAGCAGTAGTAGTAGTAGCAGCAGTAGTAGTAGTAGTAATAGTAGCAGTAGTAATAGTAGCAGTAGTAGCAGTAATAGTAGCAGTAGTAGTAGTAGCAGCAGTAGTAGTAGTAGTAATAGTAGCAGTAGTAATAGTAGCAGTAGTAGCAGTAATAGTAGCAGTAGTAGTAGTAGCAGCAGCAGCAGTAGTAGTAATAGTAGCAGTAGTAGTAGCATCAGCAGCAATAGTAGTAGAAGCAGCAGCATCAGTAATAGTAGCAGTAGTAGTAGTAGCAGCAGTAGTAATAGTATCAGTAGTAGCAGTAATAGTAGCAGTAGTAGTAATAGCAGCAGCAGTAATAGTAGTAGTAGTAGCAGCAGCAGTAGTAGTAATAGTAGCAGTAGTAGTAGTAGTAGCAGCAGCAGTAATAGTAACAGTAGTAGTAGTAGTCACCACCTCACTACCCAATTCACCATAGTAGAATTTGCCAAGCAACCTGAACTGGTTTTATTTTTTATTACTTTGTTGTATTAATGTTGCAAATGTTTAAAAAAAAACAAACAGTTAATCCTTTAGAGTTTTCTAGAACGTGATCATTTATTGTATGATAAACTGATATTCTTCTTTTCATCAAAAATACAACTGAAAATATAATAAATAGACAACAACTATAATGACTACAAATAAGATTGACACCACCTTGAAGTCGCTACTGCAGTGTAATATGGCCCTAAATTGTGTTCCCTGATCACATGCCAGACAGTCTGCATGCAATCCCTTAACTAAAAAGAGGTTTTGTTTGGTCTTGGCACCTGTATGTTGGCATAAGTGTTAGGAACGTGTGAAACTGATTCTGAGCTCCTAATACAATGACAAACAATGCAGTGCACCATTTGTTTCCTCCAGGTTGCACCTCTTTTGCCAGCCAGGGAACAGGTGTGTGGCATTATGAAAGATACTGTACCGTTGGTTGAAGCAATATTCAGCTTAAAAAAACACATACTGTCGTGTTTGTTTGATATAACAATTTTGGCCAGTATTTTAAAGTACTCATGTTTTATTTGTCTGTTTCTAGTCTTATATCCCTAAAGACCTAGCTTAGAAATATGTTTTTTTTTAAATATGTTTTTTTTCTATTAGACATAAAATACATACAGAGCAAAAGAGCATGTCATGAATACAGAAAGTAATAAAGTTCATACAAGCATTCAAAAATCAACAAGCAGTGGATCTCAGAAACAGCTGTAAAGGAGAACAAGAATGAAAAACATTAGTAAAAGAGTAAAATTACATATAGATTATTGGAGAGAATATGCCAGTATATGGTTAACTGTATGGAAATTAGAAATATGATTTACAGTTCATGTGACCATTAGGAGCAAATATCACTTTGCCAGTGTTTTGTAAAAATCAATATAGCAAATATGAAGAACTGTATCCAGGTTTATGGATATCAACATATTATTCTGCATATGTTTTAGAAGATAAAAGTAAAAAACAAACCTGCAATGTGGGTATAGGCATGTGTAGTGAATCAACCTGACATTCTCCCTGACTTGCTGTGTATGTCTTTTACTTTCCTGATCTCTCTCGCTCTCTTTCTCTTTCTCCCCATCCCCTCTCTCTCCCTCCCTTAATACATGATGTGTAGTAGGCGCTTCATATTTAAGCTATGTATATACATACCTCCCAACATCGTGAGCTATGGAGGCAGTACTCTCTCACACGTTCGTGGCTTATTGGAAAGGGGGCGTGGCTTCATGGGAGTGCCACGATCGTGAGCTACGCCCTCATTTTCATCACTGATGGGGCATGCCCAGCGCTCTGTGAGCTGCTGGCATGCTCCCAGTCCCCACTGTCTCCCGTGAATAGATGCTGTGCACATATGTAGTAGGTACTCTCCTTTTCTCTCTGTATACATCCTCTTTAAGTGAACCCATTAGCTCTTTTAACGTACAATATAATCTCTATGCTGATGATACTCAAATCTAACTTTCTTCCCCTGACCTCTCCCCTGCTCTTCTCACTCATATCTCCAACTGTCTCTGCTATGTCGTCTTGGATGTCCCAATGCTTTCTTAAATTTAACATGTGTATGACTGAGCTGATCATCTTCCCACACTCTCACAAAACCTCACCTCCCACAATTTCATTATCTAATAATGGCACAACTATCTCCTCTAGCTCCCAAGTGCGCTGTCTTTGAGTAATCCTTGACTCCTCCCTCTCCTTCAAACCATACATTCAGCACCTCTCACAAACCTGCTGTTTTCCTCTCAAATTTTTTCCCAAGATTAGACCTTTTCACCTTTTCCTATCTGGCATCCCTGACAAATGCCTCTCTCTACTCCAATCTATGCTTAGTGCTGCAGCCCAGCTCATCTTCCTCACCAAACGTACTTCGTCCTCCTCCGATCTCTCACAAGCCCTTCACTGTCTCCCCCTCCCTTTCAGAATCCAATTCAAGCTTGTCACACTCACTTAAGAAGCCCTCACCCACTCCTCTCCAATTTACACCTCTATTCTTATCTCCCTTTACACCCCCTTCCAGCTGCTAATACATGTTGTCTCTGATTACTTCCTCCCACTCCTACCTCCCAGATGTTTTCACGTGCTGCTCCCTTTCCCTGGAATTCTCTACCTCTCACCCTCAGACTCTGAACCTCTCTACAAAACTTCAAACGGGCTCTCAAGACTCACTTCTTTACCAAACCCAGCTAATGCTCATCCTAACACTCTGTCCCATGCTCACTGTCTAACCCATCTGCGTCACCCCTGTCTGTCTGCCCCTCCCCTTTAGAATGTAAGCTCTCACGGTCAGGGCCCTCTTCCCTCATGTACTTTTCCTTCTTTTACTTAAACCACCTTCTACTCCATATTTCCTATGATGGCATTTAATAATAACATAAAAAGACTGACATTAAAATTGAAATGTGTTTGGGATTTTGTAGCACAAAAGATTTTGTGAAATGACCTTAGAGATGTTGATCACCTTCAGGCTTGTTTTGTACACACCCTCCTGCAACTTTCGGTTATTCTCTTACTTTATGTTTCTGGTTGTCTTCTGTATCTGGTAAGGCACGTATATCAGACAGGCACAGCTGTTTACTATCATAGATCCTAGATACCCCAAACAAAAAGTTGGCCTGCTCAGTGCATTGGATACAGTAGTTCACAGAGCAGCTACATGTCTTGCGCAAGGACAACAGAAATATATAATGGCACACAAAGAGACTTGTGTAGAATTGGATATACAGTATGTCCATTCTGATTAATAATTTTATTGTTTTTGCATTAAGTAAACGTTTGCCACTTTATATGCGCAAAAATATATACGGGTAAATTCATATCTGTCTAGGATTAGTACTGTAAGGGTGTATTTATGATACTGTGATTGATGAAGACCTGATGCAGATGTATACACATCTTCCGTAATGATGCAATGATAATTTAATGATCCTAACAGAACTTTCAAAACTAAAAGTGGATAAATCAATGGGGACAGATGGGATACACTCAAGGATACTCAAAGAGCTAAAAGATGTACTGGTTACACCTTTAACAGAATTATTTAACCAGTCACTAAATACAGGTGCCATTCCAGAGGTCTGGAAAAGAGCAAATGTAGTTCCCCTGCATAAAAGTGGAAGTAAGGAAGAAGCAAGTAACTACAAACCAGTAAGCCTTACACCAGTAGTAGGGAAAGTAATGGAAAAACTATTAAAAGAAAGAGTTGTGGAATAACTTAAATCAAACAATTTACAGGATCCAAAACAGCATGGATTTACTGGTGGGAGGTCATCCCAAACAAATCTTATCGATTTTTTTGACTCTGTGACGAAAATAATAGATCAAGGGGGAGCTGTAGATGTAGCATATCTAAACTTTAGTAAGGCATTTGACACTGTCCCACATAGCAGACTGCTAAATAAACTTGAAAGCGTGGGGGTGGATTATAAAACAGTTAAATGGATAAAACCTGGTTGCAAGATAGGAAACAGACAGTTGTAGTAAATGGAGTGCAATCTATGGAGGGAAATGTTACCAGTGGAGTACCCCAGGGATCTGTACTTGGTCCAGTTCTCTTTAATATCTTTGTTGTTGACATTGCAAATGGTATTGAAGGGAAAATATGCCTTTTTGCAGATAATACAAAGATATGCAACAGGGTAGACACACCGGGAGGGGTAAAACAAATGATTGATGACCTAGGAAGGCTTTAGAAATGGTCAAGAACGTGGCAACTACAGTTTAATGCTAAAAAATGCAAAATCATGCACTTGGGTCTCAAAACCCCAAAGGCTAAATATAGTATCAAGGGTACTATAATGAGGAGGAAAGGGATTTAGGAGTCACTATTTCAACTAGTGACTTGAAGGCAGGAAAGCAATGCAACAAAGCTATGAGAAAGGCAAATCAGATGCTTAGTTGCATAAGGAGAGGAATCAGTAGCAGGAAAAAAGAAGTGATAATACCACTGTATAGGTCATTGGTACGGCCCCATCTGGAATACTGTGTCCAGTTCTGGAGACCATATCTCCAGAAGGATATAAATACATTAGAGAGTGTACAAAGAATGACAGCTAAAATGGTGCATAGCCTATATCACAAAACTTACCTGGAAAGGCTAAAATATCTTAACATGTATAGTTTGGAGGAGAGAAGGGAAAGGGGGGACATGATAGAAACTTTCAAATATATCAAGGTTCAGGAGGGAAAACATTGTTCAAAGGAAGAGAAGTATTAGAACTCAAGGACATACACTGAAACTGGAGGAAGGCAGGTTCAGGGGAAATTTATGGAAAAATTACTTCACAGAAAGGGTAGTGGATAACTGGAATAGCCTCCCATCAGAGGTGGTAGAGGCTAAGACTGTAGAGCAATTTAAACATGCTTGGGATAGGCATATGAATATCCTTACAAATAATTAAGGTTCAAAAAGGGTTGAGGTTGCCTAAAGGATAAAAAAAGGGGCAGACTAGATGGGCCAAGTGGTTCTTATCTGCCGTCAAATTCTATGTTTCTATGATGCGTAAATCTTTCAGGTACTGGAGGGCTGGTACAATAATACCCCTTTTCCACTAGCTCAAAAAACACAGGTAAATGCACGGGGGCGCGCATTTAACCGTGTTTTTTGCTAGTGGAAAAAGGTCCCTCCGCAAAAACCCGGCTCAAGTGACCCGTGAATCCTACCCGGGTAGCTACCTGGGTAGGATACGGGAATGATCCGGGTAAGGTTGTAGTGTAAACGGAAGCCGTGTCGATGCGACATGGCTCCCGTTTACACTGTATGGAAGGGCGGCGCTGGGAGATCATGTGATCTCCCAGCGCCGCCCCTGCCGCGTCAGCAGAGCGTCATCAACCCGGCAATATGCTGGGTTGGGCGAGTGCAGTGGGCTCTAATGTGGGTTGCAGCCGAGTAGCTCCCGTGTCAGGCTCCCGGCTGCGACCCGCATCAGTAGTGGGAAAGGGGTATAAGACACAATGGCCCTCATTCTGAGTTGTTCGCTCGCAAGCTGCTTTTAGCAGCTTTGCACACGCTAAGCCGCCGCCTACTGGGAGTGAATCTTAGCTTATCAAAATTGCGAACGAAAGATTAGCAAAATTGCGAATAGACACTTCTTAGCAGTTTCTGAGTACCTCCACACTTACTCGGCAACTGCGATCAGTTCAGTCAGTTTCGTTCCTGGTTTGACGTCACAAACACTCCCAGCGTTCGGCCAGACACTCCTCCGTTTCTCCAGACACTCCCGCGTTTTTCCCAGAAACGGTAGCGTTTTTTCACACACACAAAAAAACGGCCAGTTTCCGCCCAGAAACACCCACTTCCTGTCAATCACATTACGATCACCAGAACGAAGAAAAAACCTCGTAATGCCGTGAGTAAAATACCTAACTGCATAGCAAATTTACTTGGCGCAGTCGCACTGCAGACATTGCGCATGCGCATTAGCGACTAATCGCTCCGTTGCGAGAAAAATATAACGAGCGAACAACTCGGAATGACCCCCAATGTCAATTGGCAGCACTAGCTACTTCTGAATATCTAATTGTGTCTTTATTCTTACCTCTGATAGTAAAGGAATTAGAGCCTAATTCAGACCTGATTGCAACAGCAAAATATTTCTCTAATGGGCAAAACCATGTGCACGGTGGCAAATGTAACATGTGCAGCGAGAGGTAGATTTGGGTGGGGTGTGTTCAAACTGAAATCTAAATTGCACTGTAAAAATAAAGCAGCCAGTATTTACCTTGCACAGAAACAAAATAATTCACTCAAATCGAACTCTCTCTGCACATGTTATATCTGTGCCACCTGCAGTGCGCATGGATTTGCCGATTAAAGAAAAATTTTGCTGCAGCAATCAGGTCTGAATTAGGCCCTTAATTCATTAGATGTTTGCTATATTATGTAAGTCACAGCTGCCTGTTCACGTTACTTAATTGATATTTCCATTTAGACTGCACAGGAAAGATTTTCAGTAAAAATAAAAACATGTTTACATTTACTTGAATTGTATTTGCAGTTTGTATTTAAATATATTTTATATGGTAAATTGAATTTATTAATTACACTGTGAAGGAACTATTCTATCTTCTATTCTTGACATTTAATGACATTGGCCCTCATTCCGAGTTGATCGCTCGCTAGCTGCTTTTAGCAGCATTGCACACGCTAGGCTGGGAGTGTGTCTTATCAGAATAGCGAACGAAAGATTAGCAGAACTGCTACTAAATAATTTGCTGCAGTTTCTGAGTAGCTCCAGACCTACTCCTAGACTTTGATCACCTCAGTCCGTTTATTTCCTGGTTTGACGTCACAAACACGCCCTGCGTTCGGCCAGCCACTCCCCCGTTTCTCCAGCCACTCCTGCGTTTTTACCTGGCACGCCTGCGTTTTTTAGCACACTCCCTGAAAACGGCCAGTTTCCGTCCAGAAACACCCATTTCCTGTCAATCACACTACGATCACTCGAGCGATGATAAAACGTCGCTCGAGCTTGTGTAAATCTACAAAGTTTTGTGTGAAAGTACTTAGCGCACGTGCGCTGCGTACCATGCGCATGCGCATTTTTGCCATTTTTTCACTTGATCGCTGCACTGCGAAAATCGTCAGCGATCGATCAACTCGGAATGACCACCATTGTTACATGGTGTACAAACATGGTAATGCAAACTTAGCATTTTCTGTTAACACTGTTAAGGCATCTATACACTATCTCTACAATCTCCTATATAATAGCCCAGATCTGTCACTCTGGATAACGCTGGGCGTAGCTATAAGCTCTCATTGGGTTAGCAGCAGGTCTATCACACCCAGTCCACAGCTGATTGGGCGAGAAACGCCCTCCCACACAGGTTATATTCAATGGGAGGCTCTGCCCTTGGGCTGCTGTGTGTTCCCAGAGCAGGATTAACATGGGGCTGTCCATCAGCTCCCGGTCCACACTCCAAAATAGGCCCACTGCATCTGCAGCAACATACCCTCCAACAATTTACACAGAAAAATTCCTGCAAATTCGAAAATGGGGCGTGGCCACGGTTACAGTGGCGTGGCCATGCCCCTTTTCCTATACTTTCAATGGAAGTTTGGAGAGGTAAGAATTGGTACAGACCATAAAAAAATGTACTGTACCTGCCAAAAAGGAACAGTTGGAGGGTATGCCACTGCATCTGCAGCAAGTCTCTGCGCTGTAGATAGGGAAAAAAAAAAATACTTTTACTGCAGGGTCCCATGTCCTGCTGCCAGTCTGCCTGCCCCCTCCAGCATCAATAATCCCTAGCAGCGGAGCAGATGGAACCAAAGCTGCTATGGCCACTGGCATAGATGTGTATGAAAGCGGAGCAGCGGAAAGCTTTCATAGCCCTCCCTCTCTGAGCCCCGGATCCTCCTCTGCGCATGATGTCACAAAAGTGCCTCCCCACCACAGCCCCGCCCAGATCCCCAGAGGCCCTGACTCCGCAACACAGCACCTGGGCTGCCGCCCTGGATGCCCTGAGATGGTTAATGTAACAGATAGAGTGGGTGATATCGCGGAGGGTAATGTCTGGACGCTGAATCAATGTAAAAGGTGACAGTGCTGTGCAGTGCAGTGGGTGTGCAGTGTCACTGACAATGCACAGCGCTCTCACCTTTTACATTGATTCAGCGTGTCAGTCAGTTCTGCAAGCCAGTCACTATTGTTAGCGCCGGTATCCAAATGCGCCGCATTACAGGAAAGTAGACGTACTAAATAAACTACACCTCCCAGCATCCCGTAGCGCTGAAGCATTCCGGCGCTAAGGGCTGCTGGGATCTGTAGTTTATTGAGTGCATCTCCTTACCTGTAATGTGGCACGTTGGGACACTGGTGCTAACAATAGTGACTGGCAGCTTGGCTGCCGTGCGAGCCTCCGGGAGAGCCACTGCCAAAGGGAGGACAACAGCTTAGCTGCTTCCAGGAGGAGAAGCATTACCCGCCCCTCCCGCACTTGCAGTACCTCCGGACCCCATCTGCGGCACCCCCACACACACCCCTCCACCAGCTGAGGTGGCTCCGGACCTCCTACCCCACCCACCCGCGGCACCCCCCGCACCCGCCCCTTCCCTACCCGCTGCACCACGCACCCTCCCCCACTCGAGGATCTCTATGCTGAGTGTCTCTATCTCTATAGTTAGGATCTAGTCTGAGGAAAGGCAAGTCCCTCTTTAACTGAGGGTGTCTTTAGTGTGCCTAACTCACTCTCATGAGGTAACTTGCAGTTAACTTTGGTTTAGTGATGTGCACCGGACATTTTTCGGGTTTTGTGTTTTGGTTTGTGATTCGGTTCCGCTGCCGTGTTTTGGATTCGGACGCATTTTGGCAAAACCTCCCTTAAAATTTTTTGTCGGATTCGGATGTGTTTTGGATTCGGGTGTTTTTTTTCAAAAACCGCTTAAATCATAGAATTTGGGGGTAATTTTGATCCCATAGTATTATTAACCTCAATAACCATAATTTCCACTCATTTCCAGTCTATTCTGAACACCTCACACCTTTGGACCGAGGTCGCTGGATGACTAAGCTAAGTGACCCAAGTGGGCGGCACAAACACCTGGCCCATCTAGGAGTGGCACTGCAGTGTCAGACAGGATGGCACTTAAAAAAAAATTGGCCCCAAACATCACATGATGCAAAGATAAATAAAAATAAAAAAAATAGGTGCAAGATGGAATTGTGCTTGGGCCTTCCCACCCACCCTTATGTTGTATAAACAGGACATGCATACTTTAACAAACCCATCATTTCAGCGACAGGGTCTGCCACACGACTGTGAATGAAATGACTGGTTGGTTTGGGCCCCCACCAAAAGAGAAGCAATCAATCTCTCCTTGCACAAACTGGCTCCACAGAGGCAAGATGTCCACCTCCTCCTCATCCTCCGATTCCTCACCCCTTTCACTGTGTACATCCCCCTCCTCACAGAGTATTAATTCGTCCCCACTGGAATCCACCATCACAGGTCCCTGTGTACTTTCTGGAGGCAATTGCTGGTAAATGTCTCCACGGAGGAATTGATTATAATTCATTTTGATGAACATCATCTTCTCCACATTTTCTGGAAGTAACCTCCTACGCCGATCACTGACAAGGTTACCGGCTGCACTAAACACTCCTTCGGAGTACACACTGGAGGGGGGGGGGGGCAACTTAGGTAAAATAAAGCCAGTTTGTGCAAGGGCCTCCAAATTGCCTCTTTTTCCTGCCAGTATACGTACGGACTGTCTGACATGCCTACAGTGATGCTGTCACTCATATAATCCTCCACCATTCTTTCAATGGTGACAGAATCATATGCAGTGACAGTAGACGACATGTCAGTAATTGTTGGCAGGTCCTTCAGTCCGGACCAGATGTCAGCTATCGCTCCTGACTGCCCTGCATCACCGCCAGTGGGTGGTTTGGGAAATGTTATCCTTTTCCTGGCAGCTCCAGTGGTGGGAGAAAATGAAGCAGCCACCTCTTCCCATCTAGTGTTGGGAAGGTCAGGCATCGCAACCGACACAATTGGACTCTCCTTGGGGATTTGTGATTTAGAAGAACGCACAGTTCTTTGCTGTGCTTTTGCCAGCTTAACTCTTTTCATTTTTCTAGTGGGAGGATGAGTGTTTCCATCCTCATGTGAAACTGACTCACTAGTCATGAGGAACATAGGAGAGGGCCGTAGCCGTTCCTTGCCACTCCGTGTCGTAAATGGCATATTGGCAAGTTTACGCTTCTCCTCAGATGCTTTTAATTTAGATTTTTGGGTCATTTTACTGAACTTTTGTTTTTTGGATTTTACATGCTCTCTACTATGACATTGGGCATCGGCCTTGGCAGACGACGTTGATGGCATTTTATCATCTCTGCCAAGACTAGTGGCAGCAGCTTCAGCACTAGGTGGAAGTGGATCTTGATCTTTCCCTATTTTACCCTCAACATTTTTGTTCTCCATTTTTTAATGTGTGGAATTATATGCCAGTGATATATCTGGAATTAGATGGCAGTAATGTCTGGAATTAAATACCACTAGATAGATACCAGATACCACTGTGACTGGAATGATGATGACCTATGCACAGTGACAGGACACTACCACAGCACCCTACAGCAGCAAGATGCAGCACAAGACACTGGACTTTTAGTCACCACAATGTAGCACTGACACTGAGCACAGATATTAAGCACTGTTCAGGATACTAGAAGTGACACGGAGCTGCAAGATACAGCAATGGACTACTGTACTATACTACTATATACTGGTGGTCACCACAATGCAGCACTGTACTACTATATATACTGGTCACCACAATGCAGCACAAATATTGAGCACTGATCAGGAGAATAGAACTGAGTCTGACACGGAGCTGCAAGATACAGCAATGGACTACTGTACTGTACTACTATATACTGGTGGTCACCACAATGCAGCACTGTACTACTATATATATTGGTCACCACAATGCAGCACAGATATTGAGCACTGATCAGGAGAATAGAACTGAGTCTGACACGAAGCTGCAAGATACGGCAATGGCCTACTGTACTGTACTACTATATACTGGTGGTCACCACAATGCAGCACTGTACTACTATATATACTGGTCACCACAATGCAGCACGGATATTGAGCACTGATCAGGAGAATAGAACCGAGTCTGACACAGAGCTGCAAGATACAGCAATGGACTACTGTACTGTACTACTATATACTGGTGGTCACCACAATGCAGCACTGTACTACTATATATACTGGTCACCACAATGCAGCACATATATTGAGCACTGATCAGGAGAATAGAACTGAGTCTGACACGGAGCTGCAAGATACAGCAATGGACTACTGTACTGCACTACTATATACTGGTGGTCACCAAAATGCAGCACTGTACTACTATATATTGGTCACCACAATGCAGCACAGATATTGAGCACTGATCAGGAGAATAGAACTGAGTCTGACACAGAGCTGCAAGATACAGCAATGGACTACTGTACTATACTACTATATACTGGTGGTCACCACAATGCAGCACTGTACTACTATATATACTGGTCACCACAATGCAGCACAGATATTGAGCACTGATCAGGAGAATAGAACTGAGTCTGACACGGAGCTGCAAGATACAGCAATGGCCTACTGTACTACTATATACTGGTGGTCACCACAATGCAGCACTGTACTACTATATATACTGGTCACCACAATGCAGCACAGATATTGAGCACTGATCAGGAATATAGAACTGAGTCTGACACGGAGCTGCAAGATACAGCAATGGACTACTGTACTGTACTACTATATACTGGTGGTCCCCAAAATGCAGCACTGTACTACTTTATATACTGGTCACCACAATGCAGCATGGACATTGAGCACTGATCAGGAGAATAGAACTGAGTCTGACACAGAGCTGCAAGATACAGCAATGGACTCCTGTACTGTACTACTATATACTGGTGGTCACCACAATGCAGCACTGTACTACTATATATACTGGTCACCACAATGCAGCACAGATATTGAGCACTGATCAGGAGAATAGAACTGAGTCTGACACGGAGCTGCCAGATACAGCAATGGACTACTGTACTGTACTACTATATACTGGTGGTCACCAAAATGCAGCACTGTACTACTATATACTGGTGGTCACCACAATGCAGCACAGATATTGAGCACTGATCAGGAGAATAGAACTTAGTCTGCCAGAGCTACAAGATACAGCAATGGACTACTGTACTGTACTACTATATACTGGTGGTCACCACAATACAGTACTGTACTACTATATATACTGGTCACCACAATGCAGCACAGATATTGAGCACTGATCAGGAGAATAGAACTGAGTCTGACACGGAGCTGCAAGCTACAGCAATGGCCTACTGTACTACTATATACTGGTGGTCACCACAATGCAGCACTGTACTACTATATATACTGGTCACCACAATGCAGCACAGATATTGAGCACCGATTAGGAATATAGAACTGAGTCTGACATGGAGCTGCAAGATACAGCAATGGACAACTGTACTGTACTACTATATACTGGTGGTCACCACAATGCAGCACTGTACTACTATATATACTGGTCACCACAATGCAGCACAGATATTGAGCACTGATCAGGAAAATAGAACTGAGTCTGACACGGAGCTGCAAGATACAGCAATGGACTACTGTACTGTACTACTATATACTGGTAGTCACCAAAATGCAGAACTGTACTACTATATACTGGTCACCACAATGCAGCACACATATTGAGCACTGATCAGGAGAAAAGAACTGAGTCTGACACAGAGCTGCAAGATACAGCAATGGACTACTGTACTGTACTACTATATACTGGTGGTCCCCAAAATGCAGCACTGTACTACTATATATACTGGTCACCACAATGCAGCACGGATATTGAGCACTGATCAGGAGAATAGAACTGAGTCTGACACGGAGCTGCAAGATACAGCAATGGACTACTGTACTGTACTACTACTATATACTGGTGGTCACCACAATGCAGCACTGTACTACTATATATACTGGTCACCACAATGCAGCACAGATATTGAGCACTGATCAGGAGAATAGAACTGAGTCTGACACGGAGCTGCAAGATACAGCAATAGCCTACCGTACTGTACTACTATATACTGGTGGTCATCACAATGCAGCACTGTACTACTATATATACTGGTCACCACAATGCAGCACAGATATTGAGCACTGATCAGGAATATAGAACTGAGTCTGACATGGAGCTGCAAGATACAGCAATGGACTACTGTACTGTACTACTATATACTGGTGGTCACCACAATGCAGCACTGTACTACTATATATACTGGTCACCACAATGCAGCACAGATATTGAGCACTGATCAGGAATATAGAACTGAGTCTGACATGGAGCTCCAAGATACAGCAATGGACTACTGTACTGTACTACTATATACTGGTGGTCACCACAATGCAGCACTGTACTACTATATATACTGGTCACCACAATGCAGCACAGATATTGAGCACTGATCAGGAGACTAGAACGGAGTCTGACACAGAGCTGCAAGATACAGCAATGGACTACTGTACTGTACTACTATATACTGGTGGTCCCCAAAATGCAGCACTGTACTACTATATATACTGGTCACCACAATGCAGCACAGATATTGAGCACTGATCAGGAGAATAGAACTGAGTCTGACACGGAGCTGCAAGATACAGCAATGGACTATTGTACTGTACTACTATATACTGGTGGTCACCACAATGCAGCACTGTACTACTATATATACTGGTCACCACAATGCAGCACAGATATTGAGCACTGATCAGGAATATAGAACTGAGTCTGACATGGAGCTGCAAGATACAGCAATAGCCTACTGTACTGTACTACTATATACTGGTGGTCACCACAATGCAGCACTGTACTAATATATATACTGGTCACCACAATGCAGCACAGATATTGAGCACTGATCAGGAATATAGAACTGAGTCTGACATGGAGCTGCAAGATACAGCAATGGACTACTGTACTGTACTACTATATACTGGTGGTCCCCAAAATGCAGCACTGTACTACTAGATATACTGGTCACCACAATGCAGCACAGATATTGAGCACTGATCAGGAGAATAGAACTGAGTCTGACACGGAGCTGCAAGATACAGCAATGGACTATTGTACTGTACTACTATATACTGGTGGTCACCAAAATGTAGCACTGTACTACTATATATACTGGTCACCACAAAGCAGCACAGATATTGAGCACTGATCAGGAGAATAGAACTGAGTCTGACACGGAGCTGCAAGATACAGCAATAGCCTACCGTACTGTACTACTATATACTGGTGGTCACCACAATGCAGCACTGTACTACTATATATTCTGGTCACCACAATGCAGCATGGATATTGAGCACTGATCAGGAGAATAGAACTGAGTCTGACACAGAGCTGCAAGATACAGCAATGGACTACTGTACTGAACTACTATATACTGGTGGTCACCACAATGCAGCACTGTACTACTATATATACTGGTCACCACAATGCAGCACAGATATTGATCACTGATCAGGAAAATAGAACTGAGTCTGACACGGAGCTGCAAGATACAGCAATAGCCTACCGTACTGTACTACTATATACTGGTGGTCATCACAATGCAGCACTGTACTACTATATATACTGGTCACCACAATGCAGCACAGATATTGAGCACTGATCAGGAATATAGAGCTGAGTCTGACATGGAGCTGCAAGATACAGCAATAGCCTACTGTACTGTACTACTATATACTGGTGGTCACCACAATGCAGCACTGTACTACTATATATACTGGTCACCACAATGAAGCACAGACATTGAGTACTGATCAGGAATATAGAACTGAGTCTGACATGGAGCTGCAAGATACAGCAATGGACTACTGTACTGTACTACTATATACTGGTGGTCACCACAATGCAGCACTGTACTACTATATATACTGGTCACCACAATGCAGCACAGATATTGAGCACTGATCAGGAATATAGAACTGAGTCTGACATGGAGCTGCAAGATACAGCAATGGACTACTGTACTGTACTACTATATACTGGTGGTCACCACAATGCAGCACTGTACTACTATATATACTGGTCACCACAATGCAGCACAGATATTGAGCACTGATCAGGAATATAGAACTGAGTCTGACATGGAGCTGCAAGATACAGCAATAGCCTACTGTACTGTACTACTATATACTGGTGGTCACCACAATGCAGCACTGTACTACTATATATACTGGTCACCACAATGCAGCACAGATATTGAGCACTGATCAGGAATATAGAACTGAGTCTGACATGGAGCTGCAAGATACAGCAATGGACTACTGTACTGTACTACTATATACTGGTGGTCCCCAAAATGCAGCACTGTACTACTATATATACTGGTCACCACAATGCAGCACAGATATTGAGCACTGATCAGGAGAATAGAACTGAGTCTGACACGGAGCTGCAAGATACAGCAATGGACTATTGTACTGTACTACTATATACTGGTTGTGACAGGACGATACCGTACGGAAGCACTCGCAGCTTCCGCGTCCCGTTGACTGCGCACAGAATGGAAGGTCAAGCCGCACGAGGCCTGACCACATAGGGGATTCCCGCTTACCGTCAGTAACCGCCTGTTACTGACTCCACCCACTGCGCTGTGGGCGGGTTCTCGCTGCCACCACCAAACTCCTAACCTGCCGTGGCGTTTGGAACCACGGTTCTGCTCTGTATGTGCCGACGCACTGCTTTACCACACCTGTGTGGTGTCGACGAATCCCCACTAGCCACTTGCTAGGCCTCTACCGGTAGCTGGCGGAAGGCGGAGCTTGGAGACGTCAGGTGCTTCCCTGGACTGCCGGAGAACGGGGCTAGGTTTGGCCTAACCCTGTTGGTCACAAGATGAAGCAGTCTTCTTGAGGCAAAGGTGTTTATTGCTCAAATAACCTTTAAAAAGGCTCCTCCCTATTGCTAGGGGCAACAGCATACAATCAAGATCTTTTCAGCAGAAGAAGATGTTACAATCCACAATCCTATGGGCCAACTGCCCTTCTTTTATCCCTCTCCAAGACCCCTTACCACAGGGGGTAAGCCCGCCCTGTGGTGTACAACCAATCAATGTTTACCCATGAGCTGTGCATGCTCTGGTCTCATGCACACCTTTACATTGTTCCCTATGGACAGTGGGGAGTGGTCGGTCTCCTTTGACCCTCCTATCTTGGAGATTCAGGATACTCCCACGGTGCCGTTCAGTCTGGCTGGGGGGAAGTTTTTCCCTCCTAAACTGACTTCCAGAAACCTGCCCGGGACCCCTCTCACTGCCTGCAGCCTGGATTTGGGCTCCAGAGCTGGGCAGCCGGGCTCCCCGGTCCAGGTTTCTTGGCACTACGGCTGATCTCCATGGAGCTCCAAGAAACCACTCAGCTTGTTTTATAGCTAAGCTGCTTCTCTTTCTCCCTGTACCCTTTGGAACTGTGAGGCTGGATGGGAAAACATTCCGTTTTTGGGGAAAGGGTCTGGGAGAATCCATCAGCCTGCACAGCTATGGATTCCCCCCTCCTGGGACACACAATCAAGTAAGTGCACTTTCTCTTTAAATATATTACATTTAAAATCACACTGTACATTGCTGAGCCTGTGCCTTGCACAGACTCTACATACTCAGGCACTGCAGTGCCTTCCCTAGCCCTGCAGCCTGGCTGCTAGGGCTCTCCCTCTCAGTGCTGGAGGTATGGGGCTGGCTTCCCCCATCCTCCAGCCTGCCTTCCTGCCTCTGGGGTTCCAGGGAGCTGGCTCTCCCTGTCCCCCCAGGGTGGCACTAACCAGTGGCCTCGCCGCACGCAGCGGCGCACCCCCCTGTACCTAAGCCCGGCGGCCCGGGACACTGGTCCCGGCCGCCGTGACTCTGGCTTTGTTGTAGCGCTGGGGCGCCGGGAGCGTAGCTCCCGGACCCCAGTGCTTCACCATCCTGCTCGGCAGCCTAATTTGCCCACGCCGCTAGGGAGCCGGCTAGCCCGGTCCCCCACGAGCGGCGCCTGTCTTGTGGCCTCGCTGCAGCGTCCGGCGGGGAGCCGGGCTGCAGCGCACCCCCCTCGCCGGCTAGCAGCCCGGGACGTCCGTCCCGGCTGCTGCGGCTGGCCACCTGTGCTGGGCTGAGGCGCTGGGAGCAGAGCTCCCGGCCCCCAGCGGCGGCTCTCACAGAGAGCACTGCAGCGGGAGCCGAGCTCCCAGCCGCAGCGCTCACCCTTCTCCCCGGCGCGCACACTCCAGTGCGCCCGGGGCTACACTGACCGCTGCCGGGAGCTCCGCTCCCGGACTCCGGCGGTCAGCGGCTGCCTCCTCTCCCCCGGTGCGCACACACTGCTGAGCGCGCCGGGGGCTGTCCTCCCTGCCGTGGTCTCCGGAGAGGTCCGGGACCACGGCACATTTTAACAATATAATATTAATACACAGTTTTTAACACACGGCGCCTAGCGCCAAACATATTTCAAATCTGGCGCCAAGCGCCCTTTGTCCATGAGAATGGCGCCGGGCACTAGGGGTTAACCCCTTCAGTGCCAAGGCGGCCATTTGCCTCGTGGCTGGGGCTCTCCGGCCACACTCCTCCCCCCCCATTCAAGCGGGTCAACCAGGGACCCATGTCCCAACGATTTGGGTCCCGGTCCCGCAGTCCGTTGGGGTGAAGGGGACGCTACCTGGGGGGTGTAGGCTCTGGCCTAGACAGTTCATCCATAGTGTAGTGGGCCTCTCTTCGTGGGTGCACAATGTTCAAATAGTCCGCCTGAAGTCCAAGTTCAAGGCTCCACCACAAAAGTCTGTCCAATTTCCCCAAGGTAGGTTGCAGCCACCTAACCGGTAGGTGGTAAGTCACCACGATGGGGGGCCGGTTACAAACAAGTGCCACCCACGGTGTCCCAACTGTGGCAAACCCCACCTCCCACAATAGCAGTTTTCTACTCAAACAGGCCACAGGGTGCTCCTGCCCATATGGCTCTTTCTGGCTCGGTACAGCTCCCAGTCCGTGCAGTGGCGCAATAGTTCGTAACACACAGTCCTGGTCAAGAATGTGCGCCATCAGCACTGGAGCGGGTACCCGAGTCTTCTTCAATGACTGGAATGCCAACTCGCAAGCGGGTGCAAAGTCCACTGACTTGGGAATGCCCTTCCTAGCCATCTCTGTCAAGGGGTTCACTACAGGACTAAAGTCAATGACAACATGTCCGTAGGGCCTTACAGGTTCTAAGGTCAGTACCGGTCTGGGTGATGTGGGTCGGGGACAGCCTCTGGTTGCCTCCACCCCCTCTGGGTTGGGCCTACCCCTGTCTCCTCCCACATGGTGCCCCAGGCACTGCACCTCCGTCATTCCTACCTGGCAACTGTCTGCCCTAACTGTCAGACCTGCCCTCCAATCCTCTTCTGTCGACCTATGACTCGGGAAACCTACCCTGTCACCTAGGCCTACTCCTTCCTCCTCGTCCGCTACCTGTGCCACAGGGATGGCGGCCAGACCACCAGCCTCTGGATCCTGTGTGGCAACCACTACAGTGAGGCTGCGTGTCTTCCCCGATCTACTGCGCACAGGCAGGGGACCTGCTATGTCCACAGCAACTTGCTGCAAGGGTTCTCCTATGGGCAGAGGCCCAGAGACAACACAACCGCGGGAGTGCCCCGGCTGCCAACGCATGGCACCAGCCTTACATGTGGTCTGGGCGTCATCCGACATTCCAGACCAGGGTAAGCTCTGTGTCAGGCACTTCAGGGTACGGTCTGTCTCCGGGTTACTGTCCAAAGGGGTTTCGCTGGCAACCGACACCGGTTGCACAGGAAAGTTCCCTGGGGGGACCAGTTGGACACATTCCCTATCTGGTCTATCCCCTCCCACTTTCCTGGCTACCCTGTACCTTAACCCTTCCCGCCAGGTCAACCTCCCCGCCCCAACCCTGTCAAGGCCGCTGCCAGAGTGGCGCCTCATGCCTTTCGGGGATGGGTCAGAGAGTTGAGCCTCCCTAAACTCCTGCCTGTGGCCCTCAATCTCTCCTAAATTGGGACACACTACAGGGGGATCTAGGTGGGGACTACTAGGGTCAGTCTGGTAGGGGTCAGTCATGGAAAAGTCAGTGTGGTTTCTCATACTCACCGCCGGAGTTGGCAAACCACTTGGGTCAGGAGCATCATTGGGCACCCCCACAGGATCACACGAGCTGGAACCGACATCCTCTGCGTAGCTAGGGGACGTAGGCATACCAGAGGCAAAAGGCATGCGGGGTCGATGTACTGATCTAGCCGCTGTGATCTTTTCCTCTGGGCTGGTTGATGCTGTGGTTGGCTGTGATGGCAGTTGTCTAGCAGCTGTAGTCTTTTCCTCTGGGCTGGGCTGTGCTGGAGTAGCTGATGTCATCGGTGGTTTTGGAACTTGACTCCGGGGAATGGCGCCAACAAACGTAGTGACGATCCCACCACCCAGATCATTTCCTAGGACCACATCAGTTGGGAGACCATCCATGACGGCAACTTCTCGCAACTCTGGTCCAGCTCCCCAGTCCAGGTAGACTCTTGCCATGGGAACCGCTTTTTCTGTTCCTTCTGCCAGGGTGACCGTGGCAGTGCGACCCTGCAATACTGCAGCAGGATCTATAAGGTGGGGGCTCACCACAGTGATTGAGGCCCCAGAGTCTCTTAGGCCTTCTCCCTGCAGGGGTCCCACGTGGACTGGCTGCAGGTGCCTCCACAAGTTGTGTAGGGGCTTTTTGGCCATGCAGGTGACTCTCTCTGCAGAGTGCACCTGTCTCTCGCCACACTCCATCGGACTGACTGGAGGGGGAACAGTCTCTGTAGGCTCATCTCCTCTCGTCAAACAAGCGATCTGGGCTCCAGCACTCGGATTTGGGGCACGAGTCTGGGGTGCTTGGGATGCAGGACAGTTCATCCTCAGATGTCCGATTTTCCCACAGCCGTAGCACTTCTTCTCCAGTCGTGGCACCGATGATCTCTGATCAGTTGCAGGGACGCTGCGGTGCGGTTGCTGGCCAAGAGCACCCGGGTTGGAAGATGCTTGTCTTTGGGGGGGATGAGCTGAAGAGGGGGGTCCCCTTGGTGGTACAGTCTGTTGGAGCTGGCTGCTGGTAGGGCGCTTCTGCCCCCGTGGCCGAATTGCCACATACTTGTCGGCTAATTGGGCAGCCATCTTTAAGCTGGGTGGCTCCCGATCTAGCACCCACTCCTTCACTTCCTGGGCGCACCGGCGGTAGAACTGCTCCCTGCAGATCAGGTCGATCAGTGCGTCCCATGTAGTGGCTTCCGAATCCTTCACCCACTTCACCACGTACTGCCGCAGCTGGGTGGCGAACTGCTCATGGGTGCTGCTAGGATTCTTAGGCAAGTCTCTGAATTTCTTCCTGTAAGACTCGGGAGTGATGAAGAATCGCTGGAGGAGGGCCTTCTCGACTTCATCGTAGTTCCCACAGTCCTCCGTCGCCACTCCTCGATAGGCCTCCAAGGCCTCTCCATGCAGAGTGGGCACAAGGTGTCTCACCCACTCTGACTTGGGTAGATCATGTAGTTTACAAGTCCTCTCAAAGACTTGCAAATGTCCATCAATGTCCCCATCACTGTCTGCAAACTTGGCAAACTGAACTCGTCCTGATCTGTGTACAACAGCTGACAACGGCTCCCGGGGTACCACGGCCTGTGATGCCCGCTCCGCATGCCACATCCGAATGACAAGCATGCGTTCTTGCTCCGTTGCCCTTTCCCCCAATTCCGCTAGCCGATCTGCTAGGGTATCCGGGTCGCCCCCCCTGGGACGTTGGGATCCTGGCCCTGCTAGGGATTGCTGGGAAACATGACTGTTGTGAGAGAGGGCGGGGCTTGTGGGTCTCACCGGTCCTGTGCGAAGGTCCCCTGTTGGGTCGTCCTCTGCGATGCTGACGCCGTCAGTGTTTTCCACCTCCACCTGAGACTCCTCCCAGCTCCTGAGCGCCGCCTGCATGACGTTCCTGGACGCGTTGGAAGGGATATCCACACCCTTCCCCTGGCATACGATCTCCAGATCCTCCTTGGACATTCCGCTGAATTCCGCCATGTTGTGCGTTCTCCTGCGCTGCAGTTACTCCTCTCCTGAGTAACTCGGCTTCTCCAATCAGGTGATGAAAAGCCGCCTGGGATTATCCCACCACTATGCCACCAATTTCTGTGACAGGACGATACCGTACGGAAGCACTCGCAGCTTCCGCGTCCCGTTGACTGCGCACAGAATGGAAGGTCAAGCCGCACGAGGCCTGACCACATAGGGGATTCCCGCTTACCGTCAGTAACCGCCTGTTACTGACTCCACCCACTGCGCTGTGGGCGGGTTCTCGCTGCCACCACCAAACTCCTAACCTGCCGTGGCGTTTGGAACCACGGTTCTGCTCTGTATGTGCCGACGCACTGCTTTACCACACCTGTGTGGTGTCGACGAATCCCCACTAGCCACTTGCTAGGCCTCTACCGGTAGCTGGCGGAAGGCGGAGCTTGGAGACGTCAGGTGCTTCCCTGGACAGCCGGAGAACGGGGCTAGGTTTGGCCTAACCCTGTTGGTCACAAGATGAAGCAGTCTTCTTGAGGCAAAGGTGTTTATTGCTCAAATAACCTTTAAAAAGGCTCCTCCCTATTGCTAGGGGCAACAGCATACAATCAAGATCTTTTCAGCAGAAGAAGATGTTACAATCCACAATCCTATGGGCCAACTGCCCTTCTTTTATCCCTCTCCAAGACCCCTTACCACAGGGGGTAAGCCCGCCCTGTGGTGTACAACCAATCAATGTTTACCCATGAGCTGTGCATGCTCTGGTCTCATGCACACCTTTACATTGTTCCCTATGGACAGTGGGGAGTGGTCGGTCTCCTTTGACCCTCCTATCTTGGAGATTCAGGATACTCCCACGGTGCCGTTCAGTCTGGCTGGGGGGAAGTTTTTCCCTCCTAAACTGACTTCCAGAAACCTGCCCGGGACCCCTCTCACTGCCTGCAGCCTGGATTTGGGCTCCAGAGCTGGGCAGCCGGGCTCCCCGGTCCAGGTTTCTTGGCACTACGGCTGATCTCCATGGAGCTCCAAGAAACCACTCAGCTTGTTTTATAGCTAAGCTGCTTCTCTTTCTCCCTGTACCCTTTGGAACTGTGAGGCTGGATGGGAAAACATTCCGTTTTTGGGGAAAGGGTCTGGGAGAATCCATCAGCCTGCACAGCTATGGATTCCCCCCTCCTGGGACACACAATGAAGTAAGTGCACTTTCTCTTTAAATATATTACATTTAAAATCACACTGTACATTGCTGAGCCTGTGCCTTGCACAGACTCTACATACTCAGGCACTGCAGTGCCTTCCCTAGCCCTGCAGCCTGGCTGCTAGGGCTCTCCCTCTCAGTGCTGGAGGTATGGGGCTGGCTTCCCCCATCCTCCAGCCTGCCTTCCTGCCTCTGGGGTTCCAGGGAGCTGGCTCTCCCTGTCCCCCCAGGGTGGCACTAACCAGTGGCCTCGCCGCACGCAGCGGCGCACCCCCCTGTACCTAAGCCCGGCGGCCCGGGACACTGGTCCCGGCCGCCGTGACTCTGGCTTTGTTGTAGCGCTGGGGCGCCGGGAGCGTAGCTCCCGGACCCCAGTGCTTCACCATCCTGCTCGGCAGCCTAATTTGCCCACGCCGCTAGGGAGCCGGCTAGCCCGGTCCCCCACGAGCGGCGCCTGTCTTGTGGCCTCGCTGCAGCGTCCGGCGGGGAGCCGGGCTGCAGCGCACCCCCCTCGCCGGCTAGCAGCCCGGGACGTCCGTCCCGGCTGCTGCGGCTGGCCACCTGTGCTGGGCTGAGGCGCTGGGAGCAGAGCTCCCGGCCCCCAGCGGCGGCTCTCACAGAGAGCACTGCAGCGGGAGCCGAGCTCCCAGCCGCAGCGCTCACCCTTCTCCCCGGCGCGCACACTCCAGTGCGCCCGGGGCTACACTGACCGCTGCCGGGAGCTCCGCTCCCGGACTCCGGCGGTCAGCGGCTGCCTCCTCTCCCCCGGTGCGCACACACTGCTGAGCGCGCCGGGGGCTGTCCTCCCTGCCGTGGTCTCCGGAGAGGTCCGGGACCACGGCACATTTTAACAATATAATATTAATACACAGTTTTTAACACACGGCGCCTAGCGCCCAACATATTTCAAATCTGGCGCCAAGCGCCCTTTGTCCATGAGAATGGCGCCGGGCACTAGGGTTTAACCCCTTCAGTGCCAAGGCGGCCATTTGCCTCGTGGCTGGGGCTCTCCGGCCACACTGGTGGTCACCAAAATGTAGCACTGTACTACTATATATACTGGTCACCACAAAGCAGCACAGATATTGAGCACTGATCAGGAGAATAGAACTGAGTCTGACACGGAGCTGCAAGATACAGCAATAGCCTACCGTACTGTACTACTATATACTGGTGGTCACCACAATGCAGCACTGTACTACTATATATTCTGGTCACCACAATGCAGCATGGATATTGAGCACTGATCAGGAGAATAGAACCGAGTCTGACACAGAGCTGCAAGATACAGCAATGGACTACTGTACTGTACTACTATATACTGGTGGTCACCACAATGCAGCACTGTACTACTATATATACTGGTCACCACAATGCAGCACAGATATTGAGCACTGATCAGGAAAATAGAACTGAGTCTGACACGGAGCTGCAAGATACAGCAATGGACTACTGTACTGTACTACTATATACTGGTGGTCACCAAAATGCAGCACTGTACTACTATATACTGGTCACCACAATGCAGCACACATATTGAGCACTGATCAGGAGAATAGAACTGAGTCTGACACAGAGCTGCAAGATACAGCAATGGACTACTGTACTGTACTACTATATACTGGTGGTCCCCAAAATGCAGCACTGTACTACTATATATACTGGTCACCACAATGCAGCACGGATATTGAGCACTGATCTGGAAAATAGAACTGAGTCTGACACGGAGCTGCAAGATACAGCAATGGACTACTGTACTGTACTACTACTATATACTGGTGGTCACCACAATGCAGCACTGTACTACTATATATACTGGTCACCACAATGCAGCACAGATATTGAGCACTAATCAGGAGAATAGAACTGAGTCTGACACGGAGCTGCAAGATACAGCAATAGCCTACCGTAGTGTACTACTATATACTGGTGGTCATCACAATGCAGCACTGTACTACTATATATACTGGTCACCACAATGCAGCACAGATATTGAGCACTGATCAGGAATATAGAACTGAGTCTGACATGGAGCTGCAAGATACAGCAATAGCCTACTGTACTGTACTACTATATACTGGTGGTCACCACAATGCAGCACTGTACTACTATATATACTGGTCACCACAATGCAGCACAGACATTGAGCACTGATCAGGAATATAGAACCGAGTCTAACATGGAGCTGCAAGATACAGCAATGGACTACTGTACTGTACTACTACATACTGGTGGTCACCACAATGCAGCACTGTACTACTATATATACTGGTCACCACAATGCAGCACAGATATTGAGCACTGATCAGGAATATAGAACTGAGTCTGACATGGAGTTGCAAGATACAGCAATGGACTACTGTACTGTACTACTATATACTGGTGGTCACCACAATGCAGCACTGTACTACTATATATACTGGTCACCACAATGCAGCACAGATATTGAGCACTGATCAGGAGACTAGAACAGAGTCTGACACAGAGCTGCAAGATACAGCAATGGACTACTGTACTGTACTACTATATACTGGTGGTCCCCAAAATGCAGCACTGTACTACTATATATACTGGTCACCACAATGCAGCACACATATTGAGCACTGATCAGGAGAATAGAACTGAGTCTGACACAGAGCTGCAAGATACAGCAATGGACTATTGTACTGTACTACTATATACTGGTGGTCACCACAATGCAGCACTGTACTACTATATATACTGGTCACCACAATGCAGCACAGATATTGAGCACTGATCATTAATATAGAACTGAGTCTGACATGGAGCTGCAAGATACAGCAATAGCCTACTGTACTGTACTACTATATACTGGTGGTCACCACAATGCAGCACTGTACTACTATATATACTGGTCACCACAATGCAGCACAGATATTGAGCACTGATCAGGAATATAGAACTGAGTCTGACATGGAGCTGCAAGATACAGCAATGGACTACTGTACTGTACTACTATATACTGGTCGTCCCCAAAATGCAGCACTGTACTACTATATATACTGGTCACCACAATGCAGCACAGATATTGAGCACTGATCAGGAGAATAGAACTGAGTCTGACATGGAGCTGCAAGATATAGCAATGGACTATTGTACTGTACTACTATATACTGGTGGTCACCAAAATGTAGCACTGTACTACTATATATACTGGTCACCACAAAGCAGCACAGATATTGAGCACTGATCAGGAGAATAGAACTGAGTCTGACACGGAGCTGCAAGATACAGCAATAGCCTACCGTACTGTACTACTATATACTGGTGGTCACCACAATGCAGCACTGTACTACTATATATTCTGGTCACCACAATGCAGCATGGATATTGAGCACTAATCAGGAGAATAGAACTGAGTCTGACACAGAGCTGCAAGATACAGCAATGGACTACTGTACTGTACTACTATATACTGGTGGTCACCACAATGCAGCACTGTACTACTATATATACTGGTCACCACAATGCAGCACAGATATTGAGCACTGATCAGGATAATAGAACTGAGTCTGACATGGAGCTGCCAGATACAGCAATGGACTACTGTACTGTACTACTATATACTGGTGGTCACCAAAATGCAGCACTGTACTACTATATACTGGTGGTCACCACAATGCAGCACAGATATTGAGCACTGATCAGGAGAATAGAACTGAGTCTGCCAGAGCTGCCAGATACAGCAATGGCCTACTGTACTGTACTACTATATACTGGTGGTCACCACAACGCAGCCCTGTACTACTATATATACTGGTCACCACAATGCAGCACAGATATTGAGCACTGATCAGGAAAATAGAACTGAGTCTGACACGGAGCTGCAAGATACAGCAATGGACTACTGTACTACTATATACTGGTGGTCACCACAATGCAGCACTGTACTATATAAACTGGTCACCACAATGCAGCACAGATATTGAGCACTGATCAGGAGAATAGAACTGAGTCTGACACAGAGCTGCCAGATACAGCAATGGACTACTGTACTGTACTACTATATACTGGTGGTCCCCAAAATGCAGCACTGTACTACTATATATACTGGTCACCACAATGCAGCACGGATATTGAGCACTGATCAGGAGAATAGAACTGAGTCTGACACGGAGCTGCAAGATACAGTAATGGACTACTGTACTGTACTACTACTATATACTGGTGGTCACCACAATGCAGCACTGTACTACTATATATACTGGTCACCACAATGCAGCACAGATATTGAGCACTGGTCAGGAGAATAGAACTGAGTCTGACACGGAGCTGCAAGATACAGCAATGGACTACTGTACTGTACTACTATATACTGGTGGTCCCCAAAATGCAGCACTGTACTACTATATATACTGGTCACCACAATGCAGCACGGATATTGAGCACTGATCAGGAGAATAGAACTGAGTCTGACACGGAGCTGCAAGATACAGCAATGGACTACTGTACTACTACTATATACTGGTGGTCACCACAATGCAGCACTGTACTACTATATATACTGGTCACCACAATGCAGCACAGATATTGAGCACTGGTCAGGAGAATAGAACTGAGTCTGACACGGAGCTGCAAGATACAGCAATAGCCTACCGTACTGTACTACTATATACTGGTGGTCACCACAATGCAGCACTGTACTACTATATATACTGGTCACCACAATGCAGCACAGATATTGAGCACTGATCAGGAATATAGAACTGTGTCTGACATGGAGCTGCAAGATACAGCAATGGACTACTGTACTGTACTACTATATACTGGTGGTCACCACAATGCAGCACTGTACTACTATATATACTGGTCACCACAATGCAGCACAGATACTGAGCACTGATCAGGAATATAGAACTGAGTCTGACATGGAGCTGCAAGATACAGCAATGGACTACTGTACTGTACTACTATATACTGGTGGTCACCACAATGCAGCACTGTACTACTATATATACTGGTCACCACAATGCAGCACAGATATTGAGCACTGATCAGGAGACTACAACGGAGTCTGACACAGAGCTGCAAGATACAGCAATGGACTACTGTACTGTACTACTATATACTGGTGGTCCCCAAAATGCAGCACTGTACTACTATATATACTGGTCACCACAATGCAGCACAGATATTGAGCACTGATCAGGAGAATAGAACGGAGTCTGACACGGAGCTGCAAGATACAGCAATGGACTATTGTACTGTACTACTATATACTGGTGGTCACCACAATGCAGCACTGTACTACTATATATATACTGGTCACCACAATGCAGCACAGATATTGAGCACTGATCAGGAATATAGAACTGAGTCTGACATGGAGCTGCAAGATACAGCAATAGCCTACTGTACTGTACTACTATATACTGGTGGTCACCACAATGCAGCACTGTACTACTATATATACTGGTCACCACAATGCAGCACAGATATTGAGCACTGATCAGGAATATAGAACTGAGTCTGACATGGAGCTGCAAGTTACAGCAATGGACTACTGTACTGTACTACTATATACTGGTGGTCCCCAAAATGCAGCACTGTACTACTATATATACTGGTCACCACAATGCAGCACAGATATTGAGCACTGATCAGGAGAATAGAACTGAGTCTGACACGGAGCTGCAAGATACAGCAATGGACTATTGTACTGTACTACTATATACTGGTGGTCACCACAATGCAGCACTGTACTACTATATATACTGGTCACCACAATGCAGCACAGATATTGAGCACTGATCAGGAGAATAGAACTGAGTCTGACACGGAGCTGCAAGATACAGCAATAGCCTACCGTACTGTACTACTATATACTGGTGGTCACCACAATGCAGCACTGTACTACTATATATTCTGGTCACCACAATGCAGCATGGATATTGAGCACTGATCAGGAGAATAGAACTGAGTCTGACACAGAGCTGCAAGATACAGCAATGGACTACTGTACTGTACTACTATATACTGGTGGTCACCACAATGCAGCACTGTACTACTATATATACTGGTCACCACAATGCAGCACAGATATTGAGCACTGATCAGGAGAATAGAACTGAGTCTGACATGGAGCTGCCAGATACAGCAATGGACTACTGTACTGTACTACTATATACTGGTGGTCACCAAAATGCAGCACTGTACTACTATATACTGGTGGTCACCACAATGCAGCACAGATATTGAGCACTGATCAGGAGAATAGAACTGAGTCTGCCAGAGCTGCCAGATACAGCAATGGCCTACTGTACTGTACTACTATATACTGGTGGTCACCACAATGCAGCACTGTACTACTATATATACTGGTCACCACAATGCAGCACAGATATTGAGCACTGATCAGGAATATAGAACTGAGTCTGACATGGAGCTGCAAGATACAGCAATGGACAACTGTACTGTACTACTATATACTGGTGGTCACCACAATGCATCACTGTACTACTATATATACTGGTCACCACAATGCAGCACAGATATTGAGCACTGATCAGGAAAATAGAACTGAGTCTGACACGGAGCTGCAAGATACAGCAATGGACTACTGTACTGTACTACTATATACTGGTGGTCACCAAAATGCAGCACTGTACTACTATATACTGGTCACCACAATGCAGCACACATATTGAGCACTGATCAGGAGAATAGAACTGAGTCTGACACAGAGCTGCAAGATACAGCAATGGACTACTGTACTGTACTACTATATACTGGTGGTCACCACAATGCAGCACTGTACTATATAAACTGGTCACCACAATGCAGCACAGATATTGAGCACTGATCAGGAGAATAGAACTGAGTCTGACACAGAGCTGCAAGATACAGCAATAGCCTACTGTACTGTACTACTATATACTGGTGGTCCCCAAAATGCAGCCCTGTACTACTATATATACTAGTCACCACAATGCAGCACGGATATTGAGCACTGATCAGGAGAAAAGAACTGAGTCTGACACGGAGCTGCAAGATACAGCAATGGACTACTGTACTGTACTACTACTATATACTGGTGGTCACCACAATGCAGCACTGTACTACTATATATACTGGTCACCACAATGCAGCACAGATATTGAGCACTGGTCAGGAGAATAGAACTGAGTCTGACACGGAGCTGCAAGATACAGCAATAGCCTACCGTACTGTACTACTATATACTGGTGGTCACCACAATGCAGCACTGTACTACTATATATACTGGTCACCACAATGCAGCACAGATATTGAGCACTGATCAGGAATATAGAACTGAGTCTGACATGGAGCTGCAAGATACAGCAATAGCCTACTGTACTGTACTACTATATACTGGTGGTCACCACAATGCAGCACTGTACTACTATATATACTGGTCACCACAATGCAGCACAGATATTGAGCACTGATCAGGAATATAGAACTGAGTCTGACATGGAGCTGCAAGATACAGCAATGGACTACTGTACTGTACTACTATATACTGGTGGTCACCACAATGCAGCACTGTACTACTATATATACTGGTCACCACAATGCAGCACAGATATTGAGCACTGATCAGGAGACTACAACGGAGTCTGACACAGAGCTGCAAGATACAGCAATGGACTACTGTACTGTACTACTATATACTGGTGGTCCCCAAAATGCAGCACTGTACTACTATATATACTGGTCACCACAATGCAGCACAGATATTGAGCACTGATCAGGAGAATAGAACTGAGTCTGACACGGAGCTGCAAGATACAGCAATGGACTATTGTACTGTACTACTATATACTGGTGGTCACCACAATGCAGCACTGTACTACTATATATATACTGGTCACCACAATGCAGCACAGATATTGAGCACTGATCAGGAATATAGAACTGAGTCTGACATGGAGCTGCAAGATACAGCAATAGCCTACTGTACTGTACTACTATATACTGGTGGTCACCACAATGCAGCACTGTACTACTATATATACTGGTCACCACAATGCAGCACAGATATTGAGCACTGATCAGGAATATAGAACTGAGTCTGACATGGAGCTGCAAGTTACAGCAATGGACTACTGTACTGTACTACTATATACTGGTGGTCCCCAAAATGCAGCACTGTACTACTATATATACTGGTCACCACAATGCAGCACAGATATTGAGCACTGATCAGGAGAATAGAACTGAGTCTGACACGGAGCTGCAAGATACAGCAATGGACTATTGTACTGTACTACTATATACTGGTGGTCACCACAATGCAGCACTGTACTACTATATATACTGGTCACCACAATGCAGCACAGATATTGAGAACTGATCAGGAGAATAGAACTGAGTCTGACACGGAGCTGCAAGATACAGCAATAGCCTACCGTACTGTACTACTATATACTGGTGGTCACCACAATGCAGCACTGTACTACTATATATTCTGGTCACCACAATGCAGCACAGATATTGAGCACTGATCAGGAATATAGAGCTGAGTCTGACATGGAGCTGCAAGATACAGCAATAGCCTACTGTACTGTACTACTATATACTGGTGGTCACCACAATGCAGCACTGTACTACTATATATACTGGTCACCACAATGCAGCACAGATATTGAGCACTGATCAGGAATATAGAACTGAGTCTGACATGGAGCTGCAAGATACAGCAATGGACTACTGTACTATACTACTATATACTGGTGGTCACCACAATGCAGCACTGTACTACTATATATACTGGTCACCACAATGCAGCACAGATATTGAGCACTGATCAGGAATATAGAACTGAGTCTGACATGGAGCTGCAAGATACAGCAATGGACTACTGTACTACTATATACTGGTGGTCACCACAATGCAGTACTGTACTACTATATACTGGTCACCACAATGCAACACAGATATTGAGCACTGATCAGGAGAATAGAACTGAGGCTGACACGGAGCTGCAAGATACAGCAATTGCCTACTGTACTGTACTACTATATACTGGTGGTCACCACAATGCAGCACTGTACTACTATATACTGGTCACCACAATGCAGCACAGATATTGAGCACTGATCAGGATACTAGAACTGACTCTGACACGGAGCTGCAAGATACAGAAATGGCCTACTGTACTGTACTACTATATAGTACTGGTGGTCACCACAATGCAGCACACTGAGCACAGATATTGCGCTTTTCAGGCAGAGAACATAGCCATGTCCTCTCCGCTCAGTCGACAATGTAAGAGTGAAAATGGTGGCGACGCGCGGTTCTTTATATGGAATCTGAATCTCGCGAGATTCCGACAGCGTTATGATGACGTTTTCCCCCGTTCGGGTTTTGCGTGTTAGGCGGGAAGAACCAAGGCTGACTCGGACCCGTATAAACCACATGAAGTTCGGGGGGATTCGGATTTCGACAAACCGAACCCGCTCATCTCTAGTTTAGACTGCGACTTTTACTGGCTGAAGCACTCAGAAGTCTCACTGCACTACAGGGATCAACTCAATCTTTCTCTCCCTCCTCTAAATCCTGCTCAACTTTGATATAATGTCACTTGTTGGAGGGTGCTGGCTGGGGTAAATACCTGTCAGTTGTGGCAGTGCTCGGCGGGTCCCCAGCTCTCTACCAGTGGGACTGTCCCTGGTGCTGGTCTCCCCCTGCTAAAGCGCAGCTTCTGTGGCTTTGGCTTATCCGGTGGCTCTCCTCAGCAGCAGCACCGCTCTCCACAGCATATCTCCTCAGCATCATCTCAGCGCAGCATCACTCTCCGCATTCTTACCTCAGAGCACCACTGCTCACAGCGTCTCTCTCCCTGTCACCTCAGGATGCTCCTCAGTAATCACCTGAGGAGGTAACCCCGCCTCCTACTCTTCCCGCTCTGCACCACCCAATCAGCAACTTCGATTCCTCCTGCTCTGCAGGTCTGCACCTGGGTCCTAGTGCTCCACATGTTGCTATCCTTTGGTTGCTGGCGTTGCCTAGCAACCTAGGCAAGGGGAAGCTGCACTGTGCTGGCTAGTGAGAAGTGAGGGTTCCTTTTAGGGAAAATTTAGGTGCCTCACCCAGGTTGTCTCCAGTATATGGGTGATGGTACCTATATAGCCACATATATCCCCATAAATCCAAGTTAATAGGATATCCATCTCAGAGTGTCACAGTAATACTCCATATAATACAAATATTGCACGCCACAAGGGCGTGCAAGAGTTAAGGGGACGTAGCCCCTTACGACGGTGTGAAGAGCACCCGTAGGGCGCGATGAATCACCTAATATCCCTATGTTTTCTCAACACTGTCATGCTGTGTAGACAAGTACTGTTAGTCCTGACATAAACCTTGTGAAGCATATGCAGATAAATGCACTTTTTCATGTTGTATTTTTCATACTTACTTTCAGTGCTCTACGCACCTGACTTTACATGAACCACAAAATATATCTATCTTCTAGGGGCTGCAGCCGATGCAGTCCCTAGAAGGGGGTTTATGGTTTTTGTGCTTGCAAGTCCCCTGAACCAAACAGGTGTGAGCCCCAGCTAATATCCATTACTTGATAACAAGATGTTTCAAATTTACCACAGGTAACTTTCCTGCTGTCTGCTGGGCTGGTGACTGCATTTAGGCATATTTTTTTATAAACCGTGCCAACTAAAGCCATTTAAATTAGTTGCCAAATTAGATTCTTATAAATATAATTTACTGTGAACACAAATTAACATACGTGTATCATGTTTTATAACATTTTGCTTGCAGGATTTTTTTTTTAACCTTTTTTTATTGAAGCAAAAACACCACAGACAAATCTGCAAGACAAAGACATAAATTACGAGTCAAGCATAAAGAATATTAAGCGCAGTGATAAGCAACATACAATAATCATATGCTTTCAGGTTTTTAATCTTAGTAAAATAAAACAGCTGTTGGGACAAAGCCAGGAAGAAGCAAGCAGATACTATTTTAAGACTTTAATGGCTTTAAATAGCATTTGTTATCATTACTAAACTGTCACTCATCAAAATGGAACTCTAACTATATAGACAGTAACAATAACAAATTACACTTCCCCCTGGGGTTGGCGTTAGAGTATATGGTCATTATTAAATATGCCTGAAACTTCCAGCAAATATGTATGAACGTCCCTCAGAGCCATCACGTGAGGGTATTCACTGCAGAAGACAGGAAGGGCATTTGCCTAAAAGTTGCATTCAATTACAGCGAACAGGGAAGTTATTGGAGAGAGACATCCTATAGGATACAAGGTGGGTGGTCATTTTGCTATCTGTCAGCATATACAGTTCTGTATTTTGTGTTTATTTGTCTATCTGCCCCTTCTTCCTGCTTTAGAGAAGACACTCTTCCGTCATGGACATCTCTTTACTTACCATTGTCTGCATGCAACTGCTAACAACACAAATATTCAGGATGCATCTCAAGACCAACTATACAGAGGAATACATAGCCTAGATTTAAACTGACCAACACTTGATCAGCATTTCACAAAATAACTTTTGATTTACCTGGGAGAAAACTTTTTTCTTACTAGGACTGGAAATAAAAATGTTGGTAAAACAGCATGACTCATTTTCTACTGAGCTTGTGCTTAATGTATGATGCAGTACCAGAGGTAAACAACAAGTAGCTGATCACACACAGCAGGAGTATTGTTAGACAGCTTTACCTGATATTGTCCAGAAATCTCTGTGTTGGGAAGATGGGTATGATGGTTTCCTAGCACAGCTAAACCCCATATGGGATGTAGTTGGCATCTTCACAGTCAGGATGCCAGCAAGCATAGGAAACCCAACACCTCTCAGAATCCTGAGGCTGGACTCCCGACGGTCACAATAAATATGAGGGTAGGGTTAGGGATAGGCTGCGGGAGGGGAGGGGAGGGTTAGGCAGGAGGGGAGAGTAGGGTTAGGCTGCAGGGGGTTCGGCAAGAGTGGGAGGGTAGCGCTAAGCTGTGGGGGGGAGTATAGGGTTAGGCAAGAGGGGGGGTATGGTTAGGCTGCGGGAGGGGAGGAGTAGGGTTAGGTTGTGGATAGGGAGGGTTAGGGGGAGGGTAAGGGGTAGGTTTAATCTACTTAAATGTGTCAGGAATTCTGACCGTTGTGGTGCTGCTGTTGGTATTCTGGCCGCCAGCATCCGGACTATCGAAATCCCATACCCAACCCCTTTATATACAGCATGGTTTTCAACACAGTTTTGCTACTAAGGCATGCTAAAACTGAGGCAGGGCATGCTGGGATGTGTAGTTCCACAGAAGCTGTAGGGCCGCAGATTGAAGGCCCATGATGTACAGCATGCCAAAAGACCACAGTATTCCTAAGTAAGCAATCTGGGGTTTTATTGTACCACTCACTGGGATCTGGGTGATCTGGGGTCTGTGCTGTGTCACCAACAGTTGGTTAGTTAGGAGGTTGGCACTGTAATGCTAGCAGAGTTCTGAGGCCTGCATTGTATGGTATCCGGATGATAGGTTGACTTGGATATGGTCAACAGTCAGCAGGTCGACCAATAATGGTCGACAGGTATTAGGTCAAAAAGAGCGACATGTCAATGGGCTGCAAAGGAAAAGGTTGGTGTGACTTTTTTTTACAATTTTCATACTTTATGATCAATGTTATCTATGATTGGGAATAGTAACCTGTGCTGAGAGCAGCAATGCACCTTGATCAAAGCATGGTGAGCAAAACTGGCCATGCGAGGGGATGCGGTGCACTAACTGGGGTTTCTGGTCACTTTGTGGAGTAAACAATGCCAACATTTTTTAAAACCTCATGTCAACATTTTCCTGTGTTGCCCTTTTCAGTGTCAGCCTTTTTATCATGTTGACCTTTTTTGGGTGTTAACCTTGTACCTGTTGACCTTTTGGGGTCATAGAAACATAGAATGTGACGGCAGATAAGAATCACTTGGCCCATCCCCTTTTTCTAGTCTTCCCCTTTTTGACCAAGACACTTTCAACCTTTTTTTTGTCTACCGATGTTTCTGGCATAGGTATCCTGACAGCCGGCAAATTGAACAGATCCCACCATATGGGGCCACATGGGAGTTTGATTATGAGTTTTGCACCTACAATGTGTCATATAGTTAATTGGCTATGTAAAACAACTCCCATGTTAGACAAGCCTAGCCGACATGCTTACGCCACACCCATTTTCACATTCCATCCTGCTGCTGCAAGAGCTGGGCATAGGTCATGAATAGCTGGAGAGCTATAAGCAAGCTTGCATTAGTTTATCAATATTCAGAGGTATTCATTGCAGCAATGCAAATAATCTGTCTCTGCTAATGTTTCAATCAACTAATGCTACATATTAGTTATATGTGTAAATACTATAGTTTTAGCTTTAAGCAGACATATGCTGGAGCAACAGATGTTAGTTTTTTCCCTCATTATCCATAGTTTATTCCTTATTATTGTGTAGCAGACAATAATAGAAGTACAAAAATTCAATGGGTTGCTGGTTTATTATTGAGGCTTGTCTTTAGCACTGATACTGTAGCTTGAGTGAAGCTGGTCATACACACTATTATTATTATTATTATTATTACTATTATTATTATTATTATTTACAGTTTCTTATATAGCGTAGCATATTCCGTTGCACTTTACAGTTGGAAAAAACAATGATAAGGCAAACTGGGTAATAACAGACAGACATAGAGGTAGGAAGGCCCTGCTCGCAAGTTTACAATCTATAGGGAATTAGGAAGGATACACTATCTATAGCATAGCGGTCCCACCAGATTGCAAAGAAAGTCCTGATGGAATGTAATTAGATATGAATGCTTCTGCAGGTCATGTGGGCGGTTCAGGAATTTGATAGGCTCGCCTGAAGAGGTGAGTTTTCAGGGAACGCTTGAAAGTTTGGAGGCTAGAGGAAAGTCTTATGGTGCATGGGAGGGCATTCCATAGGTTGGGTGCTGCCTGGTGTAATGTCCTGCAATTGTGAATGGGAGCGAGTGATCCGTGCAGATGAGAGATACAGATCTTGTGCAGAGTGGAGAGGTGGAGATGGGAGATACTTTAAGATAAGTGAAGAGATATATATTGCTGTAGTTTGGTTAATAGCTTTATATGTGAGTAGAAGTACTTTAAATTGAACACGGTAGAATATGGGCAACCAATGTTGTCAGCAATACTGGCCCCAAAACTAGCCCTTCTATAGTTCAAATGAAATGAACTGGGACATTATATCAGCTGATGTGTTTTATCTGAGTTTATAGGACCGAGTGGCAACTCAAGAAATCTGGTTGACTGGCCTATGTACAAAAAAGCCAACTCTCATTTTGTTTTGCCTTCTACATATATGGCCAAGATGAACACTAATCCTGACTATAAGTATCATGAGTGTCCTGTGATAAGAGTTGGCCCAGCAATTGTGTGGATAGCACAAAAGATAGCTACAATACTGCTATGCATGGCCCTCAATACACACTAACAATACATTAACCCCACCAGGGCCACCTTAACATATAGCCACACTAGGCAGCTGCCCAAGGCCCCACAATTCTAGGGGACTACGAGCAGGGGTGGGTAGTGGTCACACAATCAGAATGGTGAGTCAGCATTCTCTACCTGCCTCCCAACCTACAGCCAGACAGTAAATGGCTGTAATAATGCTGATTGGTGGATAGCTCAAGCTATCCACTAATCAGAGTGCTGACAGCCAGTCACTGTATGAAAGCACATGTAGAGACGGCGCAGGACTGCAAGAGAGGCATTTTTTGTTTTTGTTCCAGTGAATGGATAAGTAGGGGACCCAGTGCTTTGCTTGCCCAGAGACTACAATGCTAAGAAGACCCTCAGCCACACAGTGATTCTTTCATTCCATTACTTACAGAGAGAAAAACAATAATTTAATGTTTTATTGGGTCACATTAATTGCATGTCACGTTAAACATAAACATTTTCCATGATAAGGTCTCTTAATGATCTGTAGCTAGCAGCATTATATTAAACAATCCAATCATTACAGAAAAAAATTAATTTGTTAGTAGAGCAAAATAAAATAAAATACTGTATTTGGTTATCTTTTTATATAATTTGAAGTCTATAATGCCTTTATATGGTGTATCATTTACTACCCTCTGTTTATGGTATGTAGCACATTGCACTTGAATGTTATTACTTTAAACAAGATTCAAAATGTGTATAATGGCAAGAATTTGAACTACGGAAAAAATGTAATTAACTCATGAAAAACACAGTAGAAGTTGAAATAATATATTGCAGCTACAATGAAGTAAAAAGGTGAATACCGTAATAATGACTGCATGGGAAAATTGATTCTAAAGAAAAACAAACAGCCACGAGCAGACTATAAAGATCACTCACTCAGAACTTTATACAGTATATCAACAAAGATGCTAGGCTATGCCCAAGAAAAGACCTCAGAATCTTGCATATCAATGCACCATCTTAGAGTATATAAATCAACATTGGTCAAAACTGTATAGAATTCCTATCTGCATGTGAATGAGCTCAATGAAATGAAACATACTGTAGCATTAGCCATGCTCCAGTCCTGAAGGCACCAACGCACTCATGACTAAGGGACGGATACAGAGATGGACACCAATGCATTAAAAAGCTGTGATACCGCATGCAGCTAATGTGTGAAAATATGCTAATGCTGCCGCCTGGAAATGTATTGAGACTCCCGCCGGAGTCTGTCTGTTCGAGTGTGGCACAGGTGGATAATGACTGTCGGCGTTTCTGTCCCAGGACACTGTTAGTTTTACTCTGGAGGCACCTCCACAGGGGTTTTGAGATTGGAGCTGGTGAATGTATACCTTAATGTGTGTGAGTTTGTACTTTTTTATAGTAAAGATTTTACTTGTTACTCACGGATGCGCCTCCCTGTCTTTGTTCTTTCCACATGTATTGAGCCGGTGGAATGGCTCCCAGGAACTGGCGGCATTATACATCAAACAAAAACTTTTTATCTGATTCTATTTGATGAGAGTACAATCATCTGCGCAGTCTATGTATTTATTTATTTGTTTGTATATATATATATATATATATATATATATATACACTGCTCAAAAAAATAAAGGGAACACTTAAACAACACAATGTAACTCCAAGTCAATCACACTTCTGTGATATCAAACTGTCCACTTAGGAAGCAACACTGATTGACAATCAATTTCACATGCTGTTGTGCAAATGGAATAGACAACAGGTGGAAATTATAGGCAATTAGCAAGACACCCCCAATAAAGGAGTTGTTCTGCAGGTGGTGACCACAGACCACTTCTCAGCTCCTATGCTTTCTGGCTGATGTTTTGGTCACTTTTGAAAGCTGGCGGTGCTTTCACTCTAGTGGTAGCATGAGACGGAGTCTACAACCCACACAAGTGCCTCAGGTAGTGCAGCTCATCCAGGATGGCACATCAATGCGAGCTGTGGCAAGAAGGTTTGCTGTGTCTGTCAGCATAGTGTCCAGAGCATGGAGGCGCTACCAGGAGACAGGCCAGTACATCAGGAGACGTGGAGGAGGCTGTAGGAGAGCAACAACCCAGCAGCAGGACCGCTACCTCCACCTTTGTGCAAGGAGGAACAGGAGGAGCACTGCCAGAGCCCTGCAAAATGACCTCCAGCAAGCCACAAATGTGCATGTGTCTACTCAAACGATCAGAAATAGACTCCATGAGGGTGGTATGAGGGCCCGACGTCCACAGGTGGGGGTTGTGCTTACAGCCCAACACCGTGCAGGTCGTTTGGCATTTGCCAGAGAACACCAAGATTGGCAAATTCGCCACTGGCGCCCTGTGCTCTTCACAGATGAAAGCAGGTTCTCACTGAGCACATATGACAGACGTGACAGAGTCTGGAGACGCCAAGGAGAACGTTCTGCTGCCTGCAACATCCTCCAGCATGACCGGTTTGGCAGTGGGTCAGTAATGGTGTGGGGTGGCATTTCTTTGGGGGGCCGCACAGCCCTCCATGTGCTCACCAGAGGTAGCCTGACTGCCATTAGGTACCGAGATGAGATCCTCAGACCCCTTGTGAGACAATATGCTGGTGCGGTTGGCCCTGGGTTCCTCCTAATGCAAGACAATGCTAGACCTCATGTGGCTGGAGTGTGTCAGCAGTTCCTGCAAGACGAAGGCATTGATGCTATGGACTGGCCCGCCCGTTCCCAGACCTGAATCCAATTGAGCACATCTGGGACATCATGTCTCGCTCCATCCACCAATGCCACGTTGCACCACAGACTGTCCAGGAGTTGGCGGATGCTTTAGTCCAGGTCTGGGAGGAGATCCCTCAGGAGACCATCCGCAACCTCATCAGGAGCATGCCCAGGCATTGTAGGGAGGTTATACAGGCACGTGGAGGCCATACACACTACTGAGCCTCATTATGACTTGTTTTAAAGGACATTACATCAAAGTTGGATCAGCCTGTAGTGTGTTTTTCCACTTTAATTTTGAGTGTGACTCCAAATCCAGACCTCCATGGGTTAATAAATTTGATCATTTTTGTGTGATTTTGTTGTCAGCACATTCAACTATGTAAAGAACAAAGTATTTAATAAGAATATTTAATTCATTCAGATCTAGGATGTGTTATTTTAGTGTTCCCTTTATTTTTTTGAGCAGTGTATATATACAGGTTGAGTATCCCTTATCCAAAATGCTTGGGACCAGAAGTATTTTGGATATCGTATTTTTCCGTATTTTGGAATAATTGCATACAGGGCCGTCTTAACAGCAGTGTAGGCCCCTGGGCACAGCAATGCACTGGGGCCCCTATCCATCCTCCAGCAGTAGGGGTGGGGGATGCTTTCAGCGGCAACTTTGATGTCCCGCGGGCAGTAGGGGGTGTTCTATCTTCCGCTCAGCATGTAGGACCTGGAGCAGTCATTTTTGCTAATTACTCCTTTACTGCACAGTTGGGGATAAACTGTAGAAGGGGACATTGGGCTGAAAGAAGAAGCTCTGGTACATGAGTTTTAGGGTGGTAGGGGGTGTTTAATACGTTGGGTAGGGGTGGACAGTGGAGTGGGCTTAATATTTATCATTTTCCGGTGGGAAGGCAGCTTGCTAGACTGCAGATATCTCAAGTCCCTGAAAGAATATTTCTTAGCTTTGAATGGGATAAAACACTAGAGAGTCCCACCTATTAGGAGGTTCTGGGGACTTGGGGATTAGAGTTCAGGTGCTAGAGCAATCCACCAATGAAAACCTAAAACTGCACATTAGGCGTGTGGAGCTGGAGCAGGGACCAGCTGCTGGAAGGCTGATATCTCTGGTTCTGGGCATAGTAGAGACAAGCGGCCAGTGTCCACCAAGAGGGGAGAGTCCCAGTTTTGAATTATACCCTCAGAAAATCTCAAAGTCAGACATAACCAGAGATATCTGGCTGGGAAGAGCAATTAACAGGTTTGGATAGGGACAACTGCTTTGAGGTCAGATATCTCCGGTTCCCAAGGGCCGATTTTAAAAAATCTGGTACCCCTGGAAAGAGGGAACCCTCAGCTATCAGTCTTATACTTATACTCTTGGGGCCCTTGGGCAAGAGCCCATTGAGCCCATACGAAAAGACGGCCCTGATTGCATACCATAATGAGATATCATGGCGATGGGACCCAAGTCTAAGCACATAATGCATTTATGTTTCATATACACCTTGTACACACAGCCTGAAGGTAATTTTAGCCAATATTTTTAATAACTTTGTGCATTAAACAAAGTGTGTGTACATTCACACAATTCATTTATGTTTCATATACACCTTACACACAGCCTGAAGGTCATTTAATACAATATTTTTAATAACTTTGTGTATTAAACAATGTTTGAGTACTTTGAGACATCAGAAAACAAATGTTTCACTATCTCACTCTCACTCAAAAAATTCCGTATTTTGGAATATTCCGTATTTCGGAATATTTGGATATGGGATACTCAACCTGTGTATATATATATATATACATACAGATATAATAGGATTTTACTTACCGGTAAATCTTTTTCTCGTAGTCCGTAGAGGATGCTGGGGACTCCGTAAGGACCATGGGGAATAGACGGGCTCCGCAGGAGATAGGGCACTTTAAGAAAGCTTTGGATTCTGGGTGTGCACTGGCTCCTCCCTCTATGTCCCTCCTCCAGACCTCAGTTAGAGAAACTGTGCCTAGAGGATATGATCAGTACGAGAAAAGGATTTATGTAACCTAAGGGCGAGATTCATACCAGCCACACCAATCACACCGTATAACTTGTGATAAACTACCCAGTTAACAGTGTGAACAAGTAACATAGCCTCGGTTCAAGATCGACCAACTATAACATAACCCTTATGTAAGCAATAACTATATACAAGTCTTGCAGAAGAAGTCCGCACTTGGGACGGGCGCCCAGCATCCTCTACGGACTACGAGAAATAGATTTATCGGTAAGTAAAATCCTATTTTCTCTAACGTCCTAGAGGATGCTGGGGACTCCGTAAGGACCATGGGGATTATACCAAAGCTCCCAAACGGGCGGGAGAGTGCGGATGACTCTGCAGCACCGATTGAGCAAACAGGAGGTCCTCCTCAGCCAGGGTATCAAACTTATAGAACTTTGCAAAGGTGTTTGACCCCGACCAAGTAGCAGCTCGGCACAGTTGTAGTGCCGAGACCCATCGGGCAGCCGCCCAAGAAGAGCCCACCTTCCTAGTGGAATGGGCCTTAACCGATTTAGGCAATGGCAATCCTGCCGTAGAATGCGCCTGCTGAATCGTGTTACAGATCCAGCGAGCAATTGTCTGCTTTGAAGCAGGAGCGCCAACCTTGTTGGCCGCATACAGAACAAACAGAGCTTCAGTCTTCCTGATCCTAGCTGTTCAGGTCACGTAAATCTTCAAAGCCCTGACCACATCCAGGGACTCGGAGTCCCCCAAGTCCCATGTAGCCACAGGCACGACAATAGGTTGGTTCATATGAAAAGATGAGACCACCTTGGGCAGAAATTGAGGACGAGTCCTCAACTCTGCCCTATCCACGTGAAAAATCAGGTATGGGCTTTTATATGATAAAGCCGCTAATTCCGAAACACGCCTTGCAGAAGCTAAGGCCAACAACATGACCACTTTCCAAGTGAGGTATTTCAACTCCACTGTTTTGAGTGGTTCAAACCAAGGTGACTTTAGGAAACTTAATACCATGTTAAGATCCCAAGGTGCCACCGGAGGTACAAAGGGAGGCTGAATATGCAGCACTCCCTTCACAAAAGTCTGTTCTTCAGGAAGAGAAGCCAATTCTTTTTGAAAGAAAATGGATAAGGCCGAAATTTGGACCTTTATGGACCCTAATTTTAGGCCCAAATTCACTCCCGTTTGAAGGACGTAAAGCAGACGGCCCAAATCGAACTCCTCCGTAGGAGCAGCTCTGGCCTCACACCAAGAAACATATTTCCGCAATATACGGTGATAATGTTTCGATGTCACATCCTTCCTAGCCTTGATCAGGGTAGGAATGACCTCCTCCGGAATCCCTTTTTCAGCTAGGATCCGGCATTCAACCGCCATGCCGTCAAACGCAGCCGCGGTAAGTCTTGGAACAGACAGGGCCCCTGCTGCAGCAGGTCCTGCCTTAGAGGAAGAGGCCATGGATCTTCTGTGAGCAACTCTTGCAGATCCGGATACCAAGTCCTCCTTGGCCAATCTGGATCAATGAGAATTATTCTGACCCTTCTTAGTCTTATTAATCTCAACACCTTGGGTATGAGAGGCAGAGGAGGAAACACATAGACCGATCTGAACACCCCTGGTGTCACCAAAGCGTCTACCGCTACCGCCTGAGGGTCTATTGACCTGGCGCAATACCTCTTTTTGTTGGGACGTGACGCCATCATGTCTATTTGAGGCAGTCCCCACCGATCCACGATCTGTGTGAAGACTTCTTGATGAAGTCCCCACTCTCCCGGATGCAGGTCGTGCCTGCTGAGGAAGTCCGCCTCCCAGTTGTCCACCCCCGGGATGAACACTGCTGATAGTGCGCTTACATGGCCTTCCGCCCAGCGCAGAATCCTGGTCACCTCTGCCATGGCCACTCTGCTCCTTGTGCCGCCTTGGCGGTTTACATGAGCCACTGCCGTGATATTGTCCGACTGAATCAGACCGGTTTGTGCTGAAGCCACTCCTCCGCCTGGCGTAGGGCGTTGTAAATGGCCCTTAACTCCAGGACATTGATGTGGAGACAAGTCTCTAGGCTTGACCAGAGACCTTGGAAATTTCTTCCCAGTGCGACAGCCCCCCAACCTCGGAAGCTTGCGTCCGTGGTCACCAGGATCCAGTCCTGAATGCCGAACCTGCGACCCTCTAGGAGGTGAGCACTGTGCAGCCACCACAGGAGAGATACCCTGGCCCTGGGAGACAGGGTGATCCGTTCCTGCATATGTAGATGGGACCCGGACCATTTGTCCAATAGGTCCCATTGGAAAGTCCTCGCATGGAACCTGATGAAGGGAATGGCCTCGTATGAAGCCACCATCTTCCCCAGAACCTTTGTGCAATGATGCACCAAAACCTTTTTTGGCTTTAAAAGGTTCCTGACCAGGGCTATGAGCTCCTGAACCCTCTCCACCGGAAGAAAAACTCTTTTTTGGTCTGTGTCTAGAATCAGGCCCAAAAAGGTCAGACGCGTTGCAGGTACAAGCTGGGATTTCGGTAAATTGAGAATCCAGCCGTGCATCTGCAACGTCTTCACGGACAGAGACACGCTGTCCAGCAACTTGTCCCGAGATCTCGCCTTTATAAGTAGATCGTCCAAGTACGGGATAATTGTGACTCCCTGCTTGCGCAGGAGCACCATCATTTCCACCATTACCTTGGTGAAAATGCTCGGGGCCGTGGAAAGACCAAACGGCAACGTCTGAAATTGGTAGTGACAATCCTGTACTGCAAATCTCAGAAACGCCTGGTGAGGGGGGGGAATCGGAACATGAAGGTACGCATCCTTTATGTCCAGGGACACCATCCAATCCCCTCCCTCCAGGCTGGCGATGACCATTCTGAGTGATTCCATTTTGAACTTGAACCTCTTCAAGTACAGGTTCAGGGATTTTAGATTTAGAATGGGTCTGACCGAACCGTCCGGTTTCGGTACCACAAACATGGATGAATAATAACCCTCTCCTTGCTGGAGATGAGGAACCTTGATTATCACCTGTTGAATGTACAATTTGTGAATTGCCGCTAACACTAGCTCCCTCTCTGACGGGGAAGCCGGCAGAGCCGATTTGAAAAACCGGCAAGGGGGCATGTCTTCGAATTCCAGTCTGTATCCCTGGGAAACAATCTCAATTGCCCAGGGATCCACCTGTGATTGAACCCAGACGTGGCTGAAAAGACGAAGACATGCCCCCACTTGATCTGACCCCCCCCCCCGGAAAGCCCCAGCGTCATGCTGTGGACTTTGCGGAAGTAGGGGAGGACTTCTGCTCCTGGGAACTAGCTGAGTGCAGCTTTTTTCCCTTGCCTTTACCTCTGGCAACGAAGGACGATCCTCGTACCTTCTTGTTTTTATTGGAACGAAAGGACTGCATTTGATAATGTGGTACCTTCTTAGAATGCTGCGGGGGAACATAAGGTAAAAAATTCGATTTACCGGCCGTAGCAGTAGAGACTAGGTCCGAGAGGCCTTCTCCAAACAATTCCTCCCCCTTGTAAGGCAATGACTCCATATGCCGCTTTGAGTCGGCGTCTCCCGTCCACTGTCGGGTCCACAAGAGCCGCCTAGCAGAAATAGACATGGGGGTAAATTTACTAAAATTCGTATTTTTCCGAATGAGGTTAAAGTTCAAACACGAATGACATCGAAAGTGTAAATTTGCAACTTTTTGAATTTATTACGACTAATTTACAAAGCTGTCGTATTCTGCATTTTCGTATTTACCGATGTCGATGTCATTCGTATTTTTTGGCAGTGTTTTACGGGAGTGAATTGTAAAACACTGCCGACTTTAACACAATGAATCTCGGCCGGATCTGTGAGATCCGTGCTGGGCTTCATTGTGCACCTTTCGTAAAAAATAAAACATTGTTAAAAATAAAAATGCGTGGGGTCCCCCCTCCTAACCAAAACCAGCCTCGGGCTCTTTGAGCCGGTCCTGGTTGAAAAAATATGGGTAAAAAAGTGACAGGGGTTCCCCCATATTTAATCAACCAGCACTGGGCTCTGCGCCTGGTCCTGGTTCCAAAAATACAGGGGACAAAAAGCGTAGGGGTCCCCCGTATTTCTGAAACCAGCACCGGGCTCCACTAGCCAGATACATAATGCCACAGCCGGGGGATACTTTTATATTGGTCCCTGCGGCTCTGGCATTACATACCCAACTAGTCACCCCTGGCCGGGGTACCCTGGAGTGGGAACCCCTTAAATCAAGGGGTCCCCCCCTCCAGCCACCCAAGGGCCAGGGGTGAAGCCCGAGGCTTTCCCCCCCATCCAAGGGCGGCGGATGGGGGCCTGATAGCCTTTTTGTCAAAATGTGAATATTGTTTTTAGTAGCAGTACTACAAGTCCCAGAAAGCCTCCCCCGCAAGCTGGTACTTGGAGAACCACAAGTACCAGTATGCGGAGGAAAACCGGGCCCGCTGGTACCTGTAGTACTACTACTAAAAAAATACCCCAATAAAAACAGGAGACACACACCTTGAAAGTAAAAGTTTATTACATACATCCACACCTCCAAACATACATACTTACCTATGTTCACATGAGGGTCGGTCCTCTTCTCCATGTAGAATCCATGGGGTACCTGTGGGAAAAATTTTACTCACATAATCCAGTGTAGATCGGTCCTCTTCTGTTCTTTTTGTAATCCACGTACTTTGCAAAATTAAAAAACGGACACCCGATCACGCACTGAAAGGGGCCCCATGTTTTCACATGGGACCCCTTTCCCCGACTGCCAGGAACCCCCCCTGACTTCTGTCTAAGAGGGTTCCTTCAGCCAATCAGGGAGCGCCACGTCGTGGCACCCTCCTGATTGGCTGTGTGCTCCTGTAGTTTCTGTCAGGCAGCACACGGCAGTGATACAATGTAGCGCCTATGCGCTCCATTGTAACCAATGGTGGGAACTTTGTGGTCAGCGGTGAGGTTACTTTCGGTCAACCGCTGACTGCAAAGTTCCCACCATTGGTTACAATGGAGCGCATAGGCGCTACATTGTATCACTGCCGTGTGCTGCCTGACAGACACTACAGGAGCACACAGCCAATCAGGAGGGTGCCACGACGTGGCGCTCCCTGATTGGCTGAAGGAACCCTCTTAGACAGAAGTCAGGGGGGGTTCCTGGCAGTCGGGGAAAGGGGTCCCATGTGAAAACATGGGGCCCCTTTCAGTGCGTGGTCGGGTGTCCGTTTTTTAATTTTGCAAAGTACGTGGATTACAAAAAGAACAGAAGAGGACCGATCTACACTGGATTATGTGAGTAAAATTTTTCCCACAGGTACCCCATGGATTCTACATGGAGAAGAGGACCGACCCTCGTGTGAACATAGGTAAGTATGTATGTTTGGAGGTGTGGATGTATGTAATAAACTTTTACTTTCAAGGTGTGTGTCTCCTGTTTTTATTGGGGTATTTTTTTAGTAGTAGTACTATAGGTACCAGCGGGCCCGGTTTTCCTCCGCATGCTGGTACTTGTGGTTCTCCAAGTACCAGCTTGCGGGGGAGGCTTGCTGGGACTTGTAGTACTGCTACTAAAAACAATATTCACATTTTGACAAAAAGGCTATCAGCCCCCCATCCGCCGCCCTTGGATGGGGGGGGGGGCAGCCTCGGGCTTCACCCCTGGCCCTTGGGTGGCTGGAGGGGGGGACCCCTTGTTTTAAGGGGTTCCCACTCCTCCAGGGTACCCCGGCCAGGGGTGACTAGTTGGGTATGTAATGCCAGGGCCGCAGGGACCAATATAAAAGTGTCCCCCGGCTGTGGCATTATGTATCTGGCTAGTGGAGCCCGGTGCTGGTTTCAGAAATACGGGGGACCCCTACGCTTTTTGTCCCCCATATTTTTGGAACCAGGACCAGGCGCAGAGCCCGGTGCTGGTAGATTAAATATGGGGGAACCCCTGTCATTTTTCCCCCCATATTTTTTCAACCAGGACCGGCTCAAAGAGCCCGAGGCTGGTTTTGCTTAGGAGGGGGGACCCTACGCATTTTTTTTCAACAAATTTAACACTTTCCCACCCCTTCCCACAGATAAACATGCACGGATCTCATGGATCCGTGCATGCCTATCAGAACACGGTCAAAAAAAGCAGGTCTGTTTTATTTTAGCACTTTTTTACGATTTGTATTTTCTCACGGCAGTGTTTGGCTATTGCCGGCAGTGTTTGTGAATTACACTATTTAGTAAATTACCGAGTTCTACCAAATTACAGGCGTATTTGACCGATTGTGTATTCATTCGTAATTTTTTTCTTTGAGTTCCAAAAAAATACGAATGCCCTCATTACTGCCGTGATTTGAGTTTAGTAAATTCCCGAGATGACACTTTGAAGAAAAAACACCATCTCGGTCAAAATGGGAGCTTAGTAAATTTCCCTAATAGCGTTTATTCTAGAGCTTAGTAAACAAATGTCTCTCTGAGCATCACTCATATACAAGGCAGCATCTCTGATATGCTCCATGGTCATTAGAATGGTATCCCTATCTAAGGTGTTAATCTCCGTAGATAAGGAGTCTGCCCATGCCACGACAGCACTACAAACCCAAGCCGACGCCATGGCCGGCCTAACTATAGTTCCTGAATGTGTGTAAATGTGCTTCATGGTAATTTCCTGCTTGCGATCAGCAGGATCCTTGAGGGAAGCAGTATCCGGAGAAGGCAGTGCCACCTTCTTGGATAAGCGTGTCAGCGCCTTGTCTACTTTAGGCGCAGATTCCCATCGTATCCGATCCTTCTGTGGAAAAGGATACGCCATGAGAATCCTTTTGGGAACATGGAGTCTCCTATCCGGAGATTCCCAAGCCATTTCGCATAATTCGCTTAGCTCAAATGAGGACGGAAACGTGACCTCAGGCTTTTTCCCTTTATACATGTGAACCCTCGTGTCAGGGACAGGGGGTTCCTCCGTGATATGCAAAACCTCTTTTATGGCAATAATTATGTACCTAATACCTTTTGCCACCTTCGGCTGTAATTTTGCATCCTCATAGTCGACACTAGAGTCAGTATCTGTGTCGGTATCTGTGTCAGCGACCTGGGATATGGGGGCGCTTTTGAGACCCTGAAGGTCCTGGCACCACAGGGACAGGCACGGACTGGCTACCTGACTGATCCCTAGCTTCAGCCTTGTCTAATCTTTTATGCAGGAGATTTACATTTGCATTCAAGACATTCAGCATATCCACCCAGTCCGGTGTCTGCGTTGCCAACGGCGACCTGACATTCAAGCACTCCCCCTCCACATTAAGCGAGCCTTCCTCATCAAACATGTCGACACACACGTACCGACACACTGCACACACCCAGGGTAACTTTTTTTGAAGACAGTATCCCCTGAAAGGCCCTTTGGAGAGACAGAGAGAGAGTATGCCAGCACACACCCCAGCGCAACAACCTGGAGACCAACACCGAATGCTTTTTCCCAGCAGCGCTGTATTATACTTTATCTGCCAATTATGTGCCCCCCCCCTCTCTTTTTAAACTCCCTTCACCGTGTGTAAGCAGGGGAGAGTCCGGGGAGCTTCCTCTCAGCGTTCTGCGGAGAGAGAAATGGTGCTGGTGAGTGCTGAGGGAGAAGCCCCGCCCCCTCGGCTTCTGTCCCGCTCAAAATCGTGTAAAATGGCGGGGGCTCAATTATATACATGTACAGTGCCCAGCTGTACATGTATATACCTATTTGCCATCTAAGAGGTGTTATTATTGCTGCCCAGGGCGCCCCCCCCTGCGCCCTGCACCCATACAGTGACCGGAGTGTGTGAGGTGTTGGAGCAATGACGCACAGCTGCAGTGCTGTGCGTTACCTCTGTGAAGCTGAAGGCTTCTGCCGCCTGAGACGTCTTCTTGCTTCTGTTCTTCTGGCTCTGTGAGGAGAACGGCGGCGTAGCTCCGGGGGTGGACGCCCAGGACGAACCTGTGTTCACCCCCTCTGAAGCTAATGGTGTCCAGTAGTCGAGGAAGCAGATCCTATCAGTTAAGTAGGTCTGCCCCTCTCTCCTCAGTCCCTCGATGCCAGCAGTGCTCCCTGTAAAAAAAGTAAAAATCCAAACAAAAATGCTTTCTGTAGCAAAGAACTCAAGAGAGCTCCCTGCAGTGCGCCCTTCATCCTCTGGGCACAGTGTAAAACTGAGGTCTGGAGGAGGGAGATAGAGGGAGGAGCCAGTGCACACCCAGAATCCAAAGCTTTCTTAAAGTGCCCTATCTCCTGCGGAGCCCGTTTATTCCCCATGGTCCTTACGGAGTCCCCAGCATCCTCTAGGACGTTAGAGAAATATATATATATATATATATATATATGACACTTCATGTTGTAGACAGGACACAGCCAGGCTGCTGTGGCTTTTACTTACTAATACTAGCCATATATCAGACCAACTTTCCTCCAACCATCCAACTGACCAACCGTCCAACTTGTCTGTCCAACTAAAACGCTGCCCCACACACCTAACCAACTTTTTCATCAGATCAGCCGACCAGCCAACTTTTCCATCAGGCCAGCCAACTTCTCTCCAACTTGTGATGTCACAGAAGTAGGCGGACAGGTTCTACCTACTTCTGCATATTTTCCCAAGCTTCCCTCTCCCTCCTCAGATGCCCAGCTTCAGTCAACTTCCTAAAATGCTCAGCTCCCGTCTCTGCCCTCCAACACCCAGCTTCCCTCTCCTTCCCACGCCTGGCTCTCCTGATGCCCAGCTCCCCTCTCCTCATGCCCAGCTCTCCTTTCCCTTCCATTCCAAGCTCCCCTCTCCTGATGCCCAGCTCTCCTCTCCCTTCCATCCCCAGCTCCCCTCTCCTGATGCCCATTTCCCATCTCTCTTCTCTAACACCCAGCTCCCCTCTCCTGATGCCCAGCTCCCCACTCCTTCAGATGCCCATCTCTCTCCTCTAACACCCAGCTCCCCTCTCCTGATGCCCAGCTCTCCTCTCCCTCCCTTGCCCTGCTCCGCTTTCCTGATGCACATTTCCCATCTCTCTCCTCCAACACCAAGCTCCCCTCTCCTGATGCCCAGCTCCCCTCTCCTTCTTCTGATGCCCAGCTCCCATATCTCTCCTCTGTCACCCAGCTCCCCTCTCCTGATGCCCTCTCCCCTCCTACCCAATGCCATTCTAGTTTATAGCTAGCATTATTACATCTGGTCCTATGTCTGGTGGAAATGTCAGAGATTATGTTCTTGTACCACATTAGATCATTTATGTCTACAAATTGAAATTAACATATAATACATCTCTCCCATGTTTAAGCATCATCTTAAAGTGAGGGTGGTATAATGAAGAGGCAAAAAAATAAATTGATTCAATACAGATAATTTGCAGTAAAGAGTGAGCCATATATTAACCTTTTTATATTAGCCAAATGTATGTGTACAATACTTTTATCATTTTTCAATTTAAAATGTAATTATTTGGCAATTTCCTTTCTTTAAAGCATACAGTTGTGCTCATTAGTTTACATATCCTAGCAGAATTTGTGATTTTCTGGCCATTTGTCAGAGAATATGAATGATAACTCACAAACTTTTCTTTCACTCATGGTTAGTGGTTGGGTGAAGCCATTTATTGTCAAACAACTGTGTTTACTCTTTTTAAATCATAATGACAACAGAAACTACCCAAATGACCCTGATAAAAAGTTTACATACCCTGGAGATTTTGGCCTGATAACATGCACACAAGTTGACACAAATGGGTTTGAATGGCTACTAAAGGTAACTATCCTCACCTGTGATCTGTTTGCTTGTAATCAGTGTGTGTGTATAAAAGGTCAGTGAGTTTCTGGACTCCTGAAAGACCCTTGCATCTTTCATCCAGTGCTGCACTGACGTGTCTGGATTCTGAGTCATGGGGAAAGCAAAAGAATTGTCAAAGGCTCTGCGGGAAAAGGTAATTGAACTGTATAAAACAGGAAAGGGATATAAAAAGATATCCAAGCAATTGAGAATGTCAATCAGCAGTGTTCAAACTAATTAAGAAGTGGAAAATGAGGGATTCTGTGGAAACCAAATCATGGTCAGGTAGACCAACAAAAATTTCAGCCAAACTGCCAGGAAAATTGTTCGGGATGCAAAGAAAAATCTGCAAATAACTTCAGCTAAAATACAGGACTCTCTGAAAAAAAGTGGTGTGGTTGTTTCAAGATGCACAATAAGGAGGCATTTGAAAAAAAATGGGCTGCATGGTCGAGTCGCCAGTGGAAAGCCATTACTACGCAAATGCCACAAAGCATCCCGCTTACAATACTCCAAACAGCACAGAGACAAGCCTCAAAACTTCTGGAGCAAAGTCATTTGGAGTGATGAGACCAAAATTTAACTTTTTGGCCACAACCATAAATGTTACATTTGGAGAGGAGTCAACAAGGCCTATGATGAAAGGTACACCATCCCTACTGTGAAACACAGAGGTGGATCGCTGATGTTTTGGGGATGTGTGAGCTACAAAGGCACTGGAAACTTGGTCAAAATTGATGGCAAGATGAATGCAGCATGTTATCAGAAAATACTGGAGCAAAATTTGCACTCATCAGCCCGGAAGCTGCGCATGGGACGTACTTGGACGTTCCAACATGACAATGATCCAAAGCACAAGGCCAAGTCGACCTGTCATTGGCTACAGCAGAATAAAGTGAAGGTTCTGGAGTGGCCATATCAGTCTCCTGACCTCAATATCATTGAGCCACTCTGGGGAGATCTCAAATGTGCAGTTCATGAAAGACAACCCAAGAATTTACAGGAACTGGAGGCTTTTTGCCAAGAAGAATGGGCAGCTTTTCCATCTGAAAAAATAAAGAGCCTCATCCACAACTACCACAAACGACTTCAAGCTGTCATTGATGTTAAAGGGGGCAATACACGGTATTAAGAACTGGGGTATGTAAACTTTTGATCAGGGTCATTTGGGTAGTTTCTGTTGTCATTATGATTTAAAAGAGTAAACCGTTGTTTGACAATAAATGGCGTCACCCAACCACTAACCATGAGTGAAAGAAAAGTTTGTGAGTTATCATTCATATTCTCTGACAAATGGCCAAAAAATCACAAATTCTGCTAGGATATGTAAACTTATTAGCACAACTGTATACACATTTTTTTCAGTGCCGGCAAAGGTGGGGTGCGGGGGATGCCATGATCACGGGTGGGTTGTGGGGCTGCCGTGATCGCGGGTGGGATGCGGCAGTGCCATGTTCCCGGGTTGGGTGCGGGGGGTGCTCTGATCGCGGGGGTGCAGTGATCGCAGGAGTGGTGGGTGCCACTGCTGGGGGTCCCGATGTGACAGCAACAGCTTGGCAGCAGTGATGAACTGCCGCAGCTGCCCCTGAACCTCCTCCTGGCTCCTGCTCCATAGTGCTGCTGCTGTCAGGGATCCTGGGCTGTAGTGTAACAGAAGTAGGCGGACTTGCCTGACTACTGCGGCTGCCTGGAGGCAAACTGGCTGGGGCCGGAGGAAGCCTCAGGGCTGGAGGCGGTCCTGGAGGCGGAGCCGTCAGTGGTGACTGACGGCCTGGCCCTACAAAGGCTTATGGGGGAGCTGCTGCTGCTCTGCCGGCTGTCATCTTTAAGTTACCTTTACGTTAACGCTGCTGCAATTGGAGCTAAGTTCCACTCATGGCAGCTGGCCAGCATGGGGGATGACAGCGGCCACTGAGGGACATCCGAACCAGCCAAAAAGAATCTGGTCCGGCGTCCTGGCGTGCCAATCCGCCAGTGGAAGGTACATACAGATGGATCACACCAAGGTTTCTTAGCATAAACCCTTCATCTATTGTTCTCAGCTGCAATACAATACGGAGAACAATACATCAGCGGATTAAGTCCGACTGCCCTGGCTCAGTTAATCCTATTAAAGGCCAAGATGAAGATGGCTCCATCTGTATATGGTCCGGTCCTTGATGTGTATAAACTATTTTCACTCCATTAAAGTACTATATTTTGCACTTGACTAGAGCTGGCGGAGAGTGGATCTCTTCCTTATTCCTTTTTTTTTTTTAATAACAATTCAACTTAATTATATGCATGTTTATAATGTCAAGTTTACCAAGAAATGTAGTTTTTGGAGACTGGAGGGTATATGTAATAGAGTCCGAGTTTGCTGGAGGTGCAGCAAACATTTACAAGGCAAAACCTGGTTTAAAAGACATACGTCCATTCTTGGCTGACATCCCGCACCTCCTGCCCTATTACATACAGTATACCCCTGGGTCTCTTCCTATGCTTTTAGTTGAACACATTTTGCACTTTCCAGAATTATATTTCTATATGTCTACTGTAAAAGAAAACAAAAAGAAAACCACTTAGAACATATGCAAAAGTGCCTCTTACAGAATAGGCAGTACTGGTGACACCTTACTCTCATAATTAATTGTCGTCATAAATGGTATTTATGCCTTTAAAATAATCCATAATAATTCACCTAATAATAGACATGTATACATTATAATAAGTCAAACAGGCCACAAAAATGTAGGAACATGACTGTTTCCGATAAAACTTTCATGAAAAATAAAAATATTAATTTTGAATAGATAGTTCAACTTCAGTATAAGTTTTGTTTGTACTTACCAAGACAAAATGCCAGTGACTGTGCTCCTAATGCAGTGTACATTGTTGTAGTTTGAATGTCATGCTGTTACAGTAGCTATAGCTTGAGAGTCACATTTTCCAGAACTGTAACTTACTCTTTAATGTTGTTATGTGATTACAATTTTTACTAAGTCCCGGGTTCGCGACCCTCCTCCCAACCATTGTCATGGAGCTGAGACCAGGGAATTTGCCAGCGTACAAGACCTGTCAATTTCCTGGGTCTGATGTCAGAAAGGAGTCTCATCTGCTGTCAGTGAGTTCAACAAGTCACAGCCAGGTGGATGCTGTATCTGCCATTATTTCCCTACTCTCAGCTAAAGAGCACTTGCTAATTGTGCTTGCTAGAAGTGCAATCCATACTCTTCCGTAGAGATCAAAATTGAAGGCTGGGTGGATCACAGGTTTAGCTTCAATACTCTTTTATTTTAGCAATAATATAACACAATGGCGAATATTTACTATTTATTAACAGTTATTTATATACCGCAAACATATTCAACAGAACTTTACAGAGAATTTTCGGTTTTCATATCAGTTCCTGCTCAAGTGGAGTTTACAATCTGTATTCCCTTCCACATATACACAATCATAGGTGTTTCTATAACGGGTGCAGTGTGTGCAGTTCACACGGGTCCCTGGGTCCAGGGGGGTCCACACCACACACACTGCACTCATAGAATATACTTACCCCTCCGGAGTCCCGCAACGGAGGCCCTGCTGTTCGGGCACAGATCACTCGGAAAATGGCCGCTGCGCCCATTTCCGAGTGATTTGCGCATGCACACTGGAGGTGTCCCCGGGAACAAGGCACGGGCGCCATGTTCCCGGAGACCTGCGCATGCGTAGTAGACTCTGGCATTATGCCAGAGTCTACTGCTGTGGGAGAGGAGGGGGTCCGCGATGGAGACTGCACGCTGGTCCCCTCCTCTCTTAAAATGCCCCTGTACACAATGTTTAATGAAAAGTGTAGAAAAGGTGGACTGACCATAGAAACAAGACATTTTCTATGGATAACACCTACTTTGTTGCAGTTACCTGTACAACAGGCTTCACAAATCCCCCCCATTGTTTCAATAGCTTTGTGTGATCTCTTTTTTAGTGCATAATGAAGACATCACAAGTCCCAAATATATTTTTTTTGTGCTATGATATTCGTATATTTAAAGTATATAGAGCTTCATGCCTGTGGTCATCCCTATTAATACTTTTTACTTTTTTAATTTTTAAGATACATTATGAGGTCTTGCTCTTAGAACAGTGGTTCCCAAATTTGTCTGAGTCACGGTGCCCTAGAGAATTTTTTCTTAGCACCCCTAGGCCATAAGTTTATTCATTGAGCAATTCAGGAAAAAAATACAGAAAAAAAAAAAAAATTACGTAAATTGTGTTTATAAGTCATCCTTAAATTCAGTTATGTGGTGAGAGGCAGGACTCACTTCTGTTTGTCCACATATATTTTGATTGGAAGCCACAAGTACTGGTTTTGTCTATTACATTGACCGTAAATAATTTGAATTGGTCGCAGACTTGTAACCCAGGTCACCTCGGCAAGTACTCCGAGGCATCCCAGGGTGCCACAGCACACAGTTTGAGAACCACTGTCTTAGACGCAAACAGGCACCCTGTGAAACAAGTAATGGTCACTACCTGATGAGGTATTGACAAACTCATTATAACCTGAGTATTTAAAGTAACAAGGTACTTGGTCACAGATGTGAAGTAAATGCAGATCTCTGTCTTTAGTCACAGTTGGCTGCTTTTATGTAATATTTAAGCATCCCCAGGATGTATGAGCAGATATTGGAGATAACTGCCGAAGTCCCTCCAGTTTCGATCACAAAAGCAGCCCCCATAGGTTTTTCTGTGGGCAGGTAAACTGTGAGATCTGGCAATCTTTGCACAACTCAATTGCATTTAAAATGCAGACTGTGATAACTATGCCCTTACATCTTTCCACTTCTTTTAACCTTTGTAAGATATTCATTCTAGTTTAAAAGTAATTGTTAGGGGGAGATGTATCAAAGCTTGGAGAGAGATACAACAGAAAGAGATAAAGCATCAACCAATCAGATTATGTCATTTTACAAACACAGCCTGTATCATGGAAGTTAGGAGCTGATTGCTTGATACTTTAGCTCCGTTATTTGATAAATCTCCCCCTGAAACTTTTCTATTTCCCTGGTGTGTACTAGAGATGACCTATTCTTACATAGGAATGCTAGTTGTTTTGTTGTTTAGAAATTTGTGTGGGAAGTTTCATCAGGATTTATTCTACCTGTTTCTTTAGCTACAAAGTGATGTCTTAAAGTAGCAAATTGTGGTACTGATTAAGAGATGGACGCAGCCGTGCGTCTGTATGCAGGAGAGCTGCGTCCATCTGTTCTGCGCACGAGTCACTTGTGCACTGGCCACAGTGCACGTGAGCAACCCTTCTCCTTGCGGCCGTATCCTGGGAGGATGTGGCCACACGATGATTGACATCAGTGGGAGCTCGGCCATTCCCGGGGCAGTGACGTGGCGTTGGGAGGGGGGAGCATGGTGGGCCGAATGGGGGCATGCTGTGAGTATTTTTTTAGGTGGCTGCGCAGCCGCTCCGATGACAAAAATGGAGGCGGACCGCCTAACAGCGCAAGCATGCTGCACTGCCAGGTATAGTGGCCAATCCCGGGATCGGGATTGGCGGGATCCCGGGATATAGGGCCAAAAATGTCCAATCCCGGGGATTGAGGGATCAGCGTTGAGCGTCCATAGGATGCTCAGACGCTGCCCGGTTTCCTTGTTCCGGCTCCCCAGCGCAGCGTGAGTGGTCACGCTGCGCCGTCAGCTGCTGCAGGGAGCCGCCAGCAGCGATCAGAGGATGTTCCCCGCCCGCCCCCGGTATATGGTGAGTTATGTGAGCGGGGTGGGCGGGACGGGGTGGGGCGAGGGGGCGGCCACATAGCAAAAAGCCAATCCCGGGTATCCTGGGAATCCCGGAAATGGCCATTTTTCAATCCCGATACCTGGGATTGAAAAAAATGGCCCGGTATTGGCTTCCCTACTGCCAGGGTTCAACCTTAGTAACAAGACTCACTCAATCTACTACAGGGTTCCAGACACCAAAGTCTGTTTTGTAACTATTGTTCTACTACATTTCCTTCCTTTTGAAACTCCAATAAAGAATGGTTACCTAATGAGCAATCTGACCAATGTGAATAAAAGTAACACCTGCGCTGAGGAATCAGAGAAATGACAAAACAGCCTTAGTGGCAGAAACAAAGACACCTGAGACAGAAGTTATGATTTATGGTTATCAGAAGCTGAGGCAACAGTCTAGCTACATCTCATAGGCTGTAACTCCTCCCTGAGTCAACATGCCGTACAAACAGAAGGCGACAAGAGCAGCTTTAGCACAGCCTGGTACCGTACACCTTGCTTTACTCACATGTGCTATAGAAATAAAACAGCATGATTCCTGTGTTCTGATGGCAATCTGATAACCACTCCAGTCACTTAAAGACTCATTGTTTCCATCACCTCCGCTCTGGCCAATACACGATAACAGTCTTTGCTTTTTATAGGCTTCTGTTTGAGTATGTGCTAGATTCATTCTAATTACTAAAATAAGAGATGTTGACATGCTTGTTGAATTGCTAACTCGTTGTACAGGAACAGAGCATTGAAAAAAAAAAAGCTAATAATGATTCATGTTTGACAGCCATTACCATGCACAACTGTAGGCAAGATGGAATGTGGACACACAGAACATTCTTACCTTTTCCACAAATGTTTCATAATGTGCTGTTCTAGACAAAAGCAATACAAACAACTAGAACTTATGTGGGCTAATGTGGGTGTTTTTTACTGTGGGGGCCAAAGTGTTTTATTGTTTTCTGCAGGGGCTAAAGTTTTTTTTTTAATATGGTGACCAATATGTGTTTTTTTCCTGTGGTGGCCAATGTGTGTGTTTTTACTTGTGGGGGCCAATGTGTTTTATTTATTTTTCTTGTGTGATGTTTTTCATATCTGCATGTGTCTGAAATGAACTGCGCATGCAGGTATTTATACAGAGTTGCAGCACAAAATCATGCATACGCACCAAGAAGTGTATTAGAAATGTCTTGGCCATTCCAGGGGCTAATTAGACATAACGTAGTATGGACCTGTGGCTGAAAGTGGTTGGAGGATATACTCGGACAAATGATCTGCACCTAGCATAGTGGTGGTAAAAGTTTTAATGGTGCAATCATTGGTGGCATCTAAAGATGCACAAAGCATGATTGCAGTGTCTGTAGGCACCGAGGGTGGCCATCTCAGTCCTTGAAGATATCTGCTGTGGTCCTTCCTTCATATATTTAAGTAATTAAATATTTGTTGTTACACCCCCCAAAAAAGGGTGATTTTCAGGGTATAAGCGCAAATATTTTTTGATAAATGGGCCCCTCAAGATAAAATAATAGATGACTTTGACAAACTAAGCAAATTTCAGGACTGTTCTGGTTTTCATTTACTGGAGTCCTAAATTCAAGCTCCTGTAAACACACTTATTTGTTTAAACTCTGGGGCAATTTCTTCAGTAGCTATTGGTTTAATGCTGTCTGTTGTTATTATTATATATGGAAGTTTCTATAGATCCCTCTACCGTTTCTTGTAATGCAATCTCCTGTCACGGAGCAGCTTCTGGAAAACTGGCCATACCTTATTCTACTTCTGCACCACCAGTAATGTCTCCATTCTCCCCTTTCTATGGTGTTCAACATTTCATAGTTGGGCTCAAACTGCCACAATGTTATTGTTTTGGACACTTTACTTTTACAACAAGTCAGCTATAACAGATATGTGACAGGAAATACTCAGAAAACTATGGTCAAACATGGCAGAACACAGGTCTAGACAGGGACACATTGGGGGTAAAGGGCACCAAGCAAAGCAGTGGGTGGAGACACCGAAATGAAAGTGACAGTTGTAGGATTTCAATATATCAGACAGAGAACAGCTCATACAGTATATTGATTGGAATCACGTGAGATCATTTGGACATATATATATATATATATATATATATATCAGAACCAGGGGCAGATTTCGAGGTCAGGCTGCCCTTAGGCACATTATTGGCTGCCCTCCACCCAATCTCGTCATTACCCCCTTCATTTTGAGGCCAGTCCACATTCCTTGAGACCACCAAAGCAGCCTCAGTCTCACCCTTCTAACAACTCGTGGGCTACAATTTTACACCCATTGTCGTCGTCCCCCATCATTTGATAAATAAAACATAGAAAAAAAGTTGTGATGATGAAAAAAAAAGAATCACCAGGACTCATCAGCCTGATGTGTCGTGTCAAAGTCGAAAAATATTGCAGTACACACATTACGTACAAACTACACACAGATGGCCTCCGTGCGTGTACTTGTTCTGCTGTGCGTGCGCATATTCGCAATTTGCGTATGGTCGCTCCCGCATTAGCGCGTGGTATGGGTATTTACGGTAGAGTTTGTGAACGCATGGAAAAGCAACTTACTTGCCAAGTGTGCCTGGACAGGCACAAAGGGTGGAGGATGAGAATGTTGGTGAAGGAGGATTTAGTGCACACTGATACGCATGATTGTATGGAATACCTGAATCAGACTTTCACAGCGAGACCTGACATCAGTGACAACCCACTGGAAGGAGTAGACTTTACCTTCTACACTGACTGTAGTTGCCACAGACAGACAGAATCGGGAGACTTGTGCACTGAATATGCAGTTGTAGATGACGAAGGTATCATAGAAGCTGAACCCCTGGGCCCACCGCACTCAGCACAAGTTGCTGAGCTGGTCGCCCTAACCAGAGCGTGTGAATTGGCCAAGGGTAAGTCAGCTAATATATACACAGATTCTAGGTACGCCTTTGGAGTAGTGCATGATTTCGGGGCCCTATGGCGCCTCAGAAATTTCATGACGGCAGCTGGCACACCTGTAGCACATGCGTCCCACATCAAAAGGCTTTTGACAGCAATACAGGAACCAGACAGAGTGGCTGTTATCAAGTGCAAAGCACACACTTACAACCAAGACCCAATTTCACTTGGTAACAGCCGGGCAGATGAAGCTGCTAAATCAGCAGCAAGCACCCCCATATAAACGAACATCACATCACTGATGACATTTAACACGATCAACACACAACAATTAATCGAAATGCAAAATTTGTGTTCCCTACAGGAAAAGGCAGCCTGGAGTGCAAAGGGGTATGGCCAGGAGTACTCAGCACTGTGGACAGGTGGACAAGGTAAGCCGGTGGCCCCCAGAGCATATCTTCCAAGCCTAGCTGAGGCGGCACACGGTCTGACTCATCTGGGCAAAGAGGGTATATGCAAATTGGTAAGAGCCTACTGGTGTGCGCCAGGATTCTCTTCTCATGCAGGTAAGAGAGCAATGACATGCTTTACTTGCTTGAGGAAGAATATTGTAAAGACAATACCAACAGAGCCATCCCATATCCCTCCTACAGACGGACCTTTTCAGGTAATACAAATCGACTTCATACAGTTACCACCCTGTAGGAATTTGAAATATGTGTTAGTTAGTATTGATGTATTTTCCAACTGGGTAGAAGCGTTCCCTGCTGCCACAAATACTGCTACGTTCACTGCAAAGAAAATTGTGCAGGAATTTGTGTGTAGATATGGTATCCCTAGAATAATTGAAAGTGACAGGGGTACCCATTTTACAGGTGAAGTCTTTCAGGTCATGTGCAAACTGATGGGAATTAATAGCAAGCTGAATACTCCGTACCGTCCACAGGCAAGTGCAAAGGTAGAGAGAGTAAACAGCACTATTAAGAACAAGCTGAGCAAATTAATGGCTGAGACTGGATTGTCGTGGCCAGAAGCTTTGCCACTAGTGTTGTACAGCATCAGAACCACTCCCAGGTCTCCCCTTAACTTATCACCCTTTGAAATTATTTTTGGTCGACAACCTCATGTAATGATAGACCCCCAGGATGATTTGAAATGTAATAATGAAGTGACTGTGAAATATTTGGTTGGGATCAGCCAGCAGCTGAGAAATCAACAAAGAAATTTAAAGCTGGTGATCCCTGACCTACCAAACAGTAATTGTCATGACATTGAGCCTGGGGATTATGTAATGATTCGAAATTTCTTATGCTCAGGTTGCCTCATAGACAGGTGGGAAGGACCATACCAAGTCTTGTTAACCAGCACAACAGCATTGAAGGTCGCCGAAAGAGAGACTTGGGTCCACTCGTCCCACTGCAAGAAGGTCGCTGACCCGGAGAGAACTCGTGACAAAGAACAGAGTGTAGAGAATCTCGTATCACTGGAGTGTCTGTTCCGGGAAAGTTGAGTGGCAGGACTGTTGAAGGGCATCTGAGCACAGAGAGTAACAAGATCTAGAATGGTTGTCGTACCATTTTCACCTCCCCCTGCATTTTCCTTTATTTTTCTCCTTCTTATTTTCCTCCTTTCCCCTACACGAAATGGATCGATCACAAGAGACTGCGTTTAGGGTTCTGTTAGTAATTCTGGTTTTGATCAGGACAGTTTGTTTTGGTGAGGGTCCCAGAGAGGTAGAGCAGGGATCTGGAATAGGTTCTGATGGCGAGTATGAATTTGTAGGATCTCAGGAGCAGCACATCACTTTAGTAAAGGCTGGCATCAGTAAGCGCTCTGGTAGTCAGGGAGCTCAGAGGCACTGTGAGGGGTTATTGTCTGATGAATATTGTATTTGTAGGAATTGTGAGAATATAGTAGAGGATGGGTGCATCCAGAGATGTCAGTCCAACCTTAATATCAACATGGACCGCCATCCGTTGAGTGATTACCACTCACTAGTGGGTAAGGTCTTAAACCAGACAGAATGCTGGGTGTGCTCACAAGTACCTCAAGGTCAGAGTAAGTCAGGATTAGTACCATATGAGGTACCATATGAGGTACTCAAATTGCGGGGTGGGAGACTGGTGGACAAGAAATTCAATATCTCTAGGCCCCCTAGTTTGAAGCTCTACCAGTATCATGTAGACAGGTCCTTATTGTGTTTTAATATTTCCAATTACCGAAAACCGGGAAATTGGGAAGTGACATGGAATAACCAGACAATGACCTTTTCATACAGAGCTGATAGGATACCCATAGACTCTGAACTTGTACGCCAAATAGCCAACAGTGGGAGGTATTTCCGGTATAGGTATACTCGTGGAAGCAAGACCATGTGGGTTGGAAAAGTATCGTCAGGGTATTGTGCTCATATCATCCAGCCCGATACTTGTACTGAGCAGATGGGAGAACTAGGGACTGGTTTATTTACTTGGAAAATTTGTAATATGGTGAGGTTATATTTTGTCCCCTATGTTCTCCCAGATGATGCCTATTTCATATGTGGGAGGAAGGCGTACAAGTGGCTTGCCCCGAGCTCAGAGGGATTGTGTTATATTGGGAGTACTACCAGAGGTCATGACCATAACCCATGATAAAATGAAAGACGTTCACCGCAGTGCTCAGGCTCCTTATACTCATACTCACTATGAACACATCATCAAGAGACACCTCATAGATAGGGCAGAGCACGCAGCCTCTGATTTTATCCACGAATCCACCGGGATTTAGTTCCTTCTCGCATTAGACATTACCTGTACTGCCAGAGGAACTATAAATTATAGGTATATCCATACGCTAGCGAACTTGATAGATAATATCACTGAGATGTATGACGACACCTTCAGGTATACAGGAAGGGAGTTACAAGCTTACAAGAAGGAACTGATTCAGCACAGAATGGTCCTTAATTATGTCACAGCCGTGACAGGTGGGTACTGTGTTACCCTGGCAACTCAATATGGTGTGAAGTGCTGTACTTATATTACAAACAGCACTGATGACCCAACGGAGATTATCGATCAAAAGATGGACGATATCTTGCAGTTGAAGTGGGAGTTCAGGAGGAAGCACAACCTTACCTTAGCGACTGTGAGTAATGAACTGACCGTCTGGGTCTCATGGTTGAACCCACACAAATGGTTCTCAAGTTTAGGAGAGTGGGCTCAGAATGTCATTATGAGTGTGGGGAAGTTTCTCCTCTGTATTCTGGGAGTCGTCATAATTATTGGTTCGATATTTAGGTGTGTTCAAATTCTAATGCAGCGCAAGCACGGCACAAATTTGATGAGTCTAAGGAGAGAGGGCGCTGTTATAGCAGCAGATTTAATTTATGACCCATCCATAGAGACAGTGTTATGATAAGGATTGCAAATGAATTTCATGGCCTGTTTCTTTCACCCGTTTTTCTTTTGTCTCCCCCTCTGCCCAGATACATCCATCTGGAAAAGACATCAGCCCTACCCAAAATGTTTATGTGAATGTATTTTTATATATGTGTCTTATCTTCATCTCTGTAACCTCCAGCTAATGGCACACATAGTCGACAGGTGATATCCACATATACTAGCACTCACATATGTTTCCCCATCCATGTATCATCAACTAAATGTGCACCACATTTGTTGGAACAAGAAGCTGAAAAGAGCTTGGTAGTGTTTGTTGTCCCATTTACAGACCCTTAATACGGGATGAGAAGGATTTAATGTATACTTCGCAATACCTCGAAGCTTATGTAGAACATATACGGCACGATGATACATGCCCCTCAGACATGGATTCATACATACTTGCTTTTACTATCCCACTAGGTCATATATTTCCCACCTACAACTCTCTCCCGACCATCCAAACTTCTGTAGATATTGTATAGATATTTTTCTGTTAATTGATTAGGTAGTGGCAGTTATTGGTGACTGCCAAAGGGTGGACTGTCAAAGTCGAAAAATATTGCAGTACACACATCACGTACAAACTACACACAGATGGCCTCCGTGCGTGTACTTGTTCTGCTGTGCGTGCGCATATTCGCAATTTGCGTATGGTCGCTCCCGCGGTCCTGCGCATTAGCGCGTGGTATGGGTATTTACGGTAGAGTTTGTGAACGCATGGAAAAGCCATCAAAACACATTACATATTTAATCCAAATAGTGCACAATGTACACAGTCTCCTCGCATCACACCAGCAAGTTACAACAGTTTAAATGGTATCAGAACAAAGGGATTCACCTTTACAGGATAGGAAGGGACAGAACAAGGTTATAAGGTGGTGTTTGGTATCCAGCTGTAGGGAATTTTAAGGGTAATATTCCAGTGTTGGTTTGCAGAAGATCACACGTTCCTGCGAATAGTTATGTGCAGGAGCAGAATATAGATATAAACTGTATTTACTGTACATTAGGTACGCGGCGGGAACCCAGAGGAGACCACCCACAAGTGCATCTTGAACAGACATCGCCCACCTATTCAAACCAACCTATGACCTCTCCTGTACTGTAAATGACAATCCCTGTGTCCAATGGACAAAGAGATTACAGTATCCATTGTGTTAAGTTTTTTAAGATTTTATAAAAGGAGCCAGCTGCAGGCCTGGTCACAAAAGACTCTCAAAGTTATCTATCTAGATGACCGAGGACCAGACTGGGTAGCGCGGCGAAATCCAAACAAGTATGTACCATTGACTGTAGCCATTATTCTCTTGTATTGTATTGCTTTGTTATTGTATCCCCCTTTCAGTAATAATATGTTGTGGTGTCGGAACCCAGCAGTTTAAATACAATCTGGTGTCGTGTTTTCCTTTCCCTGCTAAGGTTTAAAGTGTATCACTATCGCATGCATAGCTGTTAAGGGTTCACGGTGTATCTTTGGGTGTGTACGCGCTGCGTGTACTTTGTACAGTCAGCGCGGCGTTTGTACGCAAAGTCCGTACATGGTACGGGACTCTGTACGCTAATGGTGTAATAAGTACGTAGGTTGTGGATTAAGTATAGCGTCCGCAGCGGCTTCATTTAAAGTGTATGAAATGTCTTTTTAAAGTGTTGCTTTTAGTCCTTTATGTAAATCAGCGTTTACAGTCGCCACCCAGCAAGTGCAGCCCTTAGGCATGTGCCTCACGTACCTAGTGGGAAATCTGCCACTGATGAGAGACAGCCTGTTTACTATACAACTTATTGTACCAGAAATAACTAATGTGATTATACTTTACTATGTCTCTGCAGCATGTTATCTGTTGCTTAGTAGGGTGGCACTTTATCTTACTAGATAAATATTTCCTGACAACTTAACCTATAGAAATGAAACAGAGAAACATGACTGATATACAATAAAGGGGAACTAATCAAAATGAATTTAATACAATAATAAACATCATGCATCAAGTCTGTTAAAATCCTATCAAAATAATGAATTTAAAAAAAATGTTGACAGCGTAAGTAAAAGTGAAGGGACTGATGCTGGCTGTATTTTGCATAAAAACAAACAAGACATAACCCGCATTGAACAATAGAATATGTGTCTGATTTACTCATGTACTGCTATCTTTACAGTGTTAGTTGTAAATGCTAAATTTACAACACACAATTCATACACAATATAGTACTATAATTGCATATCATATGATATGCATAACAGTGTGTTTGGACAGTATTATTAATAAATAATACACAGCTCCCCAGCGGCAGGACGTGATCGTGGTGGGTCCGGTGTGGACAGTAGGCGGGCGCACCTCCTCTTCCTGACGGCCGGCTGGGGAAGGTGGGGTCTCTTCTTACAGTGGCTGGTGGCCGCAGCACACACTTCACATTGATATGAGTTGGCAGGGGGCGGGGCCACGTATGACAGCCGGCCCCACACAGCGGTCGGCCCGCCGGGACTCTTCCTGGGGAAACAGGTGGCCAATCCGTCCCTGCGTACATATACATCTTTGCTGTCTGCATGAGCTGTGTTTGCCCTTACTGTACTTATCCATTGCTGGCACTCCTGCTCCCTCCACTTTTCAGTTTCCCTAAATGTAAGCAGGCCAAACCTACACATAGAGCCATAGGAATTTGTGTGACTTTTTAATTTTATTTCATTGGTACCGGAACCCACACGTAAATTGCCCTGGGTCTCCCACAAATTTAATCCACACATATGAGTAGGATAAGCCAACTCAGCTACGCTAGATGGTGGTCTCCAAAACTAAAGCCTCCCCTATGAAAGGAAAGGGCCCATGGCTGCTACTACCTTGCCTCATCTACATCTGGTTCTGCAGGTGTTGCTGGTCACTGTCATAGTGCCAGACAGGGGAGCCTGCAGCGTGACGATGATTCCAGCAATAAACTGCTTCTTTGTCACAGACAGATGTCTGCCCTTAAATAAGAAGCAGTTTGCGGGAGGGATCACTGGTGCCCAGTAGCCCATCAGTGAATACGGACCTTGTACATTAGTATACTCTGTACCTACCTGATGGTGGCCCTGAAGGTAACAAGTACAGTATACTATTTACATATTCAGAGGAATACAATTGGAAAAAAACAGAGGAAGCAGCCTTGGAAGGAGATACTCTAGCCCAACCCGTCCCTGCTTGTAGGCCCTAGCATTGCGGTGCCCTGGGCATCTGCCCAGTGTGCTTATACATTAAGATGGCCCTGATAGAGCCATCTACTCAATGAAGAAAGCATTTAAACTACCTCTCTACAATATAGAGAACATTCTACTGAACAATATATAATACATATAGTATTCTAGTGACCTCTGTATATTCCAGAGAGCAATCTAGTGGGTTTCAGGTCTTATAGATCTACAATAAAAAGATCTACAGTCAATAGGTTGACCACTAATGGTAGACATGCATTAGGTTGACATGGTCAAAAGGTCAACATGTAAATGGTAGATAGCTCAAAAGGTCGAACACGCATGTGGCCGAACACAAGTTTTTTCCTTTTTTTCCAACTTTTTCATACTTTACCATCCACGTGGACTACGATTGGAAATAGTAACCTAGCCTGAAGCATGGTGAGCGGAATTAGCCTTTCAAGAGAACGTGGCACACTAGTGGGGCTTGTTTGTGGCAGAGAAGTGACAAACTCCCCCCCCAAAAAAAAAAAAATCTACCTTTTTCTTTTTTTGTGTCGACCATTTCCATGTCGATCTTATGACCTTGTTGATGTTTTCTACTATCTTCCTGTTCTCTGTCAACCTTTTGACCCTGTTGACCTAATGCATGTCTACCATTAGTGGTATACCTATTGACTTTAGACATTTTTAGTGTAGATCTAATAATCCACACCCATTCATTTGTATAATCTCTATAATAAAAAATAATTATTTAAATTTCTGTAAAATACAGGAAATTTTCTAATGACTTCTATAGAAATCAGAAAAAATTCTAGAGCACAGTTACAATACAGAGGGCATCCTAGGTCATCTACAAAAATGAAAATACAGTAGATCACAATGTTTCCCAGAATATGAGAATATAAAACCCTTTAACAAAATGTAATTAAATGGAAGTATTAGCTGCTAGAGACATGCAAACAAAAAAGACAAAAAAAACAATCCTTACTGAAAAATACCATATATGAATTCATAAATTAATAAAATTGAAAACAAAAGAAATAAAATGAATTGCCCAGCTAGCTGTCTTTTTGTGTGAGTGCTGAAAACATAGCTCAACACTTACGGGCCCATTTATCAAAGTATATTTAAAGCTATATCCCCAAAAACACTCATTTTGGGGGATTAGCCACAAATATAAGGTTTCTCCTGAATGTAATCGCTTCCCCAATAGGTTTCTATGAGGGATGTGATGATGCCCAATTTACAATATCTATAATGCGAAGCATTCCCGATATTGGTATCTGGGTCTACTGCCACCTGAAGATGGTGATAGCCTAGTGTAGCCTGTGGGCTACTCACCGCATTTGTGGCCCGGAAGGGGCCTCTTTGCAGTGCAACCACGTGTGACCTCACATGCGCACCCCCCGGCATCCATCTGAGCACATTGTAGGGACGGGCTCCTTTCGAAACCCCTGTCCCTGCGGGTGCTGGATGTTACATCCAAACGAAGAGATCGCATATTGCAATGCGATCCTGTGCGGTAAGATGCTGCCCAGATCACATTTAACATGTGATCAGTGATAAATGGGCCCCTTAAAGTCTCAATTAATCTAAGTATAAGGATTCATTTTGAAGTGTTTAATGTCACTCAGTGGCGGCTCCAGAGGGGTACTGCAGCTCAGTCCTAAATTAAAATAGGGGAGCCAAACCAACTGCCAGTGAGTCCGAGCCGTCAATGTTTGGCAGCATTTGGGGTGGCAGTTGGTGTGGCTCCCCTATTTGAATTGTGGACTGTGCTGAAGCTCCACCTTTGGAGCCACCATGTGTGTTTTGTATGCAGGGCCAGAGCCGGCCCTAACCAATATAATGCCCTAGGCAAGATTTTGGCTGGTGCCCACTAGCACCACCGCTAGTTCCGCCTCTGACCCTGCACCCCTTTCCTAGCACCATCACCCCCCCACCCATAGCAGTAATTTTTTTGTTTTCCTACCCCCTGTAATTTAAATAAGAAGTGTCCACATTCGGCGCACAGCCCAAAAAGGTATGTGTTTTTGCTGGCAAGGGGCATGGCCACACAATAGGACCCCCAATTCAAATTATGCCTCACAGTAGTGCAAATTTATTCACAAGTTATCATACGATAGTGTCCCCTATTCACATTACATCACACAGTAGTACCAATTTACCTTATATACGTTACTTCTCACAGTAGTGCCCCTCATTCACATAACATCATACTGAATTGCTCCTTATTCACATTACACCACACCATATTGCTCTTTATTCTCATTACACCACACCATATTGCTCCTTATTCACATTACACCACACCATATTGCTCTTTATTCACAGTAGTGCCCTTTCTATACGTTACGCCACACAGTAGAGCACCTTATACACATAATGCCACACATTGGTAATGCATTTATACACATAATACCACACAGTAATGCCCCTTACACATATGGCACACATTATTAATGTCCTTATAAACATAGTGCACCTTACACATTATGCCAACCCTTATTAATGCCCTTATACACATAATTTCCCTTACACATATGCTGCACATTGTTAATGCCCTTATATACATAATGACACACATAATGTCCCATACACATATGCCACACATTATTAGTGCCCTTATACACATAAGGACACTTATAGTGCCCCTCAGTGCCGTAACTAGGCATTTTAGTGCTGTGTGCAAGAAACGGCATTGGCGCGCCCCTTCCCATGCAAGATAGGGGCATGCAGGCGCGCAAAAAATATATATGGGCATGGCTTCATGGGGAAGGGGCGTGGCCACAAAATAATACCAATTCATACTATGGTGCACAGTAGTCTCCATTATTCAAATTATGCCGCACAGTAGCGCCACTACACCAGGTAGAACCCATTTTGCACATTACGGCAGGCAGCGTCCCCCTTTTTACACATTACAGCAGACAGCATCCCCTTTTTACACTTTACGGCAGACAGTCCCCCTTTTTACACATTACAGCAGACAGTCCCCCTTTTTACACATTACGGCACACATTAATTAGCAGATCATGCTGCAGTGCTACTTTATTCCATTAATTAAATTTTTGCTGTGCAGTTTTAGCATAGGGCTAAACATTTTGAAGAAACTTTAAAGTGTAGGATACCCCCATATAAATGTATGTGTAGCCAACTTCCCTATAATGCTGTACTTACATATTAATGTTACATATATGACGGGTAGTACTAATATTTACTGTAGTACATGGTGTTAATTTTTATACTGCTATTACCAGGTCATTAAAGCTTATTCACCTTTTCATATGTGTAATGATGTAACTGCCAACCCCATCCCTCTTTTTTCAGGCAAAAGAAAAACTTTACTAATGTCACTGCAAACCCTTACCTGCAGTAACCAGTGCCTGCCAAGGACTCCAAGCATTGTGTGGAAAGCATTGTGTGTGGCTATAATAAGCCACTGTCCGCAGCGCCATTGGGACAACTGCAGCAGTTACCCCCTTGGCAATCTCCATGTGTACAGGACAACAGCTGCGGCGAGTCCCATTTCGTGAGCTCCGTGTCAGTTAAAAAAATGTCCGGTACTCAGATCCCCCGCCTCCCCGCACGCGCTAGTGGCCCGGACGGAGCTGGAGGGAGCCACTTATAATACTGCTGTTAGAGGCTTGGAGAGAGGGAGCGAAGCACGCAGGCAGGCAGCGCTGCTGTATATGTATGTAGCACTGCATACATTACAGCAGGCAGCGCTGTGGTGGGTGCCGGGTAGAAATGATTGCGGGTACTGGGCAGCTGGTTCTCCGCCTACAGTTCACACGCGCTGTGGGCGGAGCACACTCTGCACAGTGCTAGTTACGGCTCTGGTGCTCCTTACACATATGTTACACATTATTAATGCCCTTATACAAATAATGACACATATAGTTCCTGGCATGAGTCTACTGGCAGCTCTGTTAACGTCGGGTGCCTATTTTTTATGAAAATGCATCTTATTTGCATTGGTATGTGGCTAGGATGCACAAGCAGCTTCTGCTGATTAAAATGATATGCAGCATGCCTATATATTGTGTGCGACTGTAGCTATATCTGCATACGAAATGCTGCACACAGAATATAGGCATGCCGCATATCATTTTAATCAGCAGAAGCTGCTTGTGCCCCTAGGCATACCAGATGCCCTAGGCAACTGCCTAGTTTGCCTATGCCTAAGGCAGGCACTGTGCAGGGCCTCAACAATATTTGTGTGATAGTTGTTGCTGCCCAAGGTGCAAGACTGAGGATTCTACACCCTTGCCTCCCCAGACACACCTGTCTCCAGAGTGTGGGGTCCATGAAAGGGCAGCCTACATCCTGGATAGGTCCACAGTCTCCTTTGACATGGCTAGTTCCCCGGTCTAAAGTCCCTGTCCTCATGTTCATTTCTGCCCTCCAACCGGTGCCAGATTAAACCCTGTGTTGGCCCCTATACAGTCAAAATCTGGGGGCCCCTTCGCAAATGATCTCCTAATATGTTTTTAATTTTACCAACCAACAATCTACGATCTAGAAACTGTAATGTGCATCTGATATCTATGGTTTATGAACTTTAATTTGTTAATGGGTACTTTACATTAATACAGTGTTTCCTCTATAGAGTATTTAATGTAAATTTTTGTTTCTTTGAGTTGATTTATTTTTTCAATTTTTGGAAAGAATTTAAGACAGCTTGATTGTAATTTCCTTTCAAGATCAAATCAGTATTATTTTGATCCGTTGTCACAAGGCCCCGAAAAGGCACAGGGCCCATAGGCCACTGCCTACCCTGCCTATTTGGTAATCCGGCACTGCCTCCAACCTTCACATTGTCTCACATTCTTTCCAACATGTTACACATATCACCTTCCTCTCTTCCATTGTTGCAGCCAGTCACACAATACAGCTCTGTGCAGAATGAAGAGCTTGTACATACCCCAGCGATTCATGCTATTGCTATCACTAGTGCTCTGCACATAGGGGGTAATTCCAAGTTGATCGCAGCAGGAAATTTTTTAGCAGTTGGGCAAAACCATGTGCACTGCAGGTGTGGCAGATATAACATTTGCAGAGAGAGTTAGATTTGGGTGGGTTATTTTATTTCTGTGCAGGGTAAATACTGGCTGCTTTATTTTTACACTGCAAATTAGATTGCAGATTGAACACACCACACCCAAATCTAACTCTCTATGCACATGTTATATCTGCCTCCCCTGCAGTGCACATGGGGGGTCATTCCGAGTTGTTCGCTCGTTATTTTTTTCTCGCAATGGAGCGATAAGTCGCTAATGCGCATGCGCAATGTCCGCAGTGCGACTGCGCCAAGTAAATTTGCTATGCAGTTAGGAATTTTACTCACGGCATTACGAGGCTTTTTCTTCGTTCTGGTGATCATAATGTGATTGACAGGAAGTGGGTGTTTCTGGGCGGAAACTGCCCGTTTTATGGGTGTGTGCGAAAAAAAACGTTTCTGGGAAAAACGCGGGAGTGGCTGGAGAAACGGAGGAGTGTCTGGGCGAACGCTGGGTGTGTTTGTGACGTCAAACCAAGAACGACAAGCACTGAACTGATCGCAGTTGCCGAGTAAGTCTGGAGCTACTCAGAAACTGCTAAGAACTGTCTATTCGCAATTTTGCTAACCTTTCGTTCGCAATTTTACTATGCTAAGATTCACTCCCAGTAGGCGGCGGCTTAGCGTGTGCAAAGCTGCTAAAAGCAGCTTGCGAGCGAACAACTCGGAATGAGGGCCATGGTTTTACCCAGTTGCTAACAGAATTCCTGCTGCGATCAACTTGGCATTACCCCCATACTTCTTCTGCCCACACAGAGTTGTGGTGTGTGAGTGGCTTTAGAATGCACCAAGGTAATAGCTGGCGGAGAGGGGCAAAGCTAGAGTGCCAATTAAACCTTAAGCACCCCAATTCATGCTATGTATTTTTATACGACTGACTTGAAGGGCATATGACTCCCTCCCCCAGGTCCACACTGCCCTTATCAATCTCATTAATTGAAAGAATTGAAGGGTCAAATTATAAAGGGAAGTTAGACAAACTAAGTTGATTTACTTAGGAATAAAAGACAGCTTAGAGGTGAAACTAAGAAATGGATTGGCTGTCTTCTCTTACAATAAATGGTAGCGCCAGCTATAACTACAACACCACATTATGGGGATCAGTATGATATCCCGGCTGTTGGAATCCCAACACCGGAAGCCAGACAGCTAGAATACCGGCGGCGAGCACAGCGTGTCCCCTCATGGGATCCCTGCGCTCGCCACGCCTCGGGCCTGGTGGCGAATTTAGGTTGCCACAGGGTTATATCCCCCCCTACCCCGGTGTGGTGGCGTAGACTACCACCCGAGTGAGGATTTCGGCCGGCGGTCCAACCACCGGTGTTTCACCAGGTGTCAGGATTCCGATGTCGGTCTCCTGACATTCGGGATCACGACCACAGACAAATTGAATGCCTCCCCATGGTTAATGTGGACTGTGGCAGGAAACTGGAGCACTTTGAGTAAATCCACATTAACACTGGCAAAACATACAAACTCCACCTAGATAGTTCCCTGGAGATAGGTTGCTATAATGCCCTTGGACCTAGCGCTACTGACCATCTGGAACTATGCCATCATTGTGGCAGAGCTTTATCCACGTAATTGTTCTGATTTCCATTGATATAAATGCAATTTTGAGAGTTAACAAACTTACGTCTTTAAGTGAGGTTAAAAGAGCAACTCTCCTACTAGGGTTTTGATTTTCTTCTCTCTGGATCAATTGTACTCGTTTAAGTTGCATGTTACTTGTAGTTCATTCAGGGTAAGTGGGTGGTAATGGGGCATCTGCATACACAAAGTCTGTTTTCAGACTGATCTCTTTCACCAGGGATAGAGTCGGTGCAAGTCCAAGCAGATTATGGCTACTGCCACAAGCAGATTGATAGGGGCGGTACATGCATCTCCAGATATGGTTGTATATACATATTTATATATAATTATGTGATCAAACAAACAGAGTCCATCAGCATACTGCAAATGGGCCAACAATAGTGACTTACATCCTACACGATAATAGTAATGTAGAGATCTCAGTTAAATACATTTACAAATATATGGGTGGTAATTCCAAGTTGATCGCAGCAGGAAATATTTTAGCAGTTGGGCAAAACCATGTGCACTGCAGGGGAGGCTGATTTAACATGTGCAGAGAGAGTTAGATTTGGGTGTGGTGTGTTCAATCTGCAATCTAATTTGCAGTGTAAAAATAAAGCAGCCATTATTTACCCTGCACAGAAATAAAATAACCCACCCAAATCTTACTCTCTCTGCAAATGTTATATCTGCCTCCCCTGCAGTGCACATGGTTTTGCCCAACTGCTAAAAAATTTCCTGCTGCGATCAACTTGGAATTACGCCCATGGTAAGCCACCAGCCCCAGCAAGGCATCACTGTTCTGGTGCCACATGATAATAGCGCTATTATTGGGTCATCTATTTTTATGTATTGCTAAATTGAGAGCTAATTGCTGGGCCATTTGCAGTATGCTGGGGAATCAGTTTTTTTTTTTTTTGTGTAGATTACCTGTGGTGGGCTAATAAATCGACTTGATCAACTCTTTGTCTAGCATAATTATGCGATCACCAAGCAACACTAATTATAGTATAATATATTTTATAACTACAAAATATCTTTGGAGTAAACACTGCACATTAACTTTTTTAATCAGAATAAAGCCAGAAAATATTAATAGACAAATGGCTTTTTGAACAATAGAAATAAGAAGTTCTTTTCCTGTCTTTGTTAGATAATTGTCCCACCTTCTGACCACTTATTTTCTGGGCCCCCCACCCTCAACAATTCATTTGTAGCGACGTAGACATCTTCTACTCCCAAGGTCACCAAGCACTTCCAAACGCTATCTGCAGTTAAGCAGCAGCAGCGGTTTCTCAAGGTTTACTCTGGCTCATTCTGTTATTTTTTTCTCTGTGCTTACCAGAACCTTGGACATAAGCAAACTACAATTGGAAAAGTAATGGGAACTATGCAAGGTCACACATCTGCTGCTTTGCACACTGTGTTATCAGTGATGTCACAGCCATCAAGGACCTTCTATTCATTAAAACAGTTGAATCACGAAGATGATAAAAAATGCTGCTAATACATTATTTTCCCTACAGAAGCTTAAAGAACAAGTAAACCACTACCTGTGTTTCAGAGAGCTAAATAATATACATGAAATAACCAAATCGGGTTTTGAGAGAACTAATCATTCCACCATACCGTTTTGTCCCTCTGTGTGGTTTATACTGTAGTATGCAAGTGAACAACACAGCTTTCTGCTCTTGGAATCATTAGTCTCAGGATTGCCTCCGGCATGCCTGCTTCTTACTAATGCCCCTTTCAGACGTGCAGCCAGAGTCAGATTAGGCCTTGGGGGCAGGGCCGGATTAACAATGGGGCGGATGGAGCTGCAGCTCCAGGTCCCCCCATCAAAATAGGCCCACTGCTACAGCAGCCTGCAATTTTTCCTGCTACAGCAGCCTGCAATTGCCACCCTCCGACCACCTGCCCTCCGACAGTGGGCTGTAACTTCCCTTCCTCCTGTGGCAGCTGCGCACAAACACCACCGCAGGCACAAACTTCATACACAGGGCGGCGAAGTGGAAGGGGTCACTAACCCTCTCTGCGCCGCACAGGCAGTGACGTAACTGCAGTCAGTGTTTCCTCCTCTTTTCCGGAGTCCAGGATAGCTCCGCCTCCAGCCAGGTGCTGTAATGCTGCATGCTAGGGTTTTCTTCATAAAAATGGGCGTGGCCACGGGGGTCCGTTGTTAGGCCACGCCCCCGAATTTGGTTGGCTCCTGGTGGTAGTCTGTGTGTGGCCTGCCCCTCACTGCTTCCTCTGTGGGGACTTGGAGGTGACAGGTATAGTATACATGTGTGTTTGTGTGTGGGGGGGGAGGGGACAGGCTGTGTGTATGTGTGGTGACTGGGGGTAACAGGCTGTGTTTGTGTGTGGGAGGGGGTGACGGGGGTAACATGCTGTGTGTGTGTGAGGGGGTGACTGGGGGTAACTGGTTGCAGAGCCGGCCTTAGGCATAGGCAAACTAGGCAGTTGCCTAGGGCATTTGGTATGCTTAGGGGCACCAGCAGCTTCTGCTGATTAAAATGATATGCGGCATGCCTATATTCTGTGTGTGACTGCGGCTGTATCTGCATACAAAATGCTACGTTGCAGTGTAGTCCTGGAAACCACTATAATGTAGCATTTCATATGCAGATTAAGCCGCAGTCACACACAGAATATAGGCATGCTGCATATCATTTTAATCAGCAGAAGCTGCATGTGCATCCTAGCCACATAGTAATGCAAATAAGATGCATTTTTATAAACAAAAGGCTCCCGACATTAGCAGAGCTACCAGCTGACTTATGGCAAGCATCTCCTGCAGAACTAGCGGCGGTGCTAGGGGGCACCAGCCAAAATCTTGCCTAGGGCATCATATTGGTTAGGGCTGGCTCTGACTGGTTGTGTGTGTGAGAGGGGGTGACTGGGGGTAACATGCTGTGTGTGTGGGAGGGGTGTGTGACTGGGGGGTAACAGGCTGTGTGTGTGAGAGGGGGTGACTGGGGGTGACAGGCAGTGTGTGTGTGTGGGGGGGGGGAGGGGGTGTGGCTGGGGGTAACAGGCTGTGTGTGTGGGAGGGGTGTGTGACTGGGGGGGTAATGTGTGTGTGTGTGTGGGGGGGTGACTGGGGATAACAGGCTGTGTGTGTGGGAGGGGTGTGTGACTGGGGGGTAATGTGTGTGTGTGTGTGGGGGTGGTAGTGACTGGGGGTAACAGGCTGTGCGAGGGGAGGGGGGATGACTTGGCTGGAGGTAACAGGCTCTGTGTGTGTGTGTCGAGGGGGGTGGGACTAGGGGGAACAGGCTGTGTATGTGCGGGAAGGGGGTCTGTGGCTGCGGGTAACAGGCTGTGTGTGTGTGAGGGACGGGGGGTGACTGGGGGGGAACAGGCTGTGTGGGGTGACTGGAGGCACTGTTGGAGCCACCCCATGTTGTTTCTGCCACTTTTTGTTGTTGTTTTTTTTAGCAGGGACCTACGGCAGTGTGGTGCCATGAAGGGGCATGCAGCAGTACTAGCAGGAGGAGGTGGTCCAGCCAGTCCAGCCGCACTCACCTTTTTTTACCACTCTCTGACGCTGTTGCCCTACAGAAAACAGAATAATGGACCCACTGCTGCCGGAGAAGAAAGGGGACCCGCTGTTACCGTCACTGATGAGAATGGGGACCCACTACTGCCCGAGGTACACAGTGCCATTTCACTGAAGGGAGGGAAGCACAGTGTCACTTGAACTGGGGGCAGGGGACAGAGCGAAGTACACAGGGCCACCTGTACCCCCTCTCTCTCAACCCTCCATCTGTCTCACTTCTCTCTTTTTCTCTCTTTCTCCCCTCTCTCTCAACCCTGGTCTCTCTCACCCCCACTGTTTCCCTCTTTCTTTTTCTTTCATTCTATACCCCCCCCCCTTTTGTCACCCCCTTCTCTCTCTCTCTCTCTCTTTCTCTTTTTAACTCTCTCTCGTTCTCTTTTCTTTCTCTCATTTCTCTGTCTTGCTCTTTCTTTCTCTCTCACTTTCTCTGTACCCCCTCTCTCTCTCTCTCTCTATTCCCTGCTCCCTCTTCTCCGACCCTCTCCCTCCTTCATCCACCCCTGATTCACTCAACTGTATCTCTCATCCTCCCTGTCTCTCTCTCTCTCTCTCTCCCCTGCTCTCCACCCCATCCCACTCTCTCTCAACCCTCTCTCTTACACTACCTCTCTGTCTCACCTTTCTCTCCCTCATACTTTCTCTCTCTCTCTCTAACCCTCTCTCCCTCGCTTTCTTTTGCTCTTTTTCCCTCTCTCATCTCCCTCCCTCCCTCCCCACTCTCTCTTACACCCTGCTGCCCCAATCTAACAACCCTCTGTCTGTCTTTTTTCTTTCTCCTCCTCTCGCCTCTCTCGCGCTGCTTTCTCTACCCTGCTGTCTGTCTCACCTCTTTCTCTCCCCTTTCTCTCCTCTTTCTCTCTCTCTCTCTCTCTCTCACCCACACTCTGTCACCTCTTTCCTCTCCCATCTCTCCCTCCCCTGTTCTCTCAACCCCTCCTTTTGTCTCACCTCTCTCTCTCTCTCTCTCTCTCATTCTTTTCTTTTTCTCTTGTTCTCTCTCCCCTGGCTCCTCCACCCCGCCCCTCTCCCTCTTTCAAACCTCTCACCCACCTTTCTTTCTTTCTTTCTTTCTTTCTTTCTTTCTTTCTTTCTTTCTTTCTTTCTTTCTTTCTTTCTTTCTTTCTTTCTTTCTTTTCTTTCCTTTCCTTTCCTTTCCCTTATCTCTCATCCTTCCTCGCTGTCTCCACTCTCTTCACTCTCTTTCATTCTCTTTATTTCTCTCTCTCTCTCCCCTGCTCTCTCCCTTCACCCCTCCCTCTGTCTTACCTCTCTCTCTTTTTCTCTCTCTCCCTATCTTTCTTTCTTTCTTTCTTTCTTTCTTTCTTTCTTTCTTTCTTTCTTTCTTTCTTTCTTTCTTTCTCTCTCTCTCACCTTCTTTCTACCTATCTCTCTTTCTTTTGTTCTCTTCTCCCTCCCCTCTTACACCCTGCCCCTCCTCTCTCACTCCCCCTCTCTCTTTCTCTCCTTCTCACCTCTCTTCTCTCTCACCCTGCTGTCTGTGTCTCTTTTCTGTACCCTGCTGTCTGTGTCCCTTTCTCTCTCTCTCTCTCTCTCTCCCCGCTGTCTCTCTATCCCTCTCTTCCCCTTTATGAGGGGTGATGGGTGTTGCTGGCTGCTGCTGTGATCTGTACTGTTGGGTGATGGGTGCGATGCTGGGAGAAGGGTGCTGGTCAGAGGTGGAACTAGCGGGTGATGCTAGGGGCCACCAGCTAGAATCTTGCTTTGGGCATCAAACTGGTTAGGGCCGGCTCTGAGTGTGCCGCCTTGCCACCACTACACCAGGAAGCACTGGCAGCATTGACAGCAGGATTCTCCATGAAGGTGGCCCGGGCCTGGCAGGCTGACTGATCCTCCTGAGGTGAGGTGAGGCGTCAGCCCTGCTGGCTGCGTGACAGCTTATATAATAACAGTAACTGAGGCACTGGCATACTATATATATTATATAATATACTGTAAATATATAATTATACCACAAATTGTCACTCTCTGAATAAAATCAAGTGTCTGAGTGTCTTTGCCAGATATGTAATGTTGACGTGTGAAGTCCTAGCATGTAGCATGGATACGGCATGGTAATTCAGGACTTCCAAAAATATGAATACTATCATTCTTTTTTTCGGTATGTCACTCCCAGTAACAGGTTAAGCTTCACAGATGCCCTCACAGCATAGTATATATGTGTGTATATAATATATATAACACATATCTATTTTGAATTAGACATACTGTGTCCTTTGACATACGCCCTCATTCCGAGTTGATCGCTTGCTAGCTACTTTTTGCAGCGCTGCGATGAGATAGTCGCTGCCTATAGGGCACTGTATTTTCGCTTTGCAAGTGTGGAATCTCATGTGCAGCCGAGAAGTACAAAAAAGTTTTGTGCAATTTCTGAGTAGCCCAGGACTTACTCAGCCGCTGCGCTCACTTCAGCCTGTCTGGTCCCGGAATTGACGTCAGACGCCCGCCCTGCAAACGCTTGGACACGCCTGCGTTTTTCGTACCACTCCCAGAAAATGGTCAGGTGTCACCCGCAAACGCCCTCTTCCTGTCAATCTCCTTGCGATCAGCTGTGTGAATGGATTCTTCGTACAATCCATCGCCCAGCACCGATCCTCTATATACCTGTATGACATGCCTGCACATTGCAGTGCATACGCAGTTCTGACCTGATCGCAGCGCAGCAAAAAATCCTAGCGTGCGATCAGGTCTGAATGACCCCCTTAGTGAGTTTTAGTGAGTTTGTTTCTTGCATGCCCATAATTAATGGCGGCTTGACAGAGCTATTCATTTGTAATGCAAATGAAAGTGAGGTCCGTGGGTTTCTAATGCTTATCACATAGAAGCACTTGGTAAAACTGTGTAAAGTGGCTAAACCAGTCTAAAACTATTGGTCATGCTGCCAAAACAGCAGTTTGGGCGATCCAACAGCCAATTTTTCACAGATTTCTGCTCACCACCTCAAGAGACTGTGAGCAGAAATCATGCAGTCATGGCAATACAATTGAATAGTTCCATTGGGCATAAAGAAATAAATTGCCCCCAGTGACTCTCTCTCTAGATAGATAGAGAGAGAGATAAAGATATATAGATAGATTTTTATTTTTGTTTTCAAACATGCATACACACGCATATATATATTTAAATACAGCACTGGTCACCCACCCATATCCGTAGCCCCATCACAGCCCCACAACCCCTGCGAAGCACACAACAGGCACTTCAAAAATTTCAGCTCCAGGCCCATTAAGACTTTAATCTGGCACTGCTTTGGGGGTCTTGGGGCACTTAAGATAGGGGAGCCTGGTGGAAGGGAGAGGGGATAGTGTATTTTAGATTGTACATACCTCCCAACCAGGGCCGGTTCTGGCGCTCTGAGCGCCCCGGGCTGCAGTAGTGGGCGTGGCTTCGTACAGGAGGCGTGGTCATTTACGCCCCCTGTACAGACTGAAATGATGTGCGGTGCGCGATGACGTCATCGCGCACCGCACAGCAAAGGTTCTCTCCACGAAGGGAAACTAGACCTGTTCCAGGAGGGTTAAAATTCTCTCTACCTGGACTTCCCTCTTAATATTAGAGATGAGAGGGTTCGGTTCTCAGAGAACTGAACCCTACCTAACTTCACCATTCGAGTCCGGATCCGAGTCAGGCCCGGGTTTTCCTGCCTGATTAGGAAACCAGAACGAGGCAAAATGTCATCATCCCGCTGTCGGATTCTTGCGGGATTTGGATTCCATAAAAGGAGCCTCGCGTCGCACCCATTTTCACTCCAGTCTCGGAGAGTGTATTGAGAGGACGTGTCCTCAGTGTCTGTGTGGGCGGGAAAGTGGGGTGGCGAGTCTTGTGCTGTGTTGTGCTGCTCAGTCCAGTGTAGTCAGTGTATTGTGCTACATCAGTCCAGCCAGTCACAGTGTTGGTGTCCTCTGCTGCTATATGTCCTCAGTGCTGCTGTATAAGTCCCTTGCATTTTTGCTGTGTTGTCTTGCATCAGACCAGGGGTAGTGTCTCTCTTGTGCAGCATCAGTCCAGTGACCAGTCACAGTGGTGGTGTCCTCTGCTGCCGTATATCCAGTGTCGCTGTATAAGTCCATTTCAGTGGTGTTGTGTTGTCCAGCATTAGACCAGGGGAAGTCTCTTATGCATCTGTCCAGTGACCAGTCACAGTGGTGGTGTCCTCTGCTGCCGTATATCCAGTGTAGCTGTATAAGTACCTTACAGTGTTGTTGTGTTGTGCTGCATCAGACCAGTGGTAGTGTCCTGTCCATCAGTCATTCCAGTGACGAGGCAGTCACAGTGGTATACGCTGCTGCTATATGTCCACTGCTGCCGTATTATAATAATAATAACAACAACAAGTCCCTTACAGTGTTACTGTGTTGTGCTGCATCAGACCAGTGGTAGTGCCCTGTCCATCAGTCATTCCAGTGACCAGGCAGTCACAGTGGTATACGCTGCTGCTATATGTCCACTGCTAACGTATAATAATAATAATAATAATAATAATAACCACAAGTCCCTCACAGTGTTGCTGTGTTGTGCTGCATCAGACCAGTGGTAGTGTCCTAGCCATCAGTCATTCCTGTGCTGCATATTGGGGGTCATTCTGAGTTGTTCGCTAGCTGCCGTTCGCAGCGCAGCGATCAGGCTAAAAACCGGCACTTCTGCGCATGCGTATAGTGCGCACTGCGCACGCCCGTCATACTTTCACAAAAGCCGATGCAGTTTCACACAAGGTCTAGCGACAATTTTCAGTCGCACTGCTGATCGTTCAGTGATTGACAGGAAGTGGGTGTTTCTGGGTGGTAACTGACCATTTTTGGGGAGTGTGTGTAAAAACGCAGGCATGCCAGATAAAAACGCAGGAGTGGCTGGGGAAATGGGGGAGTGGCTGCCCGAACGCAGGGCGTGTTTGTGACGTCAAAACAGGAACTAAACAGACTGAAGTGATCGCTAGCTAGGAGTAAGTCTCGAGCTACTCTGAAACTGCACAAATTTTTTTTGTAGCAATGCTGCGATCCTTTCGTTTGCACTTCTGCTAAGCTAAGATACACTCCAAGAGGGTGGCGGCCTAGCGTTTGCACTGCTGCTAAAAGCAGCTAGCGAGCGAACAACTCGGAATGAGGGCCATTTAACGCCAGAAAAATAATGGAGAACAAACATTTAGAGGATAAAATAGGGAAAGATCAAGAACCACTTCCTCCTAGTGCTGAAGCTGTGCCACTAGCCATGACATAGACGATGAAATGCCATCAACGACGTCTGCCAAGGCCGATGCCCATTGTGATAGTAGAAGGCATGTAAAATCCAAAAAGCCAAAGTTCAGTAAAAAGACCCCAAAAAATAAATTTAAATGGTCTAAGGAGAAACGTAAACTTGCCAATATGCCATTTACGACACGGAGTAGTAAGGAACGGCAGAGGCCCTGGCCTATGTTCATGACTAGTGGTTCAGCTTCACATGACAATGGAAGCCCTCATAACTGAGGCCTTGACACTTATGTTGGTGTTAGACGTGCGTCCGGTATCTGCCATTAGTGCAGTGGGATTTAGACAATTGATGGAGGTATTGTGTCCCTGGTACCAAATCCCATCTAGATTCCACTTCACTAGGCAGGCGATAGCGAGATTTTGCCATTTAATTCCAGTGATTTGGACGTATAATTAATTACAGTGATCTTGCCAATTAATTCCAGTGATTTGGACGTATAATTCCAGTGATTTGGACGTATACTTATTAATTACAGTGATCATGCCAATTAATTCCAGTGATTTGGACGTATAATTACAGTGATCTTGCCAATTAATTCCAGCGATTTGGACGTATAATTCCAGTGATTTGGACGTATAATTACAGTTGGAATTGTTTGTGTCGCTTGGCTTAGTCATACAGCTACCTCATTGCACCTCTTCGACATCTTTGCATGAGGTGCTGTTTGGGGCCTAGTTTTAGAAATGGGCCATCCTGTGTGACACTGCCGTATGAGTCCAGGGGTACTGCTGTATTAGTCCTGGGGTTACTGCCGTATTAGTCCACCAATTGCAGATTTTTTTTTAAAGTGACTGGAGCGTGCTGGAGATGCTGTCAGTGGACCGAACAGTTGCGGCCCACTCTCGACATTCAGCCACTGTGTGACACTACTAGATGGGCCAGCTGGTTGTGTCGCTTAGCTTAGTCATACAGCAACCTTGGTGCACCTTTTTGTCTTCTTTGCATCATGTGCTGTTAGAGGCCTTTTTTGATATCTGCCCTCCTGTCTGCCACTGCAGTGCCACGCCTAGATGGGCCAATTGTTTGTGTCGCTTGGCTTAGTCATACAACTACCTCATTGCAATTCTTTTTCTTCTTTGCATGATGTGCTGTTTGGGGCCTTTTTTTTTATATCTGCCCTCCTGTCTGCCACTGCAGTGCCACGCCTAGATGGGCCAATTGTTTGTGTCGCTTGGCTTAGTCATACAACTACCTCATTGCAATTCTTTTTCTTATTTGCATGATGTGCTGTTTGGGGCCTTTTTTTTATATCTGCCCTCCTGTCTGCCACTGCAGTGCCACTCCTAGATGGGCCAGGTGTTTGTGCCGCATACTTGTGTCGCTTAGCTTAGTCATCCAACTACCTCATTGCACCTCTTTTTCTTCTTTGCATCATGTGCTGTTTGGGGCCTATTTTTTAAATCTGCCCTCCTATCTGACACTGCAGTGCCACTCCTAGATGTGCCAGGTGTTTGTGCCGCACACTTGTGTCGCTTAGCTTAGTCATCCAGCAACCTCGGTGCAACCTTTTGGCCTAAAAACAATATTGTGAGGTGTGAGGTGTTCAGAACAGACTGGAAATGAGTGGAAATGATTGTTATTGAGGTTAATAATACCGTAGGAGCAAAATTACCCCCACATTCTGTGATTTTAGCTGTTTTTATGTTTTTTTCAAAAATCATCCAGATCCAAAACCAAAACACGAAAGGGTGGTTTTGGCAAAACCAAGCCAAAACCAAAACATGAAAGTGGAATTAGAACCAAAATCAAAACACAAAACACGAAAAGTGCCAGCCGCACATCTCAATATATAATTGGCGTCACCTGTTTTGAACCATTTGATAAATGTATTTCAACAGAGGTGATTGCAATCATAAATTAAGAAGGAAATCCAGGTAGACATCATTTTGTCCCTCCTGGAATGGGTCATGCTGGAAGGTATGTATTGTGTATATTACATTTAAACCAATGGTGTATATTAGATTTAAACTAATAGTTTAATAATTTGTGTGGTACTGTTTTAGCTTCCTCTATTTGAGAGACAACTATTTTATAAAGGTTTCCTGTAGTGGAACAAAAACAACCTAAAAAAAAACTTCTCATAAAAAAGTATAAAACCTTTAATTTATCTTGCAAAATACAATAGCATCAGACTCTGTGCTACTTACACACTGGGACAGGACTCTCTGTGTCTCTCTCTCTAGCCTTGAATGCTCTCATTAGATAACAGGTTATGCAGGGCCCAGACATCCAGGTGGGGAAGTGGAGAAGCTGGGATCCATGGGTCACCTGAAGCTCTCTCCCCCTCCTATCTTTCCTCTGGAAGGAAAGGCCTGTTGGTAGCGCATGAAACCTGATACCCCTGTGTCTCTGCTGGCTGGTTCTGCTCCTGCATAATAGAGCTAATGAAGTCAGTATGCTCTCGCCAAGGGGCCCCCAGACAGAGGGGGGCCCAGGGTACAGTATCCCATGTGCCCCCACCTTAATCTGGCTATGCATGCAGCTAAATCCTGGGATTATGCACGTGAACACGCATTAACCAAGCAATTCTGCATGTGTGAAAGGATAGTACCAGGTTCCTGATCCTGCTCCTGACCAGGGTCACGGAGTGGAGACCAGGGAATTTGGCAGCTGTTAGACCCGGTACATTCCCGAGTTACATGTCTAAAAGGGGCTTTATTTGTAAATTTAATCCTAGAAATTTACAAATCTCCTGTGGTTCTTGGAACATTTTGCAATAGGGTCTTATAGTTTGATTATTATTTTTTTTGTTTGCAGCAATTCACACATCTTTTATCACAGATCAAACACAAAAGTAATTTAAGGGTATAGAAAAAATACAGGTAATTTTGAATACCCCTCTCTTCCTGGTGAGTAAATTGGCTTCGGACATCATTACAATAATATGTGTGTTTGGGTGGTAGAGAACTGAGACTTTAAAGACGCACACTAATCATGCAAATCTGCCAACCAAATGATTACTTTGAACAATTATCATTCAGTGCATGGACCTGAATGTTAACCATTCACAGCCTGAAGAAGGCTGAAAAATTGTCTACATTTTTTGGTTTGGTTGCCAAACTTGTACTTACTCCGACAGGGTCCACAGGTCAAAGCTTTTCCAGCCTCCCAGCATGCAACTGGCCCATCCATATATCCCCATCTCCTTGCTCAGGCAAATCAGTTTTTTGTTTGGTGCGGGAGGAGCCGGACCATGGTCAGAGGGCTGCTAGTTCTTAGCAGCCCTAAGCTTTCTTATTTTATTTTTATAGTCTTACTATTTTTTTGAGTGATCTTTTTAAACAGCATCTTATACGTACCTTAGAAAGAGTCGCTCCAACAACTCTCCGCCGAGTTGCGACAACGTTTATCCATGAGTACAGTGCTGTTTCGGCGGGGGTTTGTGTCGGATATACTAGCAGGGTCAGCAGACGTTACCAGGCTGTGGCCTGTGCGCGGGGAGAAGGTAAGGCATCAATTCTGCTTAGAAGGGGAATACGGACACAGCCGCACTGTTTTGGGAGGAGACCACCGAACAGTTGCTGACGCGGCTGCCACCTCGGGTGCACCAGCACTAGACTTTAGGGATCAGAGGCTCCAGGATTAGTATGAGGCCACGATCCCTAGGGTTGATGTCAGCAGTGGGGAGTCAGATGCTCTACTGGTTGCCCCTCCCCCAGGTTCATGACCAGTTTCCTCCAAATCTCCCGCCATGAACTGTTTCCCGCTTCCGTCTCAGAAGCTGTAAACGTAGGGGACCCAGTCACAGCATAGGCGGCTGTGTGACTGGTGCGTCCGTGTTCAATGAGCATCTATGTTCACTATAGGTTCACTATAGGTTCATGGAGCGGTAGTGTACACTAGTAAAAAATCCACAAAGAAATACAAGTAGGCGCTAGTGTACTGGCTATGAGACAATGATGATATTAATACTGACTGCAGCTTCACTTATTCGAGGTGCTGAGCCTCAAAAAACACCAAAATGATAATAAAAACCACAAAGAGAAGCGCTGTCACTAGAAGTATTAATATATTTTATTAAAATAACCTTAATCACATTATTAAGAATTATAAGAAAACCTAGACATCCTGTGACTATAAAAAATACTTTAGCAGCAAAACATCAATCATTTAAAAGTGTAGCAATTCATATTCCTCACTGAGGACCTCCTTTGAAACAATGTATCAATCTACCCTCTAAATGATATATTGTAACTCTTATGGTTAAAAGGAATTCCTTGAGATAAGCTCCACGCGTGGTGTACACTAGTAGGTCTGGATCCACTCAGCGTTCGCTAATGTATTGATCGGTCCTGGAAGCAAGGTGAGTCTCCCTGTATCCCACTGGGGTTTGCCAGAGTCTCCCTGTATCCCAGTGGGGTTTACCAGAGATAGAACTCATGGTTTCCCATCTGAACAACAAAGTTCTCACATACGGGTCAAGAACAAAGGATCCCAGAGCGATCTTTGTGGATGCCCTGTCGGTGAGATGGAACTCTTATCTGGCTTATGTGTTTCCTCCAATCACCTGAGTACGGGTTATACAGCACTAAAGTCTCTAGCTACCTTTTGAGTACGAATAGTTAGATAAGTGCCTATTGCATAAGAGTCTGTATACATTTACTGTTGTTTTTTCCGCATTTGCGTCTGAATATGTTAGATCTGTTTAAACATGATGCAGTAATATGTTCTCCTACATACTTAAAATGTAGTTGGAGTTGATGATGTGCTCATATTGCTTAATATACTAATGTATAACATGTGACTGACTGCTAGTGTGATTGCATCTATATATTTCTGTCAGTTTGTTTATTCCAATCCTCAATGCCGGAGCATGGGTAGGGTCAGATTGTATATCACTTTAAGAAATTTAAAGTGATTACAGTCACAAATTGTGTAGTACACTGTGGAAGTGTTAATTATTTATCATGTCTAAGAGTGGCAAAGGTGAGGAAGGTACACTCACAGCAACACCAACACTCATATCATGTTTGTCTTGCAAAAATGTGTTATCCTTTCAGGTTCTGGTTCAGGATGGTTTGTGTGTAAATTGTTTTAGCTTTCATCAGGGGTTAATGAAAAATACAAGGCAGATTCAGGTACAGATGGATCCACCTTGGGCTATGTTTGCACAGACTTTATCCAGTATAGCTGAACGGATAATTCCTCCAACTCCTTTACCAGGTATAGGTTACACTATTAACCTTTACATGCAGCTCCCCACCTATGGTGTATCACTTCCAGCAGCAGCTGCTAAAAAAAGAAACAAGCTGATAAACCGGTAGTAAGTAAATCTTCACCTTCACAGGCTACACATGATTCAGATGAGGTTTCATCGGAAGATGAAAGCTCAATTAATTCTACTTCGGCATACGAAGAGGAGGAGGAAGGTCTCAGCTCAGTGGATATAGCTGAGTTAATAAAAGCAATGAAAGCTATTCTATCCTTAGAGGATTAAGCAGAGCCTGTGTTAAAAACCAAGGCACCTGTGTTTAAATGTCCCAAAACAGTTAAGACTGAGTTTCCAGGGTCAGATCAGCTGATGGAAATTATGGAAGAGGCTTGGGCTACGCCCAATAAGAAGTTTAGAATTCCTAAGAAATGGAATTCCAATTATCCTCTTCTAGCTGGGGATTGTTTAAAAAGGGAGGTGGCTCCTAAAGTAGATATGCATGTAATTTGATTAGTGCGAAAATCTACATTACCTTTGCCTGCAACATCATGAAATGATGTCACGGATAGGAGAGTGGATGGTTTTCTAAAAAACATTTTTTCCCTGTCTTGGGCAGTCATAAGGCCAGCCATGGCTTCAGCTTGGATGGCAAAGGCAGTGCTTGCCTGGGCTGATGCATTGGAGAGGGATTTTTCTATAGCTTAATGAGAGCAAAAATCCCACATAGCTCATATAAAACAGGCTGCAATGTCCCTGGAGAAAGCAGCATTGGCTATCAAGGGGGACAGGATTTTTACTCCAACCTGTTTTTAGTTCAGAAGCCAAATGGGTCTTTTCGGCCCATTCTCAATCTCAAAGTGCTGAACAAATACATTTGGGTACCTCTGTATCACATGGAGACGTTACGTTCCATCATTTTGGCCATGGAACTATGGGATTATATGGTATCCCTGGATATACAGGATGCTTACCTACATGTTCCTATAGCACTGTCCCATCAGTGCTATCTCAGGTTCGCTATCCTCCAACAGCATTTTCAGTTCCAGGCCCTACCTTTTGGGTTAGCCACAGCTCCCAGAGTATTTACCAAGATTATGGTGGTAATGGCAGCTTATCTCCGCCAGCAGGGGATAAGAATTTTTCCATACCTTGACGATCTTTTAATCCTGGCACAGACGCAGGATTTGCTCTTATGTCATCTGCAACAGACAATAACGTGTCTGCAGAACCACGGATGGCTCATAAAATGGGCAAAATCGTCTCTGGTTCCGTCACAACGGATGACTCACTTGGGGGCTGTACTGGATTCAGGTCTTCAGAGAGTAAATTAATCTCTGAACAAGATATCCAAGGTCCAGTCAAGGATTCAGGACTTGTTACACAGTCAAAAGGTATCCATTCACGCAGAAATGCGTGTGATGGGTTTGATGGTGTCAACATTCGACATGGTGGAGTATGCACAATTCCACTCGAGGTCTTTGCAGCATCTGATTCTTGCCAATTGGAATGGGTTGCATCAGACGATAAAAACACAGACCATGTCTCTTACGATAGAAGTAAGAAGGTCATTAGCCTGGTGGCTACAGACATCCCATCTGGGCAAGGGGAGACCCCTTTGGAAATCAAATTGGGAAATTCTGACGGCAGATGCCAGTCTCCAGGGCTGGGGAGCAGTGTCAGGAAGGTTGTATTTTCAGGGGCAATGGACCAGGGAAGAAAGTTGCCTGCCAATAAACATATTGGAACTTTGGGCCATATACATGGCACTGATTCAGGCAAAGGACATTCTTCGGGTAAAACCAGTCCAGATCGGCTCGGACAATGCGATGGCAGTAGCGTCCCTCAACCATCAGGGAGGAACTTGCAGCCGAAAAGCGATGAAGGAGGTAAGTCACATACTAAAGTGGGCAGAACTCCATCATCCAGCCTTGTCCGCAGTGTTCGTTCCGGGAGTCCTAAACTGGGAAGTGGACTTTCTCAGTTGACATGCCATTCAGGCAAGCGAATAGTCTCTACACCCGAAAGTCTTCCAGACTCTAGTAGACAAGTAGGGTTTGCCAGAGATAGATCTCATGGTTTCCCATCTGAACAACAAAGTTCTCACATACGGGTCAATAACAAAGAATCCCAGAGCGATCTTTGTGGATGCCCTGTCGGTGAGATGGAACTCTCATCTGGCTTATGTGTTTCCTCCAATCACCCTATTTTCCAGGGTGGTGAGAAAGATAAAGCAAGGGAAAGGTGCCGTGATACTAATAGCTCCGGCTTGGCCCAGAAGACATTGGTACACTTCTGCTCCCTCAACGTCCAGATCTACTGATGCAGTGTCCTTGTTATCACAGACATCTGGATCAACTGTCTTTGACGGCGTGGCTCTTGAAACCTCTATCCTGAAGTCAAGAGGATTCTCACAACAGGTAATTCAAAATAAGCTCAGAGCAAGGAAACCTTCCTCAGCTCGCATTTATCAGCGAATATGGCAAACCTATATTCATTGGTGCAGTGAACAGAAAATGGACCCTAAGGCTCTCAGAGTTTCCAGGGTCTTAGCATTCCTTCAGGCAGGAATGGATAAAGGTTTGAAGATGGCTTCCTTAAGAGTGCAAGTGTCGGCATTAACTGTATGGTTCCAAAATGAAAATTGCCAATTTACAGGATGTGCATACTTTTTGCCAGGGAATGCTGCGCATTCAACCTCCTTTTGTTCCTCCTACAGTGCCTTGGGACTTAAGTCTAGTCCTGAAAGCCCTTCAAGTTGCCCCATTTGAACCACTTCATAAAGTGGATCTTAAATGGTTGACAGCTAAAGTTCTCTTTCTACTGGCTATGGTGTCAGCTAGAAGAGTATCAGATTCAGGGGCATTATCCTGTCATTCCCCATTTCTGATTTTATTTATGCAGATAAAGCAGTTCTCCGAACTAGATCTGGGTATCTTCCTAAAGTGGTGTCTAAATTCCACCTTAATGAAGAAATTGTATTCCCGGCTTTCCAGGTACCGGGCCTTTCTGCGGGAGATGCATCGCTGGACGTAGTCCGTGCATTAAGGATCTACGTGGATCGTACCAGTGCCATCAGAAAGACAGATTCTCTCTTCATTCTCTACACATTTCACAAGAGAGGATGGCCTGCTGATAAGCAGACGCTGGCAAGATGGCTTCAGATGATGATTTCAGAAGCATATTCTCAGGCTGATCTCCCTATTCCGGCTAATGTCTCTGCTCACTCTATTCATAAGGTAGGTCCATCATAGGCAGCACAACGTGGTGCTTAAGCAGAATAGATATGTAAGTCAGCCACATGGTCTTCCATTAACACATTCATTAGACATTATGCCCTGGATACCTTTGCCTCTCATGACGCTGAATTCGGGCGAAAGATTGTCCTGTCAAATTAGGAGCGACCCCGCCACTAATTTGCTTTGATAAATCCCATTGTTATCCTGTGGATAACCTGTGGACCCTGCCGGAGAAATATACTTTATGGTAAGAACTTTACCGTTGATAACGGTATTTCTAAGTCCACAGGATCCACAGGGATCCCACCCTGATACACCTGATTTGAGGATTCTTTTACTCACTATCCTCTACCTTCTTGTACGGAAGGGTGTGCATGTGTGTTCTTATCGCCTGATTAGGGCTATCTACGATGCTCCTGCCTTGAGCTTTGGAATACAACTGATTTGCCTGTGCAAGGAGGCAGGGATATATGGACGGGCCCGTTGCATGCAGGGAGGCTGGAATAGCTTTGACCGATTGGTACAAATCTGCTGTCGCTGCATCATATCCCATTGTTAAGTTCTTACCATAACGTATATATTGCCTGACTGTCATTCAACTTCAGATGACTTCAGGAAGTGAATGGAGACAATATTATTGTACAGTCACCCCCCCCCCCCCACCACCCCACCACCCCTGCAGGTATCGTGCAGTCTATGGCCATCTTAAGCTGTACTGCAACAGGGACTGGTGTGAAGAATAATAATAATAATAATAATAATAATAATTTTATTTTATTTATATAGCGCTCTTTCTCCAATAGGACTCAAGGCGCTTAACAGATACATAGCATAATATAGTACAGAAAATAATGAAGTACATTTTCATAAAATACGGAAGCATGAAGATACTAAAAGGGACATTATGGAAATGCTTGAGTAAACAGGAAAGTCTTGAGTCTACTTTTGAAGTATTCTATAGTTGGGGCCTCTCGCGCTGTGTGGGGAAGTGAGTTCCACAGAGTTGGAGCCGCATGACTAAAAGCTCGACCCTCAGATGAATTACAGTAGATTCTAGGTACTGCTAAAAGTCCTTCATCTACAGATCGCAGTAATCGAGTGGGGCAGTATGGGGTCAGAAGCTGTTTCAGGTACCTTGGGCCCTGGTCATGGAATGCTTTGAAACTCAGTAAGCCAATCTTGAAGATGATTCGCCATCTTACAGGCAGCCAGTGAAGGGAGTAGAGGATGGGTGCTATGTGGCTAGAACGGGGCTGGTTGGTTAACAGCTGTAAGCGTTGCAATTCTTTTGCTGGGAGACCAAGGTAGAGGGCATTACAGTAGTCTAATCAAGATGATACAAATGCATGTATGACTTTTGGCAGATCATCTGAGGGAATTAAGTGCTTGATTCTGGCTATGTTCCTCAGGTGGAAGAATGAGGATTTGATTGTGGCTGATATCTAATGTTTAAGTGTCAAGCCACCATCCAGGGCAATGCCAAGATTCCGCACACAATTACTGGTCTGTAATTCTGAATCCTTGAGTGAAGTCAGTTGGTTGAAACATTCTGTGCAAAGTTTTGTGTAATAATTCAGTGGCCTACTTTTTTTAATCATTTTTTTGGGGGGAGTGTGATCTGAAGGACCATTGAAAACATACATCGACCATGATTATAGATTCTCATTGGTGCTCCTGATAATGCCCACCCCTCTACACACGCGCGCGCGCACACACACACACACACACACACACACACACACACACACACACACACACACACACACACACACACTGTTATACAGCACCACACTGGCACTGGTCTATAGTGACACTGTAGTGAACAACATAGCTGACAGAGCAGAGTCAGTTCTTCCTACTTAAGTGATTACTTTGATGTCAGGGACTTGTGGTGAGGTAAATAGCTGAGGAGGCACTGACTATTACCAGAGCCAGATTTACACACAATACTGTATATGAGCCAAAGGGTTCATGTGGACATTATACACAGGTGCAGCAGGATATACTGCTGGAAATTTGGTGAGTTTTGATCAGAGATGAGCAGATGAGAAAGGCAGGTGAGGCACTGCCTAACATGCCATAGACTTTTTACTCCAGAGTGTTGACTATAAAAATGATTAGAATAATACAAAGAAGATATTTCTAATATATTCTTTGTATTTTTCAGATACTTTATGTAGTCAAAACTCTGGCTTATACGATAGTATAACAGGAAAGGCTCTGTCGCCCACGCCTCACCCCACCTCAGGACCCAAACAGTTCACACTTCCCAGGTCACCTAGCAGGGGCACGGGTATATTCATACTGACACATTTTAAAAGAGCCACAGGTAGGCTTACCATCTGCCTTTAAAATGGGATACGCATGAATTACAGAAGTTCTGTGACTGACTTCAAGCTTGCATTTTGCCTGGTTTTAGTCAGTTAGAGAACCTGTGTAATTCATGAGTGTCCCGGTTTAAAGTAGAGAGGAGCGGGTTCGGTTCTCAGAGAACCGAACCCCCCGAACATCAAGTTCCGAGCCAGAATCCGAGTCTGTCTCGGGACTTCCCGCCAGACTCGGATACCAGAACGAGGCAAAACGTCATCATCCCACTGAAGGATTCTCACGGGTTTTGGATTCCATATAAACAGCCGTGCATCACTGCCATTTTCACTCTGAACATGGAGAGGGAGGGTGATAGACCTCTGTCTCTATCTGTGGGTGGTTGCATCAGGTGGGGTTAGTATGTGCTCTGTAGGGGTGTTGTACTGTGGTGTCCCAGTGCTGTTAGGGGTGCTGTCTGGGCTGTCACTGGTGTTTCATGTGCTGTTAGGGGTGATGCAGCTGTACATGGGTGTTGCTGTCCTGGCTGTCACTATGTTGTCCAGGGAGCAGGGGCACTGTCCTCCTGTATGCTGTAAAATTTCAGGGGTGCAGTGAAAATAAATGTACACTGACCCAGCCTTGCATGCTGTAAAAATTCTGGGGTGCAGTGAAATTAAATGTTCACTGGCATTGTCTTGTATGCTGTAACAATTCTGGGGTGCAGTGAAAATAAATGTACACTGGTCCTGTATGCTGTGAAAATACAGGGATGCTGCTGTTAAAATAAAAGTACACTGGTCCTGTATGCTGTAAAAATACAGGGGTGTTGTTAAAATAAAAGTACACTAGTCTTGTATGCTGAAAAATACAGGGGTGCTGCTGTTAAAATAAAAGTACACTGGTCCTGTATGCTGTAAAATACAGGGGTGTTGTTGTTAAAATAAAAGTACACTGGTCTTGTATGCTGAAAAAATACAGGGGTGCTGATGTTAAAATAAAAGTACACTGGTCCTGTATGCTGTAAAAATACAGGGGTGTTGTTGTTAAAATAAAAGTACACTGGTCCTGTATGATGTAAAAATACAGGGGTGCTGCTATTAAAATAGAAGTACACTGGTCCTGTATGCTGTAAAAATACAGGGGTGCTGTTGTTAAAATAATAGTACACTGGTCCTGTATGCTGTAAAATACAGGGGTGCAGTGAAAATAAATGTACACTGGCCTTGTCTTGTATGCTGTAAAATTACAGGGGTGTTGTGAAAATACAGGGGTGCTGGTACTGTCTGTGGTTGTGATGTCTAGGCCTGACCTTCACAACACTGTATGAGAAGAGGAAGCTCCTACCACCATTTGCATGCCCTCTACAAGTGCTGGGAGGAGAACTGCCAGTCCATTTGCTGATATTGAGATTGAGGATGTCACTGTAGAAGTGCACCAGGATGAGGAGGATATTGGTGTAGCTGGTGCTGAGGAGGAAGTTGATGATGAGGATTCTGATGGTGATGTGATTTGTTTAAATAAGGCACCAGTGGGGACAGTTGTCATGCCTGGGCAAAATACCAAAAAAGCAACCTCTTCGGTGTGGAATTATTTCTCCACAAATCCGGACAACAGGTGTCAAGCCATCTGATGCCTATGTTAATCCATAAAAAGTAGGGGTAAGGACGTTAACCACCTAGGAACATCCTCCCTTATACATCACCTGCAGCGCATTCATCATAAGTCAATGTCCAGTTCAGAAACTTTGGGTAATAGCGTAAGCAGTCTACTGACACCTAACTGATGTGGTTTGTTTGAATATTATTTCTCTGTGAGGATGAGGATGTAAACACTGAAGGGGGGGAAATCTAAAATGAGGATGACATCTTGCCTCTGTAGAGCCAGATTGTGCAAGGAGAGATTAATAGCGTCTTTTTTTGGTGTGGGCTCAAACAAACCAATCATTTCAGCCACAGTTGTGTGGTAGAGGCTGTCGCTGAAATGATTGGTTTGTTAAAGTGTGCATATCTTGTTTATACAACATTAGGGTGGGTGGGAGGGCCCAAGGACAATTCCATCTTACACCTATTTTTCTTCTTTGCATCATGTGCTGTTTGTAACTGCAGTGCCACTCCTAGATGGGCCAGGTGTTTGTGCCGCACACTTGTGTCACTTATCTTGGCCATCCAGCACAAACAGATTTGTGAAAACATATCCGCAAATTTGGAAATGGAAATTGCAATTTTGACGAAGTGTTTTCCAATGAGACCACATTTGTTGCCAAAGTCAGTGTGTCTCAGAAGAGACAGAATCATAATCCAGCGCAACTGCCGGAGAGGTAAAAGTGAGCTTTTTTGCCAGAGCATTAGAGAGAGGTTCTTCTCAATTATTTACTGTTAGGGACTCACTCAATGAATGGCTCCAATTCAACCTTAATTTAGATTTATTATTAATGTTCCACAGTTTGGGATTATTTATTTACAAGATGCGCATTTGTTGTACAGGGTTCTATTCCTAAGAGCTGCGTAGGGTTATCGCAAGACCTTATAACCCACCCAAATGTAAATCTCTCTGCACATGTTACTTCTGCCCCACGTGCAGTGCAACATCATTTTGTCCAGTTGCTTGCTTTTTTGCTTTACTTACAAACATGAATCAGACCCAAAGTGCGCTATATAAATAAAATGTATTATTATTTTAAATAAACATTTATTTTATGTACTTTATTTTAGCTTTACATAAGCTTTATATGACATTATTTGTATTATAGCAACACATTATAATTGTTATAGTATGCTCTAAATATGATACTTTAGTTATTTTACAAATGTAAGTCTAATACTTTTACATAAATACCAGGGCCGGTTCTACACCTTGTGGCGCCCAGTGTGAAAGTTTCCACTGGCGCCCCCCTCGGCAAAACAGTTAGTTCGCGGAAAATAGGGGCGTGGCTTCATAGGGGAGGGTCGTGGCCACAGTTATGCCCCCAGTAGCTGTCAAGTGGTTCAGGTTGCATTTTTTATTTTGGCAAGCCTGGAATGCCTACTGGAGAAGAGGACCAACTGACACCTGGGATGCTACTGGACAAGGGGACCAACTGGCTTTAGAGAGAAGGTGAGTATGTAAAGTGTGTATTAAAGGACTAAAACATTTGTTGTGTGTACTGTGTTTATTTTAATATTTACTTTACAGGGGGATTTTAGGTGCCAGCGGGCCATTAATGCCTGGGCTTGCTGGCACTTGTGGCTCTCCAAGTGCCACAAGTGGGGCAGGCTTGGTGGAACCTGTAGCCCCACTGTAATTAACAATATTACATTAATATCACTTTTATACCGACTCTAACGGGTCACACCCGGGAGCCTGACATAGGAGCTTCCTGGGTGCCACCCGCCTCATGCCCCTTTCTCACCGCTGAATCCAACCCGGCATATTGCTGGGCTGGTGACATCAGCGGTGACACGGTGGGGGCGGCACTTGGAGATCACATGCGACCCGGCTTCCCGTTTACACAGCACAGCTTGCCAGGTTGAACCCGTGTTCAACCCTGCAAGCGGGTGTGGTATGGTATGCCGGCGGTCGGGCTCCCGGCGACCAGCATACCGGCGCCGGGAGCCCGACCGCCGGCATACCGACAGTGTGGCGAGTGCAAATGAGCCCCTTGCGGGCTCGCTGCGCTCACCACGCTGCGGGCACGGTGCCACGCTGTTTTATTCTCCCTCCAGGGGGGTCGTGGACCCCCACGAGGGAGAATAATTGTCGGTATGGCGGCTGTCGGGATTCCGGCGCCGGTATACTGTGCGCCAGGATCCCGACAGCCGGCATACTGAAGACCACCCCTGCAAGCTACCCGAGTTGGAATACCAGGTCACTCGACCTGGATAATTCCATCTGGGCCCATTTACACCGCGCAGCAACATGGGTTATGCACACTCGTGTGCTATAACCCATGTTACTAGCTGGCGGTGTAAAAGGGGTATTACATCTAACTTTAATTGCTATCACCTCTGCACACACTGCCCAGGTATGTGGGGGATAGCCCCTGGCTTCATCCCAGGCCTGGAGTATACTTGAAAGGGGGGAACCCTTTATTGGGCCCCCTCTTCACAAGGGCTGACTGACTTGCTTTGGCAGGGGTGACGTTGTGAAGTGTGTTTCCTGGTTATAGCAATACCTTCCTGCTAGTTGAGCCCTGTGATTGTTCTTTAAATGTGGGGGACCCCCTATGCATTTTTTTGGGACTACTTTTAAGACTTTCCTTATATTTACACACAGAAAAGCACTGCATGGATCACACTGATCTGTGCAATCTTCAGCAAAACACACAGCTCACAGACAGGTCTATAGAATTCAGGCACAACACGACTGTACTCACACACTACTAAACATGATTGTATAGATCATCGGAGAACACAATTCTGTCATAAATAATTATTGGTAATTGAGTGTTTAATCTTGAAAAACTCTCATGTATCCCAGCGATGTCCACAGAGTTTAAACTTGGACCAAACACGATTCTTAGTAAATTTACCCCTGGGAGTTTAAATAAAATGATATATTATCTTTTTGTGGAAATGTGCCACTGCATTTATTGCTGGTGATGCGTAGTATGAATAAGAAGAAACAATGTAAATGACACAAAAGAAAAGTTCCAATTGGCAAATTTATGTGATGAAAATACTTTGACGTCACTCCATATGGTGTAACAGAGGGAGAAGAGAAAAACACATTTTGAAAATTATTTGAAAAAAAAAAAAGTTTATGGTGACATAACAAAGTTGGCACGATGAGTAACTGGTAATAGACAATTTAAGGGACATGAGGCATCCTCCACCCAACATATCATTATAATATATAATGTACAGTAGATAAATAAGAATGGCATGTGCCACACATGCCCCCTCTCACCATTGGTCTTTGTCCTTTGCATGGAAGTCTTGGTAAGGGCGATTAAGGCTAATTGAAATATATCCGGTTTGAAAGTAAGCCCATGGAACTGTAGTCTTGCCCTCTTTGTACTGTAGATGATTTGCTTGCAGAGATCACGGACTTGGTAACATCACTTCCGAACCGCCTAAAGGAATTCCAACGTTTTGGTAATTTGTCCAATTTTAAAATTCATTTATTCCAAGTCCACAGCCCTTAATGGCACAACTTCAGCAACTTCAAACAGTGGGGCCCCTACTAAAGAGTGTAAAAGTCGATTTACTTTACAGGAAATAGCAATACCTAAACACACTGTGGTTCGGGCTGCTGCGGCCGTTAAACGTACACAATAACCCCTACGATGTGTATGCACGTTGCGTATACACGCCGTCACACTTTGCACACAATGCAACGACACGTGTGGCTGAATACACCTTATTGCCCAACCAAGAATGGAATGCGACACCAGTTATATGTTATGTTGTGGTCCAACGCATCAACAATATTTACTCAAAAAGATACAAGTAAAAGATACAACAGTAATACAGGGAAGAGCTACAACCAATAGTACATACGTTTGTTCACGAGCGCTCCCGGATCCGGTCCTCAGTCAGTCTTAGCAAGATGACCTTCAGAGAATAGACTGAGGCTGGCCAGGAGGACTCTTTTTTATACAATGTGTTATGATTCCAGCACTCCTGACCGGAGGAGATTTTATGACAAGGACCAGAGCGCTGGAATGGAATGCAGGTAACAGGAGCAGGGAAGACTAGTTGCCCCTGGCGCCCTAACTCTATTGTCTCACCCGTGCTATCGGAAATCCCCTGCGAGACTATGGTTTCTTGAGCCCCTGGCAGCCACGTTTGAAGGGCGGATTAAGTCTGCCCAACTCCGGTGCCCCCCGGTCTTAATGAGAGACAAAGGGAAATCCGAGGCAGGATGATGACAAGAGGACCTCTGACTGACAACAGGCCAGGGGCAACAAGCTAACTAACAAAAACAGAAGTATGTGCGGAAACCCGCCAGGGAAAAGGACAACCAAAATCCACTTGTCCAATACTCCTACCCAGCACCGCCGGATACCAGAGTGGACCTGTGGAAGCGGAACCCTCCGCAAAATGCTCCAAAACACAAATAATAAATAATAAAGCGGACAAGCTGCAACACACGGCAAGGCCGCGACTCACGAACACCACTGGATGTTATATGGTGATTAGTCAGGACTCCAGGAATAAGATGACAAACTTCCGAGTTCAGGACTTCCCAATACTGGAATGACCGGATACAGCAAGACTGGAACAGACTCTCAGCAAACAGAAACAGCATGCAGGAAGCTATTACCGGCGTCTGTGAGAAGCCCTGGGAGTGTATTTAACAAGGAGTCCTCCAATCAGCTGCCAAAAGGCTGATTAGAATAAATGCCGTGCAGCTGCCTTGCTGCATGGCCAGAGAGCAGGAGAATACATTAACTCTTAAAACCTAGCAACGGGCAACACGGTCCGCCAGTGGCGTCCCCGTTGCTAGGGTCCGTGCGGCTCAGCGCGCCCGGCGTCCAGCGTTGCCAGGGAGCCGGCGGCTGTCCGCGTACGGCGTCCCTGGTTGCTAGGCGCCGGGCCGCACCAACGAGCGGACCCCGGCGCCTAACAGTACCCCCCCCTTGAGGAGGGGTCAAGGAACCCCTAAAGCCAGGCTTCCAAGGAAACTCCCGAAAAAATGCCCTCTTGAGCCTTGGGGCATGAAGATCCTTATCCAGGACCCAGGACCTTTCCTCTGGACCATAACCTCTCCAGTGAACCAGAAAATAAAGCCGGCCCCTGGACAACTTGGAATCGAGAACCTTCTCCACCAGGAACTCCTGTTGTCCCTGTACATCCACTGGAGATCTTCCCTGAGAGATCTTCCGAGGAAATTTATTGGAAGAAATGTATGGCTTCAACAGGGAGCAATGAAACGTATTACCAATCCGAAGAGATTTTGGTAAACTTAACCGGAAAGCAACTGGGTTAACTTTTTTAATGATATGAAATGGTCCAATAAATTTGGGTCCCAACCTAGCTGAAGATTGTCGAAGTCTAATGTTACGAGTCGACAACCATACCCTATCTCCCACCTTAAAATTGCAAGGACGTCGGAGCCGGTCAGAAAAATTTTTCTCACGAAAGGCCGCTTTTCTGAGAGCAAGGTGCACTTTTTTCCAAATGGCTCTGAGATGGGAGGTTAAGGTTAGCGAGGAAACTGAGGAATGTTGAAAAAAAGAATTAGCTCTGGGGTGAAAACCAAAAACTGAAAAGAATGGAGACACGTTGGTGGAGGAATGACAAGAATTATTGTAAGCAAACTCCGCCAATGGAAGAAACTCGGACCAATCATTCTGGAGTTTGGCTGAGTACAAACGCAAATACTGTTTCAATGATTGGTTAACTCGCTCGGTTTGCCCGTTGGACTGTGGGTGGTAACCAGATGTTAATGACAATCTCATCTTTAATGAAGCACAAAAACACTTCCAGAATTGTGCAACGAATTGTGGACCCCGATCAGAAACAATATCAGTGGGCAACCCATGAAGTCTGAAAATATGGCGGAGAAACAACACTGCCAATCCTTGGGCAGATGGCAGTCGGGGAAGGGCAATGAAATGAGCCATCTTGCTAAAACGGTCTACTACCACCCAAATGACTCTGCATCCAGCTGAAAGGGGAAGGTCCACCACAAAATCCATGGAAATATGAGACCATGGCCTGAGAGGGACATTCAAGGGCATAAGTTGCCCGATAGGCAAGGAACAGGGAACCTTATGCTGTGCACAAACCTGACATGAAGAAACAAACTCCTTAACGTCTTTAGAAAGACCAGGCCACCATACTGAGCAGGAGACTAACTCCAATGTCTTAGAGATCCCTGGATGCCCGGAAACTTTGTTATCATGGAACTCAGTCAAAACATTAGCTCTCAGGAACTCAGGGACGTAAAGACGACCAGCAGGAGAATTTCCAGGAGCTTGGTGTTGAAGCTGTTTTAACTGGGTAAATAAATCTTGTGTGAGGCCTGCCCAAATGACTGAAGATGGAAGTATGGGAGTAACAGGACTGTTATCATGAACCGGAAGAAAACTGCGTGACAGAGCATCTGCCTTGGTATTCTTGGAACCTGGCCTGAAAGTTATAATAAACTTGAAACGAGTAAAGAACAAAGCCCAACGAGCCTGCCGGGCATTCAGCCGCTTAGCTGATTCGATGTATTGCAGATTCTTATGGTCAGTCAATACTGAAATGGTATGTGTTGCTCCCTCCAGCCAATGCCTCCACTCCTCGAAAGCCCATTTTATTGCCAGTAGTTCCCGGTTACCAACGTCATAGTTGGATTCAGCGGAGGAGAATTTCCTAGACATAAAGGCACAAGGATGTAGTTCCTGAGACTCTGGATCCTTTTGAGATAGTATAGCCCCTACTCCGTCTCCAACCTCCGAGGCATCAACCTCCACAACGAAGGGCAATCCTGGATTGGGATGTCTAAGGACTGGAGCAGAGACAAAAGCTTGTTTCAAGGCCCGAAAGGACAACTCCGCTTCACGCGACCAGTTGGTAGGATCCGCTCCTTTCTTTGTCAGGGCCACAATGGGAGCAACCAGGTCGGAGAAGGAATGAATGAACCTCCTGTAATAATTTGCAAACCCTAAAAAGCGCTGAATTGCTTTTAAATTGGTGGGTTGCGCCCAACTAAGGATGGCCTGAAGCTTCTTTGGTTCCATGAAAAATCCCCGAGGGGAAATAATGTATCCTAAAAAAGATACCTCCGTGACATGAAACTCGCATTTCTCCAGTTTGGCATATAGATGATTCTCACGTAACTTTTGAAGAACCTGACGCACCTGGGTAACATGTTGTTCAATAGAGTCAGAATAAATCAGGATGTCGTCTAAGTAAACGACCACGAATTTCCCTAGGAAGTCACGGAGCACATCGTTAATGAGGTCCTGGAAAACTGCTGGAGCGTTAGACAAGCCGAACGGCATCACTAGGTACTCGTAGTGACCCAACTGAGTACTGAAGGCTGTCTTCCACTCATCTCCGGACCTGATTCGGATGAGGTTATACGCTCCTCTTAGATCGATTTTGGAGAAAATCACAGCCGAGCGCAGCTGATCAAAGAGGACAGAAATCAGCGGCAGAGGATAAGTATTTTTAACTGAGATTTTATTTAAGGCTCTATAGTCAATGCAAGGTCTGAGCGAGCCATCCTTTTTCTCCACAAAGAAGAAGCCTGCACTTAAAGGAGATTTAGATGACCTAATAAATCCTTTCCCTAGGCTCTCTTTAACATAGTCATTCATGGCCGCAGTTTCTGGCCCGGATAAAGCATATAACCTTCCCTTTGGCAATGCGGCACCAGGAATTAGCTCAATGGCGCAATCATAAGGCCGATGGGGAGGCAGAATGTCTGCATTGCCCTTGGAGAACACATCAGCAAACTCCTGGTACTCCACGGGAATGAGTTCAGGAATTGCAGCAGCTATTCTGACTGGAAACGAAATACATTCCTTATCACAGAAGGCACCCCATTGAGAAATCTCCCCTGACCGCCAATCAATGGTGGGATTGTGAAAGGCCAGCCAAGGGTGACCCAGAACCACTGGAACTGCTGGGCAATGGGTAAGGAAGAACTCGATCTTTTCAGAATGAAGAGCTCCTACCGTAAGTAGTACAGGGGGTGTACAGAGGGAAATAACCCCATTGGACAGTGGACTCCCATCTAAACCATGCATGGTGACACTCCTACCCAAAGATAACTGAGGAATGCCTAAGGCCTTGGCCCAAGTTAAATCCATAAAGTTTCCTGCGGCTCCACTGTCGACAAAAGCCGACACCGAGGAACTGAGGCTGCCAAAGGAAACCTTAGCTGGGACTAAAAGGGAGTTATGCGAGGAGATAAGCTGCAGACCTAGGTGAACCCCCTCACAATTCACCTGGTCAAGGCGTTTCCCGACTTATTCGGACAATTACGAGCAAAATGTCCCTTACCCCCACAGTACAAACAAAGACCAGAGTTTTGCCTTCTGGCTCTCTCTTCAGGAGACAACCGGGAGAGACCCATCTGCATGGGCTCCTCTATGTCCTCAGGGATGGAATATACACACGGAGATGACCTGACCGATGCTCCTTTTTCAGCCTTTCCGCTCTCTGAGACGACGATCAATCTTAATAGAAAGCTCCATGAGTTTATCGAGAGTCTCAGGAGCGGGATACTGGAGGAGACTGTCTTTAATAGATTCTGATAAGCCGAGGCGAAACTGACTGCGCAGGGCTGGGTCATTCCAGCCACAGTCGTTCAACCACCGGCGAAACTCCGTACAATAAACCTCTGCGGGATTCCTACCCTGTCTGAGAGCGCGCAACTGACCTTCAGCGGATGCCTCTCTATCAGGGTCGTCATATAACAGTCCTAAAGACCCAAAAAAAGCGTCTACTGACAACAACACCGGATCATCTGCTTTTAAACCAAATGCCCAAGTCTGGGGATCCCCCTGGAGCAAAGAAATAATAATCCCGACCCGCTGAGATTCAGTACCCGAGGAGATCGGTCTTAAACGAAAATAAAGTTTACAGGATTCTTTAAAATTAAAAAACTCTTTTCTATCCCCAGAAAAACGGTCAGGCAAATGCATTTTTGGTTCAGGAACTACCCTCGGGGAAGTTCGTAAAAGATCTTCCTGCGACTTCACCCGAAGGGAAAGATCCTGAACCATCTGAGTAAGTTCTTGAATCTGACTGACTAAGAGCTGACCAGGATTTGGTCCTAACCCTGTTGGATTCATGAGGCCGACAATTTCTTACAAAAACTGAATAAGAAAAAATTAAACTCTGTTTAATTTTAAGTTTTGGTATGGCCGGTAATAATGTTATGATTCCAGCACTCCTGACCGGAGGAGATTTTATGACAAGGACCAGAGCGCTGGAATGGAATGCAGGTAACGGGAGCAGGGAAGACTAGTTGCCCCTGGCGCCCTAACTCTATTGTCTCACCCGTGCTATCGGAAATCCCCTGCGAGACTTTGGTTTCTTGAGCCCCTGGCAGCCACGTTTGAAGGGCGGATTATGTCTGCCCAACTCCGGTGCCCCCCGGTCTTAATGAGAGACAAAGGGAAATCCGAGGCAGGATGATGACAAGAGGACCTCTGACTGACAACAGGCCAGGGGCAACAAGCTAACTAACAAAAACAGAAGTATGTGCGGAAACCCGCCAGGGAAAAGGACAACCAAAATCCACTTGTCCAATACTCCTACCCAGCACCGCCGGATACCAGAGTGGACCTGTGGAAGCGGAACCCTCCGCAAAATGCTCCAAAACACAAATAATAAATAATAAAGCGGACAAGCCGCAACACACGGCAAGGCCGCGACTCACGAACACCACTGGATGTTATATGGTGATTAGTCAGGACTCCAGGAATAAGATGACAAACTTCCGAGTTCAGGACTTCCCAATACTGGAATGACCGGATACAGCAAGACTGGAACAGACTCTAAGCAAACAGAAACAGCATGCAGGAAGCTATTACCGGCGTCTGTGAGAAGCCCTGGGAGTGTATTTAACAAGGAGTCCTCCAATCAGCTGCCAAAAGGCTGATTAGAATAAATGCCGTGCGGCTGCCTTGCTGCATGGCCAGAGAGCAGGAGAATACATTAACTCTTAAAACCTAGCAACGGGGAACACGGTCCGCCAGTGGCGTCCCCGTTGCTAGGGTCCGTGCGGCTCAGCGCGCCCGGCGTCCAGCGTTGCCAGGGAGCCGGCGGCTGTCCGCGTACGGCGTCCCTGGTTGCTAGGTGCCGGGCCGCACCGACGAGCGGACCCCGGCGCCTAACACAATGGGTCCAAATCAATACAATAGGGAATGTAAGCTCTTCTTCCATAGGTCAAGGGGCAGGTCATTTACAGTACATGAGGAGTCATAGGTTGGTTTGAATGAGTGGGCGATGCTTGGTCCAGGTGTGCTTGCTGGTCTCCACCACCAGGTTCCCGCCGAATATCATGAGTACAGTAATTACAGTATTGGTGAATATTACAATTCTGCGCATATCTATGCGCAGAAACATGCGATTAACTGCACATAACAACCAGTACATAGGTCTCAAAATACTGCACATCTGTATACCAAACACTAAGTCCTAACCTGGTTCTGTCCCCTCACATCCTGTAAAGCTGTATATCTCTATTGTTCTGCCCTTTGAATAAATGTAACTTGCTGGCCATGTGTATGGAGACTATGTGTAAATTATGCACTATATGAATTGAATATTGAATGTGTCTTTGTAGCTTTTCTGTGTGAATGCGTATGCTACCGTGCATACCACGCGCCAATACGCAGGGCTCGTGAACCATTGTACATAGCGTGCGTGTATGCGTACGCACGGCGAGAACGCGCCCGCACAGAGGCCACTCTGTGTGGTGTTTGCACGTGGTGTGTGTGTGTACTATTTTCGACTTTGACAAGAGGCATTCAGAAGAATTATATGAATATATATCTATATATATATCTATATATATATATATATATATATATATATGCAAAGGAGAAGCGGCACTCACGGCTGGATTCAAATGAAGACGATACCACAGCAGTACGTATCAACGTTTCAATCCAATAGAATTTTCGTCAGGATACAAGTAAACATTGCAAGAAACTCACCTTATAACCCTCACCAATTGTGTCCAGGTGTGCGCGCTAATCGGCCCGGCGGTCCGGAAGCGGCATCCGAAAATGACGTCACCGCAAGTGCAGCTGGCGTCCGTACGTCCCATCACCATGGTAACCCGGGAGTGTATACACGGGGAGCTGGGGAGAGTAAAAAGCAGCACCTAAACACACAGTATAGAGCTCATATACATAGTACACTGAATATTCATCTATCGTAATGGGAGCAGATTGGTATGGAAAAGGAGTGTATACTGAATGACTTAAGAGACACAGGTATAGGATCAAAGCTACAGGCCAATAACCATATATAATTAACCCATATACATGAGCCTCACTAATGTATAATACAAAAAATTATTTGAAAAAGATACTAATAATTAATTAAAACAAGATAAAGGAATCAAGTCATTAAGACCATGAGGGCTGACAGTGTCCAGACGCAGAATCCAACGAGATTCGCATCTTAACAGTGCAGCCCCCCGGTCACCACCCCTAATCGAAAGGGGAATGTGATCTATCATCCTATATTTTAGGCTAACAAGATTGTGTCTAGCAATCAAAAAGTGGCGTGCGACGGGTTGGTCACTGGAGCCATTAGTAAGTGCTAGTCTGATTGCGGAACGGTGGGCCGTCATGCGTTCCTTAAATTTGCGGGTAGTTTTCACTATATACGAGAGACCGCAAGGGCACAAAATCTGGTATACAACAAAAGTTGAATCACAGGTCAAGTGATGTTTGATAGAGAACTTAGCACCAGACCGTGGGTGGAAAAAAGTGTCACCAGTGATCATAAACTTGCATGTAGTACATGTACACTTAAAACACCCATTCTGTTTATGCTGTAGAAAGCCTGCAGGGGGTTTACCCTTATTGGATATATCGGTTTTAACGAGTATATCACGTAGATTCCTCGCCCGCTTGTAGCAGGGCATGAGTTTAGTGTCAGTCAGTCCAAGATCCCTGTCAGATTGGACCAAAGTCCAATGTTTTTTCGAGATCCGATTAATTCCACTAGACAGGGTATTGAATTGACTGACCCAAGGCAAAGCTGGTTGTGAAGGGGCATCCTGCTTCTTACAGAGCAGGTCGTTCCTATCCATGGCTAAGACCTTGTCCTTGGATTCCTTCAGATTTTTTAAGCTGCACCCTCTGGCTAAAATTTTTTTAATTAGCTCATCTATTTGTAGTGAAGCAATATTAATATCACTATTGATGCGCATAATGCGAATCATTTGTGAGTAAGGTAACCCACATTTTAGACTTTTCGGGAGACAGCTAGTATTGTGCAAAAAAGTATTGCGGTCAGTGCTTTTGGAGAAAACTGAGGTGAGGATTCTGGAATGTTCAACCTTAATCATGACATCTAAAAATTCGATGTTGTTTTGACTCATTTTGTATGTTAATTTTACTGGACTGGCAGTACTACTATGGCTTTCTAACATCTCTATCAATTTATCACTAGGGCCGTTCCAGAAGAGTAAAAGGTCGTCTATATATCGGGTGTAAAAAAACACCATAGACGATATAGACGGGTCCCTGAAAAAAATATCAAATTCGACCCCGAGCATATATATGTTTGCATATGTCGGGGTGACAGCAGAACCCATCGCACACCCCCGGTTTTGCAAAAAGAACTTGTTATCATAAAGATTTTTTTTTTTTTTAAGAATCCATTCTAGCAATGTCAAAATCATATCAATATGTGATAATGGCATGTCACTCTGTAAATGTAAGAATTTTTTAACGGATGCTAAGCCTTCTTGGTGGGGAATCACAGTGTAGAGACTGGTTACATCAATGGTAACCAGCCATATGTCAGCAGGTAAATCACCCAGACTAGCTAATTTATTAAGTAACATGGTGGTGTCCATTAAGAAGAAAGGTTGTTCATATAGCATCGGCTGTAAAATTGAGTCCAGCAGAATGGCAGTAGGTTGAAATAGCGAGCCTCGCGCAGAAATGATCGGACGTCCTGGTGGAGGGTTAGTACCCTTATGAATCTTTGGTAATGTATACAACAAAGGAACCAAAGGAAACTCAGGGATAAGAAGCTCAAAGACCTCCTCAGAGATAAATCCCACGTCTAACGCCATTGTCAGGGCCTCCCGTAGCTCCTTCGTGAAGATAGTGGATGGATTTCCTCGCAATCTACTGTAAAAGCCCGGTTCATCTAGTTGACGTTGGATCTCCTTTTTATATTCAGGTAAGTCCTGAAAAACTATGGCTCCGCCTTTATCTGCTGGACGTATAATCAGTAGATCATTTTCGAGACAGGGAATTCAGTGCTGATCATTCAGATTTAGTCAAATTGGGACGGATCATATCGCCAGAAGTAGATAATGCGCCAACTTCTTGGTCAAGCATTCTAATAAAGGTTTTGATGCTTGAATTGTTGGAAAGAGGATCAAAAGATGACTTTTTCTTAAACTGACATAATTTGGGAGGTATTGTGGAGGGTGTAGATACTGGTTTATCCAGGAAGAACTCTTTTAATTTCAATTTGCGGTTTAATTGGTTCTTCTCAACCTGCCAGCGCAATGGATCGAATTGGCTACTTGGAACAAAAGAAAGTCCTTTGGTCAGCACTTTCTTCTCACTGGCTGAAAGTTCATAGCTGGATAAGTTGAATATCAATTCTACTTGTTTTTCACAGACTTGCTTCTTCCACGCCCGGCTACGTTTGTATTGGCCGCCTCTCCTTGTGTGTCTATTTTGCGGGCATATTTCTTGCGTGTGGTCATCCCTAAAGGGATCTTCCTATCATCACGCTTACCACTGTGTGATTCATACTCGCTATTAGTACTACTGTTTTCAGCCGAAGTTTCAGTGTCAATGGCTGTACTGTACTGAGACTTGTATTACTGTGAAGTCATATTGATTCTTTGGGGTATGGGACTCAGGGTCGACAGTTTCTAGGTCGACACACATTAGGTCGACACCTATTAGTCGACAGTGACTAGGTCGACACATGAAATAGGTCGACGTGAACAAGGTCGACATGGAAAAAGGTCAACATGAGTTTTTTATATTTTTTTGGTGTCGTTTTCATCGTAAAATGATAGGGAACCCCAATTAGTGCACTGTGTCCCCTCTCATGGCTCGCCATACTTTGGGCAAGGTGCTTTGCTCTGCTACCACTGCGATCGGCACAGGTTACCGTTCTCAATTGTGGTCCACGTGGATCGTAAAGTATGAAGAAGTTCAAAAAATAAAAAAAGTGAAAACTCATGTCGACCCTTTTCCATGTCGACCTTGTTCATGTCGACATAATGTCGGTGTCGGCATATTTACTTGTCAACCTACTCAATGTCGACCAATAAGTGTTGACCTAATATGTGTCAACCTAGACAGTGTCGACCTAGAGTCCGGATACCGATTCTTTGGACAGGTCCGTTACTAAGCCCCTTCTCACGGAGGGTCTCTCCATGTTTGCTAGGGATAGAAACCTTTTAAGTTGATGTTCTCCCACCCCAATGCTCATACACATATATCATTTCCGGTATTTTCAAAATATTGATGAACAGCCAATTCCTAATAACCCTCTTTTTACAGAAGCATATTATAGGGACACCTTAAACTAGGGGTGGGCAAAATACGGCCCGCGGGCCGGATGCGGCCCGCAAACCGATCCTGCCCGGCCCACTGCCTCCCACCAGCGAGCAATGACAAGCGCCCGGACTGCTGAGTTGCTTGTCATTCTGCTCTGCAGTACCTCCAAGCTGCCAGCGGCGCCTCTCTCCCCTGCTGCTCCTGCTGCTGCGTTGTAGCAGGCTCCTCCAGAGTCCCCAGTGACAACGGCTGTGTTCAGCCGAGAAGGGGGCGGGGCTACGTGCCGAGAAGGGGCGGGGCTACATGGGCCCTCAGGGGGCGGAGCTACACGGGACAAGAGCCAGACTGCTACAGATCCATCCTTCCTGCCACTGCCAGCCAGATCAGTAAGTTACTGGGAAAAGTGAAAGAAAGTGTGTGTGTGTGTGTGTGTGTGTGTGTGTGTGATAGTATGCATATATTTGTGTGTGCGGGCAGTGGCGTCAGACTGATTTTAGGTTTGGGGGAGAGATCTTTAGCTCTCGCTGTACCAACCCCTCCCGTGTTCTGTCACCATGTCACCCCCATGTTCTGTCACTATGTCACCCCCCGCCCCCCGTGTTCTGTCACTGTGTCGCCCCCCCGTGTTCTGTCACTGTCACCCCCCCGTGTTCTGTCACTATGTCACCCCCCCCGTGTTCTGTCACTATGTCACACCCCCCGTGTTCTGTCACTGTCACACCCCCCGTGTTCTGTCACTATGTCACCTCCCCGTGTTCTGTCACTGTGTCACCTCCCCGTGTTCTGTCACTGTGTCACCTCCCCGTGTTCTGTCACTGTGTCACCTCCCCGTGTTCTGTCACTGTGTCACACCCCCGTGTTCTGTCACTGTGTCACCTCCCCGTGTTCTGTCACTGTGTCACCCCCCCGTGTTCTGTCACTGTGTCACCTCACCGTGTTCTGTCACTGTCACCCCCACCGTGTTCTGTCACCATGTCACCCCCCCCGTGTTCTTTCACTGTCACCCCCACGTGTTCTGTCACCCCCCCCTCCCCGTGTTCTTTCACTGTGTCACACCCCCCGTGTTCTGTCACCGTGTCACACATCCGTGTTCTGTCACTATCACCCCCACCGTGTTCTGTCACCGTGTCACCCCCACCGTGTTCTGTCACTGTGTCACACCCCCACCGTGTTCTGTCACCGTGTCACCCCCACCGTGTTCTGTCACTGTGTCACCCCCACCGTGTTCTGTCACCGTGTCACACCTTTCCCCAGGGGCCATAAGACACTGGATAATTTGCTTGCTGCACAATAATTATCCTAAATAAAATGTTAATGTGTAAAAAGGCTCTCTACCGGCCGTAATGTGTGTAAAAGGGGCTCTACCTGGTGTAATGTGTGTAAGTGGCGCTGTGTGGCGCAATTTGAATAATGGAGACTATTGCCCACACTCCTTCCACATGAAGCCACGTCCCTATATTTTTGGCAAGTGGAGCGAGCTGCTATTTTGTATGTGGCCCTCGGATACTGACAGGAAATGTCAAGTGGCCCCTCAGCTGAAATAATTGCCCACCCCTGCCTTAAACCATACAAATTAACTGGGACAAAGTTTAACACGTTACCAATGCCTGTTCTTCCAGTTTGGAAGTATTGGAAACCCAGTACAAGGTATTGACAAGGTGTTATCTCTGCCCGATTTTATCCCGCTGTGTCCCCTTTTTGCTGGAGATGTTATAGGGATACTGGTACACTACCTCATATTTAATGGGACTGCCCCATGATTATCCCATACTGGCATAAGATTATAGCCTTTGCCGAAATTTTAGGTTACCCCATCTCATCTGGCCCTGATTTTATTTTACGGTCACACTCAGATATTCCTGTGTCTCAATATAACAAAAAAAATCACTGCTTAAACACATTAATAATACAGCTAGAGCAGATGTTCCATCCCTCCTTCGTTGACTGGTGCCAAAATGTAGACTTTTATATGGCCATGGACATATGAAAATCTCTGACTTTTTGGCAATGTGGTTCAGCTTGACAGACTTCAAGACTTTCTCCACTTACAAAGCCCTTATACACAGGACTAAGGGCCTAATCCAGACCTGATCGCAGCAGCAAATGTGTTCTCTAATGGGCAAACCCATGTACACTGCAGGGGGGGCAGATATAACGTGCAAAGAGAGTTAGATTTGGGTGGGTTATTTTGTTTCTGTGCAGGGAAAATACTGGCTGCTTTATTTTTACACTGCAAATTAGATTTCAGTTTAAACACACCCCACCCAATTCTAACTCTCTTTGCAAATGTTATATATGCCCCCCTCCTGCAGTGCACATGGTTTTGCCCATTAGAGAACAAATTTGCTGCTGCGATCAGGTCTGAATTAGGCCCTAAATTTTCTATTGATAGCCTCTACACTATTGTTTCCATTACTTTGTTGTAGAGAGTCTTTAGAAACTTCTTCTATTGACTGTGTATTTTCATGAAATGTCATCACCCCCTTTTTCCTTCTAGTTTTCTAACCTTGTTCTCCCACCTTTTCTGTTAATTCTTGTTTCTTGTTTTTTTGTTCATTATTATGTTTTCTTACTGCCTTTTTGTTTGCTTATATATTGTGTGCATATGCTCAATGTCAGTCTATTTCCTACTTGTTCAATTAATGTTTTCAGCAGTATGGAATTGCTCTAACTTTCTTCTCCCTTTTGTACTTGAATTCTCACTGCATGCATAAAACCTTTTTTGAAAATAAAGAAATACTAAATAGAAAATTTACATAGTAATACAATACCAAACAAACTTAAAAATTTGCAGTAGCGTGGGGAGACAGTGTGTGATCAGGTCCTGGGTCCACTCCCAGTGGTGTCGCTGACCTATGGTCCCCCGTAAAAGCCGGAGTGCTTACCGTTACAAGGGTAAGGATGGCTAGTTTAAATTTTTATGCCATGGGAATCCAATTAGGGCTTGCTGCATGCTCTGTTCCATGTAGCCGCTCAGTGGGTTGTATACACTGCCGAGAGAAGAAGCAGGAGGATGTCTACAAGCAAAGTTCAATGAGAAGATGTGCAAGGCCAGAGGAAGAACAAGGTCAAGCAGGAAGAAGCCAGGTCAACAGCAGAAAAATGGTGGTTGACAAAGACTGTAAGAGGCAAGCTAAGGAGTTGTGTTCCAGGGAAGGCCTGCCCAGGGTACCACTGTAAGGGCACAAAGACTGCCGTTCACTAACAGGCAAGGTCAGCTGGCAACATATAGCTCCAATGGAGCACTAAATTGTTATTGATGTTGGGTCACCAGGAAATTGTCCCACTGTTTATTCTGCTCTAGGCCCTGCCCATTGTTAATTTGGGGCTAGGCCGTTCCCAATGTTTCTTTAGCACAGGTGTAAAGCGTTATCTGGCATAAATGCAGTACATTGTGTCGCTGGGGCTAGAATTAATAGGGGTTTAAAATACAGGCCTGTTTTCCTCTGTAAATTCTAGGCACTTCGGGCAGAGGGCACATGGCCTAACATTTAGCAGGCAGCAGTTACTTCACACCCCGGTATTAGTTTTACTTTGGAAAAATGTTTAACCGCTTGTAAAAGTTTTAAGCGTAAACAGGTTTCTTGAATCCTGTGTTATTGTGTCTCTCCTGCATGGGTAACTATTCTTTGTAATACCCCTTACAGATCAAGCCTCCGGCAGCTTACATTTCAGGTTCACCAATCACGGTTAAAAACAGTGATATTTATAAATTTTAGCTCAATCATGTACAATTATTATGGAATCAGTTCCAGAAACTTTGGGCCTGATTCTGATTTGTACCGTTACAAGATTCTGATTTGTAAAGAATTGCACAGCTGCAGGGAAGTTGCTGTGCAATTACTGTACGTACAAATAAAATGCAAATGCAGCAGGAGGCGTTTGTAGGAGATGATGTTATTTGCCTCCTGCAAGCATCAGTGAGATCCGTGTGCTACATCTGAGGATGCAGCCTCGGATTAACATTGCGACCATCGGTCGCGACTATCGATGTTAAGAGACTGTGGTCTGCTTTTTGAGAAAGTTGCCCTGTTGGTGAGGATACACGGTGAAGATACGGAGTTACTTCCACCTGTCAGCTACACTGTGGAAGTGCTGGTATTTGCCTGCATCCCACTGTTGAGCTTTATGGAGCTTTGCTGATAACATTGCATGTAACACTGGCCTCTACATGCTGCTTGAAGAGCTTGCTGCTCACCTGCAATAAACATTTGGAATAGGTCATATAAAACCCTTATCAGTGGTGCAAGTACAATACATTTCTTAGTGGTACTGTGTGCCGCAAACAGTGGGTGTGGCCACTTGCCACACGGGATATGGGCAATGAAAATGGAGCATGATATACATATAGGGGTCAGATACACATATGCCCCCAATAGTGCCAGATACACATATGCCCCTAGAAGTGCAGTGCCAGATACACATATGCCCCCACAGTGCCAGATAAATATATGCCCCCACAGTGCCAGATACAAATATGCCCCCACAGTGCCAAATACACATATGGCCTCACAGTGCCAGATATGCCCCCACAGTGCTAGATATGCCCCCACAATACCAGATACACATATGCCCCCACAGTGCCAGATATGCCCCCACTGTGCCAGGTACACATATGCCCCACATGCCAGATATGCTGTTACAGTGCCAGGTACACATATGCCCCCACTTGCCAGATATGCCCCCATAGTGCCAGGTATACACATGTCCCCGACAGTGTAAAGAAAAAAGGATTGTCTCTTTGTTGGCGCACTGTAGAAGAGAGAGTGTATATCTACAATATAACTTTTAATATTGACATTTTAAATTCCTTCATAATGTGAAAAATATATGACAAAAATTAAATCAATAAATGTTACAAATAACAATAACACAAATTCACTGTGTCACATTTATTTCTATATCATGATTTCTATTGTCTGTGTGAACACACCATGGGACCAAGACTATAAACACTTGCCAGTAGAACTTAACTATTGGATATTTGCTGGCATTAATAGGGTAACCAACATCAGAAATGTGTATATCAAATTCATAGTGAACAGAATACGCTGTATAACCCATGAAAATATGCTGTCTGTGCAATAAATTATCATCTCGGTATTGAGAAAACCTTAGAGGGCAGATCTTCCGTTTACTATACATATATGTTCCCTATATTTTCATTAAAGCTGTATACATCGCATTGTAAAAATTGTATCACAATATCAGCCAGCTATTATGGGATCCAAACCCACTTCCATATGCACTAGTTATAGTGAAAATTCCATGCAGGTATATATCATCCTTCAATTGTATGTAAATGATGGATTACCCTGCAGATTTATTAACAATAATGATGAGCAATAACGTGGTACGATATAAAAAATTATCTTAGAGACATGTCATGTCAAATGTAGGTTTCCTGGGTCTGAAAGATTGTTAAAATAGCTTCAGAGCATGTTAGTTATCAACATGGCTAAAGCTCCAGGAATTGTTGTCCCTGTATAATTGTTACTTGTTTCAAATTTAAAACATGTTGTAACACATAGCCTTAAACACTGATGCAATCTGATTTCTAGTTAATATAATGTGTGCAGAGGCTGATACCCCTTTCCTATTAATCATATAGTGGTCTGATATACACTTCTCACCCTATCAGTCTGTCACCTTTAATATTATCAGTCTGACATCATAGGCTGCCAATACGTCATGGGTAAGTATCCCAGGAAATTCCAGAACGGATTATATTTTACAATACTCATTCATAATGAAATTGTCTTAACGGTTTAAGGTCATGTAAATAATCAGATCAGTGTCGTAAGCATCAATACGATTAAAGCTCCAGGGACATACACTACTGTGTGGTTAATACCTGCCTCAAATTTCAAGTATATAATTACTCAGACCTTAATTAGTCCAGTCTCCGCTAATATGCGCATATTCAAAATTACCAGTAACGTTCAATGCTATTGGAATTGGAACTCATCTGGTGCTCTTATAATATCTAATATGCACCTAACATCTTGTAAGCCTATTAATCTAGTATCATAGTTGGTTATTGTGGCGTGAGTGAGTCTGCCCAAAGGTTGCAGAGCCTGTTATAACACCTAATGCTCGTTCACAAAAGATAGTGCGTCTAGCAGTTTGAGACTATATGCTTAATCCAATCAGCCCTAATAGGCTCATATTCAGTGTTGTCAGTAAATCCATGTTGGTTGCTCCGTATAGTGATATAATCCTAAAACGGAGAAGATACATCCAAACCCTACTGTATTCACATTACATGCACTTTAAATGTCCCATAGAGTGTCACATATACATTTTCATATTTTCACATCTAGCATTAGAAACACAGTGAAAGAGCGGGCGTGCTCGCACCGCTATGAAACGCCCACATGCACATTTCACATTAGCTTCATTAGGGCAAACAAATATTCCCAGCAGGAAACCAACTTTGAGTGAATTCAACATCTACTCATTCCTTATGAGAACTCAGGGGATATCAATATCTTAGATAGATAGATAGATAGATAGATAGATAGATAGATAGATAGATAGATAGATAGATATTTTATTGTCATTGTAAAAAGAAACAACAAAATTAAGATCTGGGACATTCACATAAACCATTACAAATCACCGGTCAAATTAAGACGAACAATAACAGATGGAAAGAAACTGTACTTAAAACAAGATGTTCTCATTCTAATACACCTGAAGCGTCTACCGCAGTGATTTTCAACCTTTTTAAAGTCGCGGCACACTAAACAAGATTTCAAAATGCTGAGGCACACCATCAAAAATATATAATAACAAATATCAAGATATATTACATGCACTGGCCCACTTGCAGTAATAAAACACATTTTCCCCCACAGCATTTAAACACTCTGTCCCCACAGTAATTACACATTATGCCCCCACATTAATAAAACAAATGCACTGGCCCTCACAGTAATGGCACACATTGGCCCCCATAGTAATGGCACACATTGGCCCCCACAGTAATGGCACACATTGGCCCCCACAGTAATGATACTTATTGACCCCCACAGCAATTACACATTATGCCCCCACATTAATAAAACAAATGCACTGGCCCTCACAGTAATGGCACACATTGGCCCCCACAGTAATGGCACACATTGGCCCCCACACTAATGATACTTATTGACCCCCACAGCAATTACAAATATTGGCCCCTAATGTAATAAAATAAATAAAAATACTGACCCCCTACAGCAGCTATTCCAACGCCAGCAGCGCGAGTGTCTGCCATGGAGCATGGAGCAGCAGCGATGAGCAGGAAGTAACTCGGCAGAGGCAGACGGAGGGGAAGGAGACGTGCGTGACCTATGAAGTCACGCTGCATCTCTACAGGTCACGAACCGGGCTGTGTCGGGGCAACTCAGGAGATCCCAGCGCTGCCCGAGTGAGGTGACAATGGGCATCTCTGGCGGCACATTTGAGAACCGCCCGCGGCACACTAGTGTGCCGCGGCACAGCGGTTGAAAAACGCTGGTCTACCGGAAGGAAGAAGGGAGAAGATGCAATGGTTAGGATGATAACAATCTTGAACAATGCCTCCGCAAAGGAAAAAGCATTGTAACCTAACCGTTGCATCTTCTCCCTTCTTCCTTCCGGTAGACGCTTCACATGTATTAGAATGAGAATATCTCGTTTTAAGTACAGTTTCTTTCCATCTGTTATTGTTCGTCTTAATTTGACCAGTAATTTGTTATGGTTTATGTGAATATCCCAGATCTTAATTTCATTGATCCTTTTTACAGTGACAATAAAATATCTATCTATCTATCTATCTATCTATCTATCTATCTATCTATCTATCTATCTATCTATCTATCTATCTATCTATCTAAGATATTGATATCACCTGAGTTCTCATAAGGAATGAGTAGGTGTTGAATTCACTCAGTGTTAGTTTTCTGCTGGGAAGACTTGTTTGCCCTGATGAAGCTAATGTGAAATGTGCACATGGGCATTTCATAGCGGTGTGAGCACGCCCGCTCTTTCACTGTGTCTCTAATGTTAGATGTGAAAATATGAAAATGTATATGTGACACTCTATGGGACATTCAAAGTGCATGTAATGTGTATGCAGTAGGGTTTGGATGTATTTTCTCTGTGTTAGGATTATATCACCACACACAGCAACCAACACAGATTTACTGACAACATTGAATATGAGCCTATTAGGGCTGATCAGATTAAGCATACAGGGGTATATTTACTAAGATTCGTAATTGTCAGGATTTGGAGGGAGATTAAACATGAATGACATTGAATGTGTGAATTTGCAACTTTTTGTTTTTTTTACGCCTCATTTACTATGCTGTCGTATTCTGCATTGTCGTGTTTTCCGATGTCGAAGAGTGATTAGTAAAACACTGCCGAACTTAACACAATGAATCTAGGCCGGATCTGTGAGATCCGTGCAGGGCTTCATTGTGTACCTTAAAAAAAGTGTATAAAGTGTTAAAAATCCTGAAAAAAATTGCGTGGGGTCCCCCCTCCTAAGCATAACCAGCTTCGGGCTCTTTGAGCCGGTCCTGGTTGTAAAAATATGGGGGAAAAATTGACAGGGGTTCCCCCATATTTTAACAACCAGCACCGGGCTCTGCGCCTGGTCCTGGTGCAAAAAATACAGGGGACAAGATGTAGGGGTCCCCCGCATTTTTTCCACCAGCACCGGGCTCCACTAGTCAGAGAGATAATGCCACAGCCAGGGGACACTTTTATATTGGTCCCGGCAGCCTTGGCATTAAATCACCAACTAGTAGTCACCCCTGGCCGGTGTACCCTGGAGGAGTGGGGACCCCTTAAATCAAGGGGTCCCCCACTCCAGCCACCCAATGGCCAGGGGTGAAGTCCGAGGCTGTCCCCCCCATCCAAGGGCAGCAGATGGGAGGCTGATAGCCTTTTGTGTAAAAAAATATTGTTTTTTGTAGCAGAACTACAAGTCCCAGCAAGCCTCCCCGCAAGCTGGTACTTGGAGAACCACAAGTACTAGCATGCAGGGGAAAAACGGGCCCGCTGGTACCTGTAGTTCTACTACAAAAAAAATACCCAAATAAAAAAAACACACAGACCGTGATAGTAAAATGTTATTAAACATACATGCACACTTACATACATACATACTTACCTATGTTAACACGAATCCCGGGGTACCTGTAAATTAGTGATGTGCACCGGAAATTTTTCGGGTTTTGTGTTTTGGTTTTGGATTCGGTTCCGCGGCCGTGTTTTGGATTCGGACGCGTTTTGGCAAAACCTCCCTGAAATTTTTTTGTCGGATTCGGGTGTGTTTTGGATTCGGGTGTTTTTTTACAAAAAACCCTCAAAAACAGCTTAAATCATAGAATTTGGGGGTCATTTTGATCCCATAGTATTATTAACCTCAATAACCATAATTTCCACTCATTTTCAGTCTATTCTGAACACCTCACACCTCACAATATTATTTTTAGTCCTAAAATTTGCACCGAGGTCGCTGGATGGCTAAGCTAAGCGACCCAAGTGGCCGACACAAACACCTGGCCCATCTAGGAGTGGCACTGCAGTGTCAGACAGGATGGCACTTCAAAAAAATAGTCCCCAAACAGCACATGATGCAAAGAAAAAAAGAGGTGCACCAAGGTCGCTGGGTGGCTAAGCTAAGCGACCCAAGTGGCCGACACAAACACCTGGCCCATCTAGGAGTGGCACTGCAGTGTCAGACAGGATGGCACTTCAAAAAAATAGTCCCCAAGCAGCACATGATGCAAAGAAAAAAAAGAGGTGCACCAAGGTCGCTGGATGGCTTAGCTAAGCGACACAAGTGGCCGACACAAACACCTGGCCCATCTAGGAGTGGCACTGCAGTTTCAGGCAGGGTGGCACTTCAAAAAAATTGTCCCCAAACAGCACATGATGCAATGAAAAATGAAAGAAAAAAGAGGTGCAAGATGGAATTGTCCTTGGGCCCTCCCACCCACCCTTATGTTGTATAAACAGGACATGCACACTTTAACGAACCCATCATTTCAGCGACAGGGTCTGCCACACGACTGTGACTGAAATGACTGGTTGGTTTGGGCCCCCACCAAAAAAGAAGCAATCAATCTCTCCTTGCACAAACTGGCTCTACAGAGGCAAGATGTCCACCTCATCATCATCCTCCGATTCCTCACCCCTTTCACTGTGTACATCCCCCTCCTCACAGATTATTAATACGTCCCCACTGGAATCCACCATCTCAGGTCCCTGTGTACTTTGTGGAGGCAATTGCTGGTGAATGTCTCCACGGAGGAATTGATTATAATTCATTTTGATGAACATCATCTTCTCCACATTTTGTGGAAGTAACCTCATACGCCGATTGCTGACAAGGTGAGCGGCTGCACTGAACACTCTTTTGGAGTACACACTGGAGGGTGGGCAACTTAGGTAAAATAAAGCCAGTTTCTGCAAGGGCCTCCAAATTGCCTCTTTTTCCTGCCAGTATACGTATGGACTGTCTGACATGCCTACTTGGATGCGGTCACTCATATAATCCTCCACCATTCTTTCAATGGTGAGAGAATCATATGCAGTGACAGTAGACGACATGTCAGTAATCGTTGGCAGTTACTTCAGTCGGGACCAGATGTCAGCACTCCCTCCAGACTGCCCTGCATCACCGCCAGTGGGTGGGCTCGGAATTCTTAGCCTTTTCCTCGCACCCCCAGTTGCGGGAGAATGTGAAGGAGGAGCTGTTGACGGGTCACGTTCCGCTTGACTTGACAATTTTCTCACCAGCAGGTCTTTGAACCTCTGCAGACTTGTGTCTGCCAGAAAGAGAGATACAACGTAGGTTTTAAATCTAGGCTCGAGCACGGTGGCCAAAATGTAGTGCTCTGATTTCAACAGATTGACCACCCGTGAATCCTGGTTAAGCGAATTAAGGGCTCCATCCACAAGTCCCACATGCCTAGCGGAATCGCTCTGTTTTAGCTCCTCCTTCAATGTCTCCAGCTTCTTCTGCAAAAGCCTGATGAGGGGAATGACCTGACTCAGGCTGGCAGTGTCTGAAATCATTCTCCACTGCGCTTGAGTTAGGTGCATTCCCCTTTCCTTTGCCTATATCGTGGGCAGATGTATAGGCTTGAATGGCCTTTTGCTGCTCCTCCATCCTCTGATGCATATAGAGGGTTGAATTCCACCTCGTTACCACCTCTTGCTTCAGATGATGGCAGGGCAGGTTCAGGACTGTTTGCTGGTGCTCCAGTCTTCGGCACGCGGTGGCTGAATGCCGAAAGTGGCCCGCAATTCTTCGGGCCACCGACAGCATCTCTTGCACGCCTCTGTCGTTTTTTAAATAATTCTGCACCACCAAATTCAATGTATGTGCAAAACATGGGACGTGCTGGAATTTGCCCAGATGTAATGCACGCACAATATTGTTGGCGTTGTCCGATGTCACAAATCCCTAGGAGAGTCCAATTGGGGTAAGCCATTCTGCGATGATGTTCCTCAGTTTACGTAAGAGGTTGTCAGCTGTGTGCCTCTTATGGAAAGCGGTGATACAAAGTGTAGCCTGCCTAGGAACGAGTTGGCATTTGCGAGATGCTGCTACTGGTGCCGCCGCTGCTGTTCTTGCTGCGGGAGGCAATACATCTACCCAGTGGGCTGTCACAGTCATATAGTCCTGAGTCTGCCCTGCTCCACTTGTCCACATGTCCGTGGTTAAGTGGACATTGGGTACAACTGCATTTTTTAGGACACTGGTGACTCTTTTTCTGACGTCTGTGTACATTTTCGGTATCGCCTGCCTAGAGAAATGGAACCTAGATGGTATTTGGTACCGGGGACACAGTACCTTAATCAAGTCTCTAGTTGCCTCTGAATTAACGGTGGATACCGGAACCACATTTCTCACCGCCCAGGCTGCCAAGGCCTGAGTTATCCGCTTTGCAGCAGGATGACTGCTGTGATATTTCATCTTCCTCGCAAAGGACTGTTGGACAGTCAATTGCTTACTGGAAGTAGTACAAGTGGTCTTCCGACTTCCCCTCTGGGATGCCGATCGACTCCCAGCAGCAACAACAGCAGCGCCAGCAGCAGTAGGCATTACACTCAAGGATGCATCAGAGGAATCCCAGGCAGGAGAGGACTCGTCATACTTGCCAGTGACATGGCCTGCAGGACTATTGGCTTTCCTGTGTAAGGTAGAAATTGACACTGAGGGAGTTGGTGGTGTGGTTTGCAGGAGCTTGGTTACAAGAGGAAGGGATTTAGTGGTCAGTGGACTGCTTCCGCTGTCATCCAAAGTTTTTGAACTTGTCACTGACTTCTGATGAATGCGCTGCAGGTGACGTATAAGGGAGGATGTTCCGAGGTGGTTAACGTCCTTACCCCTACTTATTACAGCTTGACAAAGGCAACACATGGCTTGACACCTGTTGTCCGCATTTGTGTTGAAATAATTCCACACCGAAGAGCTGATTTTTTTTGTATTTTGACCAGGCATGTCAATGGCCATATTCGTCCCATGGACAACAGGTGTCTCTCCGGGTGCCTGACTTAAACAAACCACCTCACCATCAGAATCCTCCTTGTCAATTTCCTCCCCAGCGCCAGCAACACCCATATCCTCATCCTGGTGTACTTCAACAGTGACATCTTCAATTTGACTATCAGGAACTGGACTGGTGGAAGGCGCAAGCTCTTCCCGTCCAGTGTTGGGAAGGTCAGGCATCGCAACCGACACAATTGGACTCTCCTTGGGGATTTGTGATTTAGAAGAAGGCACAGTTCTTTGCTGTGCTTTTGCCAGCTTAAGTCTTTTCATTTTTCTAGCGAGAGGATGAGTGCTTCCATCCTCATGTGAATCTGAACCACTAGCCATGAACATAGGCCAGGGCCTCAGCCGTTCCTTGCCACTCCGTGTCGTAAATGGCATATTGGCAAGTTTACGCTTCTCATCAGACGCTTTCAATTTTGATTTTTTGGTCATTTTACTGAACTTTTGTTTTTTGGATTTTACATGCTCTCTACTATGACATTGGGCATTGGCCTTGGCAGACGACGTTGATGGCATTTCATCGTCTCGGCCATGACTAGTGGCAGCAGCTTCAGCACGAGGTGGAAGTGGATCTTGATCTTTCCCTATTTTAACCTCCACATTTTTGCTCTCCATTTTTTAATGTGTGGAATTATATGCCAGTATCAATAGCAATGGCCTACTACTATATATACTGCGCATAACTGAAATGCACCACAGGTATGGATGGATAGTATACTTGACGAATGACGACACAGAGGCAGGTAGAGCAGTGGCCTACTCTACTGTAATGCTATATATTATATACTGGTGGTCAGCAAACTGTGCAAAACTTAAATGCACCACAGGTATGGATGGATAGTATACTTGACGACACAGAGGCAGGTACAGCAGTGGCCTACTGTACCTTAATGCTATATATTATATACTGGTGGTCAGCAAACTGTGCAAAACTTAAATGCACCACAGGTATGGATGGATAGTATACTTGACGACACAGAGGTAGGTACAGCAGTGGCCTACTGTACCGTAATGCTATATATTATATACTGGTGGTCAGCAAACTGTGCAAAACTTAAATGCACCACAGGTATGGATGGATAGTATACTTGACGACACAGAGGTAGGTACAGCAGTGGCCTTCTGTACCGTACTCCTATATATTATATACTGGTGGTCAGCAAAATTATGCACTGTACTCCTACTATATACTACAATGCAGCACAGATATGGAGTGTTTTTCAGGCAGACAACGTATACTGGTGGTCACTGGTTAGCAAAACTCTGCACTGTACTCCTCCTATATAATATACTGGTGGTCCCCAGTCCCCACAATAAAGCAGTGTGAGCACAGATATATGCAGCACACTGAGCACATATATGGAGTGTTTTTCAGGCAGACAACGTATACTGGTGGTCACTGTCAGCAAAACTCTGCACTGTACTCCTCCTATATAATATACTGGTGGTCCCCAGTCCTCACAATAAAGCAGTGTGAGCACAGATATATGCAGCACACTGAGCACAGATATGAAACATAGAAACATAGAATTTGACGGCAGATAAGAACCAATTGGCCCATCTAGTCTGTCCCTTTTTTTTATCCTTTAGGTAATCTCAACCCTTTTTGAACCTTAATTCTTTGTAAGGATATTCATATGCCTATCCCAAGCATGTTTAAATTGCTCTACAGTCTTAGCCTCTACCACCTTTGATGGGAGACTATTCCACTTATCCACTACCCTTTCTGTGAAGTAATTTTTCCTTAAATTTCCCCTGAACCTCCCCCCCTCCAGTCTCAGTGTATGTCCTCGAGTTCTAATACTTCTCTTCCTTTGAAGAATGTTTCCCTCCTGAACTTTGTTAAGACCCTTGATATATTTGAAAGTTTCTATCATGTCTCCCCTTTCCCTTCTCTCGTCCAAACTATACATGTTAAGATCTTTTAGCCTTTCTGGGTACGTTTTGTGATGTAGGCCATGCACCATTTTAGTTGCCCTTCTTTGTACACTCTCTAATGTATTTATATCCTTCTGGAGATATGGTCTCCAGAACTGGACACAGTATTCCAGATGGGGCCGCACCAATGACATATACAGTGGCATTATCACTTCTTTTTTCCTGCTACTGATTCCTCTCCCTATGCAACCAAGCATCTGACTTGCCTTTCTCATTGCTTTGTTGCATTGCTTTCCTGCCTTCAAGTCACTTGAAATAGTGACTCCTAAATCCCTTTCCTCCTCAGTAGTTTCCATTATAGTACCCTTGATACTATATTTAGCCTTTGGGTTTTTGAGACCCAAGTGCATGATTTTGCATTTTTTAGCATCAAACTGTAGTTGCCACGTTCTTGACCATTTCTCAAGCCTAGCTAGGTCATCAATCATTTGTTTTACCCCTCCTGGTGTGTCTACCCTGTTGCATATCTTTGTATCATCTGCAAAAAGGCATACCTTCCCTTCAATACCATCTGCAATGTCACCAACAAAGATATTAAAGAGAACTGGACCAAGTACAGATCCCTGGGGTACTCCACTGGTAACATTTCCCTCCATAGATTGCACTCCATTAACTACAACTGTCTGTGTCCTATCCTGCAACCAGGTTCTTATCCATTTAACTGTTTTATAATCCACCCCCACGCTTTCAAGTTTATTTAGCAGTCTGCGATGTGGGACAGTGTCAAATGCCTTACTAAAGTCTGGATATGCTACATCTACAGCTCCCCCTTGATCTATTATTTTCATCACAGAGTCAAAAAAGTCAATAAGATTTGTTTGGCATGATCTACCACCAGTAAATCCATGCTGTTTTGGATCCTGTAAGTGGTTTGATTTAAGATATTCCACAACTATTTCTTTTAATAGTTTTTCCATTACTTTCCCCACTACTGATGTAAGGCTTACTGGTCTGTAGTTACTTGCTTCTTCCTTGCTTCCACTTTTGTGCAGTGGAACTACATTTGCTCTTTTCCAGTCCTCTGGAATGGCACCTGTATTAAGTGACTGGTTAAATAATTCTGTTAATGGTGTAACCAGCACATCTTTTAGCTCTTTGAGTATCCTTGGGTGTATCCCATCTGGTCCCATTGATTTATCCACTTTTAGTTGTGAAAGTTCTGTTAGGACCTTCTCCTCTGTAAATGTACTTTCATCTACCTTATTTTTATGAATGTCCTTGCAACTTAACTGTGGGCCCCATCCCTTCTTCTGTAGTAAATACTGAGCAAAAATAATTATTTAGGTGATCTGCTATTGCCTTGTCTCCCTCCACCAAATTCTCACTTTCTGTCTTAAGTCTTATTATTCCTCCATTTGATTTTCTCCTTTCACTTATATACTTAAAAAAAAGTTTTGCCCCCTTTATCTACTGACTGGGCCATTTTTTCCTCAGCTTCTGCCTTTGCACGTCTGATCACTTTCTTAGCATCCTTCTGTCTGTCAAGATACACCTCTTTGTCATTATTATTTTGAGTCTGTTTGTATTTCCTAAAAGCCATCTTTTTTGCTTTCACACTAGTTGATACTTCTTTTGTGAACCACACTGGTTTCCTTTTCCTGGTGCTTTTCCTAACCCTTTTGATACAAAGATCAGTTGCACTTAGTATTGCACTTTTCAGTTTTTCCCACCTCTCCTGCACTCCTTCCAAGTTCCACCAGTCCGCCAATGAATCACTTAAACATCTCCCCATTTTTGCAAATTCAGCATTTCTAAAATCCAACACCTTTGTTTTTGTGTGACAGGAGTTGGATCCTGTCTTTATACTAAACCATACTGCTTGATGATCACTAGATCCCAGGTGCTCACCCACATATATGTCGGATATCCATCACCATTTGTAAGAATTAAATCTAATATTGAATCTTTGCGAGTGGGCTCCGTCACCAATTGCTTGAGAGATGCTCCTTGTAAGGAATGTAGAAATTTGCCACTTGTAGCTGAATTTGCAAAAGACCCCTCCCAATTAACATCAGGTAAATTAAAGTCTCCCATGATTATGACTTCTCCCTTTAAAGCCATTTTAGTGATGTCCAAAAATAGGTTTCTGTCCAAATTCTGCCCCTGGCCTGGTGGTCTATAGATCACCCCAATGCGAATAACATCCTTCTCCCCGGTTTCTATGGTGACCCAAAGGGCCTCAGTTTTGTCTTCAATATTTTGTATTAAAGTAGCATTTATGCTTTTTTTCACATACATTGCTACCCCTCCTCCTATTCTTCCTATTCTATCCTTCCTAAATAAATTGTATCCTGGTATAGCTATGTCCCAGTCATGATTTTCATTGCACCATGACTCTGTAATTGCCACAAAATCCAGGTTATCCCTTGTCATTATCGCAATTAGCTCTGGAATCTTGTCTCCTAAGCTCCTAGCATTTGCACACATAGCTTTAAGAATTTTGTCTGTGCATTTGTTATTAGTAGCCATGTCCAGACTTTACAAAATAAATGACAAGTTTAGCGTTGAAATTACCTGTTTGGGGATGTTGCTCAGTGTTTGATATACATATATATATATATATATAGCTGCTGCAAACGGATCGGCACTCACCTAGCTGGTGATATCATGCTCCGGTGCCATCTGGAAAACCATTTTTACCAACAACTCTAATACATACAGCGGCACTCGGAGGCTTGTTAAAATTGCATAAGTGCTTTTACTGGATCATGGTTACAATTTGCATTCCAACGTTTCGGGGCATAAACCACCCCTTTGTCAAGGTGAGCAAACAAAAGTGAATGTGAAACAGAACAACGTACCTTTATGTGTGAGGAGGACCCGTCGGCGGGAAGAACAGCTGCGTGCAGAGAAAGTGAGTGGCTTCCGTCTAGCTAGTGTGACGTGTGTGCAGGAAGCTGTGATCAGGTGATCACGTTGCTCGGTGCGGCTCTCCGGCGTTGTCATGGTAGCCTCCAGTAAACGGAAGTGGCAAGGCGTTCTCATCGTGGTCATGGCAACCAGGAAACTCCGTGTGCTCGCATCCTGAGCGGGATCACTGATTAAAGCTGTGGAGTGTAATTGATTAAATATGGAACCAAATGAATTATGTGTATGAAAATCTGCTAAACCGTACTGAAAAACACTTAATGTGTGGATTATACATTAGACAAGTGTATGTGCTCAGAAAAAATGCTACTGTTTGGACTAATACTAGCTACTGAATCTAAGGGGAAGAAACAGGGGGAGAAAGAAGAAGATGTGGTTGTTGTATTTAAGTGTATATGTCCATAATAAGTGAATGTGTGTCCGCCGGGTATATGTAGTTACTAATTGACATGTCATAAAACACATACTCATTCTGTGCTCAAGAATCTGGATGGTATACTTATACAATCGTCAATCATAAATATCTACTATATTAGTCATGGCCTGACCAATCTGTGCCCATTGTAGAGACAGGCATAGTGTTTGTAGGTGGAAAGTTACTCAAAAAACACTCCATTGAATCCTGTCATTTAGGCCCGTCGGTCTGGTGGTATTAAGTTTAAATTGCCATCGCGCTTCTAATTTCAGTAGAGAACCAGCTCTATCGCCCCCTCGAATGCTCTTCGGGATGTGATCGATAATTTGGAAGTTCAGTTCGCTCAGAGAGTGTCCACATTCCGCATAATGCCTGGCTACAGGTTGTTCGGACTTTCGCTGGCTAAGTGCTCCCTTAACTGCGACCTGTGCATTGCAAAACGTTCCCTGGCTGTGCGCACTGTCTTACCCACATATTGCAATTTGCATGGGCAAGTTATTAAGTAAACTACATGCGTGGTGGTACATGTAAGGACATGCCGTATAGAGTAAGTTTGGCCAGTGGCACTGGATATAAACGCTCCTCCCGTGGTCATGTATTTGCATGTTTCACATCCCAGGCACTTGTAGCACCCGGGGGTTCTAGACAGAAACGTGTTGGATGGAGGAGGTTTAAAGTTCGTAATGTCTGTATGTACTACGAAGTCTCTAACGGTTTTGCCCTTGGTGTGACATACCATGGGTCGTTTCTTGTGCAATGTGGAGAGTTTTTGATCGGTCGCTACAATAGGCCATAAGGCTCTCAGAGCCCTAGGTACCACGGGGCTGGTGGTATTAAATTTAGAGACAAAAGGTATACTTTGTGTTGCCTCCTTTGGTTGCGGCTTCAGGAGATCATCCCTTTTGCTAGACGCTACCCTTTTCTCCATGTCCCGTAACATCTTGCGTTGATATCCTCTGTTCGCAAAACGTTGGGTTACGTCTGAAAGTGCTTCCTTGAGTGCAGAGGGGTTGCTGGTAATTCTAGCTGCCCGAATGTACTGGGATTTTGGTAGTCCTTTCTTTAAGGCCACGGGGTGATGACTGTTGTACCTAAGCAGCGTGTTTTTATCGGTGGGTTTATGGTAAAGATCTGTTTCTGAGTTTCTCCCCCTGTTTCTTCCCCTTAGATTCAGTAGCTAGTATTAGTCCAAACAGTAGCATTTTTTCTGAGCACATACACTTGTCTAATGTATAATCCACACATTAAGTGTTTTTCAGTACGGTTTAGCAGATTTTCATACACATAATTCATTTGGTTCCATATTTAATCAATTACACTCCACAGCTTTAATCAGTGATCCCGCTCAGGATGCGAGCACACGGAGTATCCTGGTTGCCATGACCACGATGAGAACGCCTTGCCACTTCCGTTTACTGGAGGCTACCATGACAACGCCGGAGAGCCGCACCGAGCAACGTGATCACCTGATCACAGCTTCCTGCACACACGTCACACTAGCTAGACGGAAGCCACTCACTTTCTCTGCACGCAGCTGTTCTTCCCGCCGACGGGTCCTCCTCACACATAAAGGTACGTTGTTCTGTTTCACATTCACTTTTGTTTGCTCACCTTGACAAAGGGGTGGTTTATGCCCCGAAACGTTGGAATGCAAATTGTAACCATGATCCAGTAAAAGCACTTTTTGCAATTTTAACAAGCCTCCGAGTGCCGCTGTATGTATTAGAGTTGTTGGTATATATATATATATATATATATATATATATATATATATATATATATGTCTATAGACCGGCACTCACTCCATAAACAACATCGTGCCCTGGTGCCCTCCAATGGATTAATGCAGAGAAAACATAATAGCAGGCGGCACTCAAAGGGTCTGAACAACCTAAATGAAGACACTGCGGACACAGTGTATGGTCTGACGTTTCGGAATTTTAATTCCTTTTTCAAAAAAACAGTTCTTTGAAAAAGGAATTAAAATTCCGAAACGTCAGACCATACACTGTGTCCGCAGTGTCTTCATTTAGGTTGTTCAGACCCTTTGAGTGCCGCCTGCTATTATGTTTTCTCTCTCTCTCTCTCTCTCTCTCTCTCTCTCTCTCTCTCTCTCTATCTATATATATATATATATATATATATAAAATCAAATTTTTTTTACTAATCAGGAATCACACTGTTTCCTTTACACCATGAATACACCTCCCTAAATGTAAAGATATAGTACACCTGACCACAATGACCAAATGATCAAAGGAGGTAAACACCAGAGAGCATGCAATAATAAACTATGTTTCACTGTGCAACTTCCCCACACATGCAATGGCAATTACAAGCCAATTATTACATCAAAAAACATACATGAGTTTGCATAAGAGAGAGCTGTAGTGAGCAGTTTGGGGATGTCTTTTCATAGTGTAAAAAGACAGATAACATTGGTACAGGTGAGAATTCATATGGTTTTGGTAAGCTATAGACATAGATTTGAGTAGTTGTGGATGAAGTGGAAAGGTCTAGTAGCATTCCTAACACAGATTTAAGTTCTAAGTATGGGTTACTCAGGCTGGAGTAGTTTGATGTGTAGAGGAACTGGACTCACATTTGTTTGAAAGCTGTCCTTTAGTGGTCCAGATTGTGGATAGGTTGTTGTCCTTCTGTTTTCCTTCGGTTTAACGTCGGTGTAACGTCGAAATTATTTTTAAATTTGTAGTTATCCTTTGAATAATGTCCTTTGAAGTAATGGCCCACAAGCCAACGACCTAAGCCTTTCTGATGTTCTTTAAGTAATGGACCAAGCATGTGAATACACTGATTGCACCCAAACTCCAATGAACCCTCCCCCAGCAATGACTAGTAATAAAACACTCTTAAAAAAACAAGCAAACAAACCAACCAACTGAGATTTAACACAGTCATGCCCTCATGCCTATACTCAGGAGATAACGTTCCAATTTATCAATAGCAACCCATCATGTGCATAAGCAATCTAATTTAAAAGCAGAGGCCTTATGCCTACAGCAATGCTATAATTCTTAATAACCAATTTGCTAATTACTATTTCAGTGCAATCAGTAGTATGGAGTGTTTTTCAGGCAGACAACGTATACTGGTGGTCACTGTCAGCAAAACTCTGCCCTGTACTCCTCCTATATAATACAGCTGTTCCCCAGTCCCCACAATTAAGCAGTGTGAGCACAGATATATGCAGCACACTGCGCACAGATATGGAGCGTTTTTTTTCAGGCAGAGAACGGATAAAACTGGTGGTCACTGATCAGCAAAACTCTGCACTGTACTCCTCCTATATTATTAATATACAGCTGCTCCCCAGTCCCCACAATTAAGCAATAAGCAAGCACAAATATTTGCATCAACAATACACGGAGAGGACGCCAGCCACGTCCTCTCCCTAACATTTCCAATGCACAAGTGAAAATGGCGGCGACGCGCGGCTGCTTATATAGAATCCGAATCTCGCGAAAATCCGACAGCGCAATGATGACGTTCGGCGTGCTCGGGTTAACCGAGCCATACGGGAGAATCCGAGTATGCCTCGGACCCGTGTAAATGGGTGAAGTTCGGGGGGGTTCGGTTTCCGAGAAACCAATCCCGCTCATGACTACTGTAAATAAAATGATACTTACAAGAAATCCGGGGTAGATCGGTCCTCTTCTTAACAGTTATAATCCAGGGACTTGGGAAAATAAAAAAACGGAATACCCGAACCACGCACTGAAAGGGGATCCATGTTTACACATGGATCTCCTTTCCCCGACTGGCGGGCCCCCCGTGACTGCTGTCAAAGAGGGTCCCTTCAGACAATCAGGGAGCGGAACGTCATAGCACTCTCCTGATTGGCTGTGCATGCGCAAAGTTCCCACCATTGGATATAATGGAGCACCTCTGTGCTACATTGTATCTACAGTGAGCCGCCTGACTGACAGTTCAGGCACGCACAGCCAATCAGGAGAGTGCCATGACATGGCGCTTCCTGATTGGCTGAAGGGACCCTCTTTGACAGCAGTCACATGGGGTCCCGCCAGTCGGGGAAAGGGGATCCATGTTTAAACATGGATCCCCTTTCAGTGCGTGGTCCAGGTATTCCATTTTTATATTTTCCCAAGTCCCTGGATTATAACTGTTAAGAAGAGGACCCATCTACCTCAGAGTTTTTGTAAGTATCATTTTATTTACAGGTACCCTGGGATTCTACTGGACAAGGGGACCGACTGCTTTGTGTCAACATAGGTAAGTATGTATGTATGTAAGTGTGCATGTATGTTTAATATAATGTTACTACATTACTGAAATTGCTCGGATTTTGCGTCCCACCACCTGTGATCTGGAACCAGCCTCAACCAAGCTTCTAATAGGTTGTATGGATATAATTGGTCCTGTCTTTGCAAAAATTGTTCAATGCTCGTTGCAGACAGGCATATTTCCTGGACCCCTAAAGGAAGCAATTGTTAGACCTCTTCTTAAAAAAACTAATTTAGATCCCCACTGCATGACCAACTATAGACCGGTATCAAACCTTCCTTTTCTAGGAAAGGTTATTGAGAAAGTGGTTTCAAATCAACTGGAAACCCGCCTGACAACCCATGATATCTATGATCCATTCCAAGCAGGATTCAGGAGAAGACATAGCACTGAAATAGCCCTGGTGTGTGTGTTAAATGATCTTCTGACGGCAAGAGACAGAGGCAACTGTTCAATATTAATCCTTCTGGATCTCTCGGCAGCATTTGATACCATGGACCATGGGCTTCTGATTGAGCATCTGATACATTTTTGTGGACTGGATGGCACGGTCCTAAATTGGTTCAAATCATTTATCACAGGCAGGTCACAGAGAGTATCGTCTGGATTATACTCATCACCACCAGTGCCATTGCCATGTGATGTCCCACAAGGTTCTATACTATCCCCCATGCTTTTTGCAGTATACATGCTCCCGCTGGGTGAAATAATCAGGCGCCATGGGCTAGTCTACCACTGCAATGCAGATGATACACAACTGTACTTGTCCTTTGCTCCGGGCACTGATAACCCAATAGCAACCCTAAATGGCTGTCTAGCTGAGCTCCAGGAGTGGATGAGTGCTAATTGGCTGCGACTGAACCCGGATAAAACAGAGGTCCTTATGATAGGACCGCTACATCAAAGGACAAGACTGCAGCATAGCCAACCAACTGGACTTACACTCTGGGATTCGAAATTACAAACCACTGATCGTGTGCGGAATCTTGGCGTTGTCCTGGATGGTGACTTGTGACTTAAACATCAGATATCAGCCACAATCAAATACTCATTCTTCCACCTGAGGAACATAGCCAGAATCAAGCACTTAATTCCCTCAGATGATCTGCCAAAAGTCATCCACGCATTTGTATCATCTCGATTAGACTACTGTAATGCCCTCTACCTTGGTCTCCCAGCAAAAGAATTGCACCGCTTACAGCTGGTTCAAAACACAGCTGCCAGGCTGTTAACCAACCAGCCCCGTTCTAGCCACATAACACCCATACTCTACTCCCTTCACTGGCTGCCTATAAGATGGCGAATCATCTTCAAGATTGGCTTACTGAGTTTCAAAGTACTACATGACCAGGGCCCAAGGTACCTGAAGCAGCTACTGACCCCATACTGCCCCACTCGATTACTGCGATCTGTAGATGAAGGACTTTTAGCAGTACCTAGAATCTCCCGTAATTCATCTGGGGGTCGAGCTTTTAGTCATGCCGCTCCGACTCTATGGAACTCACTTCCCCGCACAGTGTGAGAGGCCCCAACTATAGAATCCTCCAAAAGTAGACTCAAGACTTTCCTTTTTACTCAAGCATTCCCATAATTGTCCCTTTAGTATCTCCATGCTTCTGTATTTTATGAAAATCTGTTCTGTACTTCATTATTTTCTGTACTATATTATGCTATGTATCTGTTAAGCGCCTTGAGTCCTATTGGAGAAAGAGCGCTATATAAATAAAATGATTATTATTATTATTATTATTATTATTACTATCACGGTGTGTGTGTTTTGTTTTTATTTGGGTATTTTTTTGTAGTAGAACTACAGGTACCAGTGGGCCTGTTTCCCCCCGCATGCTGGTACTTGTGGTTCTCCAAGTACCAGCTTGCGGGGGAGGCTTGCTGGGAATTGTTGTTCTGCTACAAAAAACAATATTCTTTTTTTTTACACAAAAGGCTATCAGCCTCCCATCTGCCGCCCTTGGATGGGGGGGCAGCTTCGGGCTCCACCCCTAGCCCTTGGGTGGCTGGAGGGGGGACCCCTTGATTTAAGGGGTCCCCACTCCTCCAATGTACCCCGGCCAGGGGTGACTAGTTGGTGATTTAATGCCAGGGCCGCTGGGACCAATATAAAAGTGTCCCCCGGCTGTGGCATTATCTCTCTGACTAGTGGAGCCCGGTGCTGGTGGAAAAAATACGGGGGACCCCTACGTTTTTTGTCCACCGTATTTTTTGCACCAGGACCAGGCGCAGAGCCCGGTGCTGGTTGTTAAAATATGGGGGAACCCCTGACAATTTCCCCCCCGTATTTTTACAACCAGGACCGGCTCAAAGAGCCCGAGGTCGGTTATGCTTAGGAGGGGGGACCCCACGCAATTTTTTCCCCTGATTTTTAACTCTTTCACACCCCTTCCCACTGATAAGCATGCACGGATCTCAATGATCCGTGCATGCCTATCAGAACACGATTAAAAAAAAGCAGGTCTATTTGAAAACTGCTTTTTTTTACGATTTTTATTTTTTCACGGCAGTGTTTGGCTATTGCCGGCAGTGATTGTGAATTCGAATTTTTAGTAAATTACCGAGTTGTATAAAATAACTGCCGTGTTTGACCGATGGTGTATTCATTCGTATTTTTTTCTTTAACTTCAAAAAAAATATGAATGCCCTCATCACTGCCGAGATTTGAGTTTAGTAAATTCCCGAGATGACACTTTGATGAAAAAACACCAACTCGGTCAAAATCGGGAGCTTAGTAAATATACCCCATAGTCTCAAACTGCTAGACGCACTATCTTTTTGCGAATGAGCATTAGGTGCAGGCCCACCATCAGAGGGTGCTGTGGGTACAGTCGTCCCGGGCCCGGCCTCTCTGACAGAGACGAGAGGGCCCGGGCCGCTCATGCCGCTGCCCGCCGTCCGCCCGCTGCCGTCCTTCCGACTGCGGCCATGAGTGCTCGTCCGTCTCTCAGCAGTCTTCTGATCAGCCCCCCCCCCCCTCCCCACACACATGCAAGGTCCCTGACGGTGACTAATTGACAGCTGCTGTCTCAGCGCCGCTGCTACTCGGCATTGCTCTGTGCTCTGCAGCTGCTTTTGGAGTGTATTCTTCTGAGAGGGCTGAGCTGACTGACTTCTACTGTTGAGAAGACAACGGGCAGCATCAGCAGATGAGGGAGCGGACAGCCTGGGCTTAGTGACTGTAAGTAAGCCCTGCTCCCTCACTGAAATAGTGCCGCAATTTGCGGGTAAATGGGGAAGGGGAGGGGCCTAATGCCGCAAAATGCCCACCCCTGTCACAGACCTGATCTTGTGGTGTGGCCTGCTACAGGTAGACTAGTGCCTCACTCCTGTCTCTCCCCCTCCCCCTCTCTCCCCCTTCTCGCTCTCCCTGACACTCTCTCCCCTCTCTCACTCTCCCTGACACTCTCTCCCCCCTCTCGCTCTCCATGACACTCTCTCCCCCTCCCGCTCTCCCTGACTCTCCCCTCTCTCTCTCCCTGACACTCTCTCCCCCTCTCACTCTCCATGACACTCTCTCCCCCTCTCGCTCTCCCTGACAATATATATTTATTTTTAATTTTGTTTATTTATATATATTTTTATTTTATTTTATAAAAAAAATTGTGGGGGAGGGGAGGGGGCGGGCTGCCTATTTGGCCAGTCCCGGGCCCCATAATTTTCTGATGGCAGCCCTGATTAGATGTTATAACAGGCTCTGCAACCTTTGGGCAGACTCACTCACGCCACAATAACAAACTATGATACTAGATTGATAGACTTACAAGGTGTTAGGGGCATATTAGACATTATAAGTGCACCAGACGAGTTCATTATTGTTAATAAATCTGCAGGGTAATCCATCATTTACATACAATTGAAGGATGATATATACCTGCATGGAATTTTCAGTATAACTAGTGCTTATGGAAGTGGATTGAGGAGCCCGATAAATTTCCAAATGATGGTCATAAAGCCACTGTGCAATTTAGGGTATAATTATATAGCAGATCTACTTCACATAAACAGATGTATTGCCATGTACACAGGATATGAATTTAAACAACTTTAATAACCCTAATAATTAAATTGCTTCAATTTGGGGATACATACCCTGGGTTTGGGTCTCATAATAGTTGGCTGATATTGTGATACAATTTTTACAATGCGATGTATACAGCTTTAATCAGAATATAGGGGAACATATCTGTATAGTAAATGGAAGATCTGCCCTCTAAGGTTTTCTCAATACCGAGAGGATAATTTATTGCACAGATTGCATATTTTCATGGGTTATACAGCGTATTCTGTTCACTATGAATTTGATATACACATTTCTGATGTTGGTTACCCTATTAATGCCAGCAAATATCCAATAGTTAAGTTCTACTGGCAAGTGTTTATAGAGTCTTGGTCCCATGGTGTGTTCACACAGACAATAGAAATCAGGATATAGAAATAAATGTGACACAGTGGGGGAGATTCAAATGTTTGAAAAGTCAGTTGGGAGTCTGTTTTTTCTTATCTAGTAGACAGGAAAAAACAGACACCCAACTGACTTTTCAGACATTTTAATCTCCCCCCAGTGAATTTGTTTTATTGTTATTTGTAAGTTTTATTGATGTCATTTTTGTCATATATTTTTCACATTATAAAGGAATTTAAAATGTCAATATTAAAAGTTATTTTTTAGATATACACTCTCTCCTACAGTGCGCCAACAAAGAGACAATCCTTTTTTCTTTACACTGTCAGTTTCCAAACTTTATTGTCTATGGCAGCACCCCCAATGTACAATTGGAAATTAATTCACACTATACATGCAAATTGGTGATTCCATATTGCATATTTATTGAATTGGTGATTCAGTGCATAGGACATCCATATCCTTTTTTCCCTCTTATGTAACACTGTTGTATAGGTTGGTTAGCCAACTTTCTTTTCCTCTTGCACAGCATCTAATGATTATTTAAAATGATCTGTATCAATTTATTATATTCTACTTATATTAATAACCCGATTGAGATCCCAGAGTAAGAATGGCAACATTTAATTTGACTAAAGATTTGGACGATGGGCCTAATTCTGAGTTGATCGCAGCATCAAATGTGTTAGCAGTTGGGCAATACCATGTGCACTGCAGGAGGGGCAGATCAAACATGTGCAGAGAGAGTTAGATTTGGGTGTGGCGTGTTCAAACTGAAATCTAAATTGCAGTGTAAAAATAAAGCAGCCAGTATTTACCCTGCACAGAAATAAAATAACCCACCCAAATCTAACTCTTTCTGCACGTTATATCTGCCCCCCTGCAGTGCACATGGTTTTGCCCAATTGCTAAAAAAATTCCTGCTGCGATCAACTTGGAATTAGGCCCCATATGCGAGAAAGACTCTTTAGTGGAGTTGATATGTTGTTGGATGAGGATATGACATCGATCGATCCACTTAGTAGGGATTGGATAGATGATCTCTACTCACTGAAACAGATCCTTATGAAGCAAAGTAAGACCTGGTGAAACAAAACAACTTTTGACAGCGACATTAGAAATAATGTGACACTGAGGGGTTTAAGACCGAAAGTTTTTCTGGCTTTTGAATTGGCCAATAAGGATCTACAGAAAGAATGGGAGAATACCTTAACACAATGTTCAAAAGACCTCATTAAGATCCTTATAAAACACAATGAAATTCTTCTTAATAGATACGCACAAGAGATCACAGTGTTGGGAGATAAACTTAAGAAGTTTGAAACCCTGGATAAATTCCAAGCAACTTATAATAACTATAAAAAAAGAGATTGATTAATTTGAGAAAGTTATCATTGAGAGAAAACGCAGAAAGTTGCATAGGATCAAAACGGGTTTTGCACAGAACAAAGCACATTGGTGGTCATTCCGAGTTGATCACTCGCTAGCTGTTTTTAGCAGCCGTGTAAACGCTATGCCGCCTCCCACTGGGAGTGTATTTTAGCTTAGCAGAAGTGCGAACGAAAGGATCGCAGAGCGGCTACAAAGTTTTTTTGTGCAGTTTTAGAGTAGCTCAAAACCTACTCAGCGCTTGCGATCACTTCAGACTGTTCAGTTCCTGTTTTGACATCACAAACATGCCCTGCGTTCGCCCAGCCACGCCTGTGTTTTTCCTGGCATGCCTGCGTTTTTTTGAACACTCCCTGAAAACGGTCACTTGACACCTAGAAACGCCCACTTCATGTCAATCACTCTGCGGTCAGCAGTGTGATTGAAAAGCTTGGCTAGACACTGTGTGAAACTACGTCGTTCATTGAAAAAGTACGTTGTGCGTGCGCATTGCGCCGCATACGCATGTACAGAAGTGCCGTTTTTGTGTCTCATCGCTGCACAGCGAATGAATGCACCTAGCGATCAACTCGGAATGACCACCATAGATGGAAAACTTATGGGTCACGAGCGAGAACTCACAGCATCTCTAACTACACAACCTCGGATGTTGATTCCTCAAAAGGTGAAGGCCCTATCAGCATATTCAACAGAGAATGGGGCAGGAATTTTTTTTTAGAGAGAACCCCACAGGAAATCCGAGTGGGCATAGGTCGAGAAAGTATAAGATCAGGAGGGGGAAGGGGGGAAAGAAGAAAGCGAGATATGCGCGATTGGAGAGAGGAATCCAGAGAGCAGAGGAGATACAGGAAATAACATCTGATGATTTGCGAATCATAAACTTGACATAGAGAATTCTCATATCAGATCAAATTTCTCTGTTGTCCAAAGGACTCTATTTTTCCCGTCAATAGACCTGACAGGTTTGAATGTGAGTAGGATCTTCAACTTTTCACAAGAAAAATTCTTCTGAAAAAATTCTTTAAAAATAAAGAATCATTTTATGAACAGACCCTTTCCCTGCATGGATCTACATCAGCAACGATATCAACTATGGAAGATCAATCTATCCTTAGAATACTAGAAGAACTTGATACTGAGAGTGAAGAAGGCCCTTATGAATTACAACCCTTCGACGTATCAAAAATCAAGAAGAGGTCTTTAAAATCTGTCCACCGTTTAAGGTCTTTTTAGATCTAGTATCCAGGGATCTAGATGCTTTGTTTAAACAACAAAACTTCTATAAACTCAACAATGATAATTTAACAAAGGGTGAAAGATCTGCTCTTAAACATATCTCCCAATGGCAAGATACCATCATCAAGCCCTCTGATAAGGGGGGCAATGTAGTCTTATGGCCACGAACTATCTATGTAAAGGAATTGAATAAACAATTGAGAGACCTGTCATGTTATAAAACTTTGATCTTTAGCCCAACTTCTGATTTTCTAACTCAATATACCAACATTATTTCACAGGCAGTGGCTCAAGGGACCATTTCCAGAAAAGACTTTGAATTTCTGAGAAATTATAAACCTGTAACCCATACACTATACCTACTCCCTAAAATCCACAGGAATGAGATTACACCTCCAGGAAGACCAATAGTCTCTGGCATGGGAAGCCTGACAAAAAAAGTGAGTATTTATGTCGATCAATTCTTGCAACACATTGTTCTGTCTCTACCTTCCTATGTCAGGGACACAACTGATTTCTTAATGAGACTCTAAAATATTTAATGTAGCACCAGGAAATTGTTTAGAAACTTACGGCATCGAGAGTCTGTATACTAGCATTGACCACACAAAAGGAATAGAAGTGGTAAAGTTCTTTCTCGATATGAGCATTAAACATGACTTTAATGCTTTTCTCCTTTCCCTATTGGAGTTTATACTCACAAAATTTATTTCACATGTGATGATTGGTACTATCTCCAGGTTAGAGGCACAGTGATGGGGACGGCTTGTGCCCCCACATACGCTGACCTCTACCTGGGATGGTGAGAAAGAGAGACGGTCTTCAAGGTAAACCATGAGAAATATACTGACCATATTTTACTTTGCCTGAGGTATATTGATGACGTTCTCATCCTTTGGGATGGGGACCAAGACCTATTGGAGGAATTCGTAACCATCCTCAATAGAAATTATTTGAATTTGAAGCTCACAGGCGAAATAAGTCAGGACACAGTTAACTTTTTGGATCTTACTTTTTAAAGATCGAGGGAGATGGATCAATTTCAACTGACATGTTCAGGAAGAAAATTGCTACCAACAGTATTCTGCATTCGAGCAGCTCACACTTGCCTATGACTATCAGAGGCATACCCAAATGTGAACTATTACATACAAAGAGAAACTGCTCTAATTCAACCAATTTTTCTATGAGGGAACAACAGTTGGTAGGCAGATTGAAACAGAGAGGGTATAGTAACAGGATCATAAAGACAGTGAAACGTGATATCAAAACCTACTCTAGAGAATCTTTACTTGCACCTAAAATCAAAATTCTAAGGGAGGAACCTGTGTGGTTTATTGGCACATTTAATAATAAGTGGCATGAAATCAATACCATCTTACAGAACCATTGGCCAGTTTTGAATACCGATAATTATCTTAATGAGATTTTACCCGATAAAGTACAAACCAGTTGGAGAAGATACCACAATTTGAAAGATATATTGGTTAGGAGTCATCTACCATCTCAAAAAAGACCAATCCATCATAAAAAAGGTTCCTTTTGCTGCAGGCAATGTAAAGCCTGCCAATATATGATCCTGAAGACTTATTATGAAGATGGGTATGGCAAAAAGTGGGACATCGAGAGCTATATCGATTGTACTACACCAGGAGTGGTGTACCAATTGATATGCCCTTATGGTATGATATATATCTGCAAGACAATTAGACCATTTGAAGTAAGATTACTTGAACATGCCAGGAGTATCAGAAATGCCAGGCAAGATAAAATGAGATTTAAATCATTGACCCCAGTGGCCACCCATTTCTTGCAACATCATAATGGGATCCCGAAGAGCCTTCAGGCTTTCAGCCTGAAACATTTTGAATCAAATATTCGAGGTGGTGATATAGATGGGGATCTCCTCAGGTTTGAAAGCAAGATTATATTCTTGATGGGAAGCCAACTTCCAAAAGTACTAAATGAAAGTATTAGTTACTTACTTTTTTTCAGCTATTCATTATGGGGAAGCCAATCTCCAAACAGGACTGAACGAGAATACCTGTTACATAAAAAATTATATTACTTTTTTTTTTTTTTGTAAGAATCTATTGAGTGTCAGCTATTCAATTTACATATTTTTTGGGGAGGTTAGATCTTGAGGGGTACTTCATGTGTTTGTTTTGAGATCTCTTTGAATTTAATTACTTACCTGATTTATGCCATCAGATTATAATGGAGATTCCTTTGGCCTCATGATTATCATTCACCATAAAGTAGACAGAATAACCCAGATTTTTTATTTTTCTAGATTATTATAAATCTTCCCAGCAGGAAACCAACATTGAGTGAATTCAACACCTACTCATTCCTTATGAGAACTAAGGGGATATCAATATCTTATGGGAGAGATAGGTATTAACCCACACTATAAGTGTCTACTTAGGGTTCTTAGAATTAATTATTTAAGTTTTTTGGGGTTATTAAAATAAACTATAACTGGGAATTATTTCAGAATTATTACTATTACATGTGATGGAATAGATGAGGTGGATGAAGGCCATGATATTTGTTTACATAAGTGTCGGCACATTTTTGTGTGAATCAAGAGGGGGGTACATATTAAGGGTTAATCCAATATGCATATAAGTACATTTACATAATATCATGATGACATTAATTTTTATTATTCACATGATTGGATTTATTGGAGAATCTGGAAATTTGGCAGATTATCAAAGTATTTTGAGCACACCACTTATTATTGTATTTTTTTCACCTATAATTAACTTTTATCTGTAGTTACTTTATTATTTTTCACGAGTTTTCACCTTCACTTTATATTACACAAGAATCACGCACAACTAGTAGAAATACCATTTCTTTTATTACAATTAACACATTATTTTCATATTACACACTTATAACACAGTCACTTACACTATAGTCTAATTTGTACACAACTTAATTGATGTAATGGATATTTTTATATTTATCATTACATTAATAATGTATTTGAGTACCCATAATAAATAATAACTCCAAAATATGATTTAATATTTAATATCTAACACATTATACCAATATATATATATATATATATATATATATATATATCCCCCTTCTAATATCATATTATTTTAACAAAGATATAAAGGGATTTTCAATAAAGAATCCCTGCCTATAAACAAATACAGGTAAATTATAGTTGTTTAAAACCATACAAAGTATATACAAGCCTTACAAAACCTTATTCCATGTGGATGAATATATTTTAATCTATATACCTCTCAGTAGAAAGTCCTGTCTGATTCATTTTAAGCTGATACCTGGGTTCCGGGATGCTGTCGGAACTGGCCGCGGACACTGAATAACATAGCAACATGAGATCTTGTGCTGGCCATACACTTGTGCGATTGCTTTCAACGTGAGATCGGGCCCGATTTCCCTTGAAGCTCACCTTGAGACAAATCTCATCGAAAGTGCATTTTTACTGCATTCGATGCGCATACAATACTGAGATTTATCTCATGCCCCTTACGACCGGAAATCGACTGGTATCGTATGATCGAATTCGAGCTCATCTCATGCTGACCAAAAGCACACCAGATTTATCTGCCAGATTAAGAAAATTTTAAATAGTGGTCTGGCCTATATGGGGGATATTTAAACCTTTGAGGACTTGAAGTGTGATATATATTGCAGCGTACCTGAAGTCTCACGCCTGTCCGGTTGCGGCCTCTCTGATCGTACGATTCTTGCTTGCCGCGGCGTCTGTCGGAATCTTGCGTAGGGCAGCTGCGTAGGACCTGGGCAGAAGGACGGGGATACCCCAATACAAGCAACACCCCCCTTAGTGCACAATAAGTACTATGGTGGGACACGGTAACAAAGGTTTATTGCGCCACTTACATAACATGAGTTACTGGGTAGTACATTTAGCATATTTCTGTAAGGCACATCTCTAAATACTATACATCATATGCATACTAAAACAGGTCATGACAACAAAAGCGCAACGACATTCTCATACCTAAACTGGCGTTTGCATAGAACAGGTCAATTAGTGTTTGAACAGTATAACAGTAGGCCACTAAGCGTCCTATGGACTTTTTAAAGAGAAGCCCCTGACTCTACACAACATCCGTAGCAGTCCATATACGAGTTTGCCAGGGGGGTAACTGAAGGCAGTTAAGTCTGCTGGTCGTCTGGTGGGGCTGGTAAGTCCGGCACGCAATGCACCATCCAGACGGCCTTCCGGGGATCACTTCCCTTAATGTGTCCAGAGAATGGGCATATAACAAATGTAGTGCAGCGAAATGTTACTGTTCCTTTAAGGCCCGTACGTCCCTTTCTTAGGCTGGAGATCGGGTGACAGCTTATGGTTGCCCGGGGTGAGGCACGGCGGTGACTCAGAGTGTTGCCGTGATTAATGTTCACATAGCTGTGGAGGGGCACAGGTAGATGACTGTGATTCTATTAGAGGGGGGGAAGGTGTCTGAGTTCCCCTGCTAAGTGTCTCTTGACATGAGCAGTGTGTGGGGGATGCAACGCGAGGAGTACCTGTTTCCAGTAGCACTTTTCCACTTTCACTGGAAATTCCCCTGGAGCAACAGTGAGGGGTGTTCTGGAGGTTGTTCCCCAGCTCTGGGTCGCCTTTCAGCACTCCTTTGGGTGTCCCTCGGGCTCTCTCCCTTTTGCGGCGGCTCCGTCTCTCTGCAGGCGGCTCACGCTGCCTCCTTCGCGCGCTGTACAGCGCTCGCTCCAGCGTCTCCCCGCCGCGGCTCTCCGTCACACTCCGGCGGCAGCGCGTCCTCTTTGCCTGGCGGGTGAGTGACACAGACCCGCTCCTCTTTCCGTCTCTCGTTCAGGCGGTCGCGTCTCTCTCTCCTGCTCTCCTCGTCACCACGCCCTTCCCCCGCACTCTTATTCTCCGCGCCAACCCCTCCTCCTGCTCTTGCCGCGCACCGGACCGGCCAATCCCCGGGGTTATCTCTTCCCGCTCTGCAGGGCCATGTTTTACTGGACGCTAGGTCCTAGTGTCCTCGGTGTGGTTTCAGTCTATTAACCCCTTCAGGGTCAGCAGCTACAGTTGCATTTTGCCAGGAGGGAGAGAAACAGATCCTGGTCACCACAGAAGTATGGGACCCATATCTCTGCGCAGGCTTTGGGACACATCATTCCTGAAACCTGCAAGGCTATTATCAAAGTACTGCAAGAAAATTACACCACACATTGCTTGTCGTATAACAAAATATTTCATTTGGCAAACTGAGTTTGCGTAGAAAAATATATGCTTTTTATTTCCAGACATAATTGTATATGCAGCCAACATGGCTGAACTTTTTAACAACAAAATAAACGTTTCATTATGCATCATGCATTATGCATTCGGACATGATAACAAAATGCTATATATAGCAACAGATGTGGTGCATTGTGATACTACACCTTTGAGTGGCACCGCAGGCAGGGGCACAATGCACACATGCAACTTGGTGCAGGTTGATGGGTCCCCGGTTCCATCAACCTGCACCAAGTTGCATGTGTGCATTGTGCCCCTGCCTGCGGTGCCACTCAACGGTGCAGTATCACAATGCACCACATCTGTTGCTATATATAGCAAGGTCAGCATTACCATTTGAGAAAAGTATAAAAATGTCTATACCTTTTTTTAAATATGTAGCCAACATGGCTGAACTTTTGTAAACAGTATAAACTTTTCATGATGAAGCACATGAAATTGCTTTGAATAAATATGTTATGTTTATTTCAAGACATAACTGTATGTGGTCAGCATGCCAACGTCAACTTCTGCAAATATTAGAAAGGTTTCATGATGCACCACATGTGCACCATTATATGTATTAAAAGAAAAAAAAATGCTATATATAACCAACTAATGTAGTACATTTTGATACTACAACGTTGAGTGGCACCGCAGGGATGGGCACAATGCACACATGCAACTTGGGGTAGAAAGATGGGTCCCCGGTTCCATCAACCTGCACCAAGTTGCATGTGTGCATTGTGCCCCTGCCTGCGGTGCCACTCAACGGTGTAGTATCAAAATGCACCACATCTGTTGCTATATATATCAAGGTCAGCATTCCCATTTGAGAAAAGTATGCCTATAACTTTATTTTAAATATGTAGCCAACATGGCTGAACTTTTGCAAACAGTATAAACTTTTCATGATGAAGCACATGAAATTGCTTTGTATAAATGTTATTTTTATTTCAAGACATATGTGGCCGACATGGCTAGATGTCAGCAAATATTACGTTTTCATGATGCACCACATGTACATCATTACATGTATAAAATGAAAAAAAGAATGCTATATATATTGCAACAGATGTGGTGCATTTTGATACTGCAACGTTGAGTGGCACCGCAGGCAGGGGCACAATGCACACATGCAACTTGGTACAGGTTGATGGGTCTCCGGTTCCATCAACCTGCACCAAGTTGCATGTGTGCATTGTGCCCCTGCCTGCGGTGCCACTCAACGGTGCAGTATCACAATGCACCACATCTGTTGCTATATATAGCAAGGTCAGCATTACCATTTGAGAAAAGTTTAAAAATGTCTATACCTTTTTTTAAATATGTAGCCAACATGGCTGAACTTTTGTAAACAGTATAAACTTTTCATGATGAAGCACATGAAATTGCTTTGAATAAATATGTTATGTTTATTTCAAGACATAATTGTATGTGGTCAGCATGCCAACGTCAACTTCTGCAAATATTAGAAAGGTTTCATGATGCACCACATGTGCACCATTACATGTATTAAAAGAAAAAAAAATGCTATATATAACCAACTAATGTAGTACATTTTGATACTACAACGTTGAGTGGCACCGCAGGGATGGGCACAATGCACACATGCAACTTGGGGTAGAAAGATGGGTCCCCGGTTCCATCAACCTGCACCAAGTTGCATCTGTGCATTGTGCCCCTGCCTGTGGTGCCACTCAACGGTGTAGTATCAAAATGCACCACATCTGTTGCTATATATATCAAGGTCAGCATTCCCATTTGAGAAAAGTATGCCTATAACTTTATTTTAAATATGTAGCCAACATGGCTGAACTTTTGCAAACAGTATAAACTTTTCATGATGAAGCACATGAAATTGCTTTGTATAAATGTTATTTTTATTTCAAGACATATGTGGCCGACATGGCTAGATGTCAGCAAATATTACGTTTTCATGATGCACCACATGTGCATCATTACATGTATAAAATGAAAAAAAGAATGCTATATATATTGCAACAGATGTGGTGCATTTTGATACTGCAACGTTGAGTGGCACCGCAGGCAGGGGCACAATGCACACATGCAACTTGGTACAGGTTGATGGGTCTCCGGTTCCATCAACCTGCACCAAGTTGCATGTGTGCATTGTGCCCCTGCCTGCGATGCCACCCAATGCCGTAGTATCAAAATGCAGCACATCTGTTGCAATATATAAGTGCTGTATGATATACTGTGCAGTATGATATACATTGTTTTTAGAGTGGCAGCGCTTTCAGGGGCATAATGCGCACATGCAGGTAGGACCAGCTCCTCCTCGTCCACTTGTCCCCCCTGTGACATCAAGGAGGTCATAATTGCGGAGGAGACGGTGGATGTGTGGCTGGCTTGGGAAGGGTAGCAGGTTTGAGGAGGAGATTGGAAAGTGGGGGAAGGGTGCGTGGATGGGTTTGGGGGTTGGCGAAAACGGGAAGGGTGGATGATTTGCTGAGGAGGGGTTTGAGGAGGATGGAAAGTGGAGGAAGGGTAGTTGGATTGGGCCTGTGGTTGCGAATACCCGGAATGATAGTTGGATGGGGAGTAGTAGATGTAGGGTAGGTGGGTGGTGGGGAACAAAAGGACAATGGGAATTGAGGAGCAGGTGCTTTAGGTTCAGGGCAGTGGACTCTCCACTCCGGTGTCAGATGCCCTGATAGTGTTTTGTACAACAGCTGCGACACCAGGCACTGGCACTCGACCTGCTGCTGCGCAGAAACCTTCCGCATTGTTTTGCTGACATACGCAGCAAAGTCGTCAAACTCGTCAGGTTTCCACAGCAGTTGGGAACGTGCCTCCGCTAGGAGAGGGTCCTTTACAAATGTTGTTTTGCGCGACTTCCTCTTCCCAGTAGGTCACGGTGGAGAAGTAGGTTCCTCAGGGGAGATGTTGATGAGGGCAGGGGTCTGGCTGAGGTCTTCTTCAGGTGTCTGTAGGGTAAAGAGAAACATATTTAGTGGATAGTCTAACTAATTTTTTTTTCTGCGCCAATTTCCTCCTTGGGACCACCTGATGCAATTATACGCAGCACTGCAAGGGAAAAAAAAGGCAGCTTACCCCTTCAGCCTCGTCCAGACTTCCCTCCTTGAACTCGCCCATCACCACCATGGACTCCTTAGCAGACCTTTTCTCGATGAGGAAGTTGAGATCCTTAAAGTACCACAACTGCGGACACATACACGTTGTCTGCACTGGCCCCTGATCTCTTGGACTCCTCCACTTTTGCGATTCTCCTTCACAAAGACTGTCCGTAGATTTGCGATCTTCTTACGGACCCAGGCCACCGAGGCAGCAGAGAAGGTGGGCTTCGAGTAGTCCACCATCCGTGTGTAAGCAGCCTCCCTCTTCTGCTTATTGCTGTAGTCCGGTGAGGACGTCAGACACTCCTCCTCACGGTACAGGCTGATGAAGCCAGAGAGGAACTCACGGTTCTCATAAGACATCTACAGAATGCAAAAAAAGGAAAATTAATAAACATGAAAAAAGTAAACTATTCAGGTTAAATAAAGTTTGTTTTCCAGTTACTGGTGTGAGTTATCTGAAATGGGTGGTAGTCATGTGACCGCCGGTCGGCTGACCGACAGTCACATGACCTCCTCCGTGAGCCCGACGGCTCACTATCCCGATGGTCGGCATGCCGACCAACAGGGACTATTTCCACTCGTGGGTGTCCACGACACCCATAGAGTGGGAATAGAACCCGTGGCGACCGCAGGTCGCCACCGAGCCCGCAGCGTGGCGAGCGCAGCGAGCCCGCAAGGGGCTTGCTGCACTCGCCCCTCCCCGCCGGGATCCCGGCGTCGGTATGCTGCCGGGATCCCGGCGTCGGTAAGGTGACCGGCGGTCAGGAGACCGGCGGTCACCCGTACTACACCCATCTGAAATATGTAATGAGAATACATTGGTGTGCAGGGTGCAGCAGCATAAAGGTGGGATGTGGGTTGCAGTGGTGCAGTATAATGGCGTTTAGGGCGCGGCTGGCTGGGGCTTGCAGAAGTGCAGCATTTTGGGCAGGGGGGCCAGTATAATCCTGGGTAGAGCAGCAGAAACGGTGGGCAGTGGTGTTAAATAACAATAATAAGCATTGGTGGTCAGTGCCACAGTATAATGGCGTTTAGGGCGCGGCCACATGGGGCTTGCAGAAGTGCAGCATTTTGGGCAGGGGGCCTGTATAATCCTGGGTAGAGCAGCAGAAACGGTGGGCAGTGGTGTTAAATAACAATAATAAGCATTGGTGGTTAGTGGCACAGTATAATGGCGTTTAGGGCGCGGCTGGCTGGGGCTTGCAGTGGCGCAGCATTTTGGGCAGGGGCCTATATAAATGTGGGTAGAGCAGCATAGAGGGTGACCAGTGTTGGCAAAGGGGAATAATCATTGGTGGCCTGTGGTATAGCCTACCTTGTGCGGTTTATAAGTGCGGAGCTCTGCAGCGTGCTTCCAGCCTCCGCTCCAGTCATGTGCGCAGTGAGGGGAAGAGGAGTGGCCAGGAAGTCATCTCTTGTCTTCACATATCGCACATCGCGATGAGATAAATTGAAAGTGGTAAAAAAACAGCATGCGATCACGCCCCGATTCGATAAATATTAAGTGCAGCACATAATATCTTGAGACGCGAGATTCGACCGGCGTGCCCACGCATCGCATCGAAAGGTACCTTAAATGTGCATACAATCCCCTGATTTCTCTGACAGATGTGGTCGAAATCGAAGGCTAGTACCGATAATCTCACAGATGTATGGGCACCATTAGTCAGGTAATCGGCAGTGGAGGACGAAGAAGTCCATTTAGATACGGTTATTTGAAAAATATCACATGACCGCACACTACGATGCTATTGGCACACCTACATGTTAAAGTCATACTGGGTAGACTCAATCGGGTTTGCCCTGATGAAGCTAATGTGAAACATGCATATGGGCATTTCATAGTGGTGCTTGCACACACACTCTTTCATTGTGTCTCTAATGCTAGATGTGAAAATGTATATATGACACTCTATGGGACATTCAAAGTGCTAGACACACTATCTTTTGTGAACAAGCATTAGGTGTTAAAACAGGCTCTGCAACCTTTGGGCAGACTCACTCACGCCACAATAACAAACTACGATACTAGATTGATAGACTTACAAGGTGTTAGATGCATATTAGACAGTATAAGAGCACCAGATGAGTTCCAATTCCCATGGCATTGAACGTTACTGGTAATTTTGAATATGAGCATTGATAAAGCTGAATATTTATCTTATATAAAACCCTTTATGAGGTCTAAGAACACTGTACGCTGTTTACGTATGAAGTACCGTAAGGGTACGCTCGTTGCGTAACAATCGCTTAGCCGTAGTCGAGACGCTCAAGCGTCACGTTCGCTCACGGCCAAGAGATCACAGGCAGGCAAGCTATTGGCTGCTGACTAACGTAATGATTCGCTATAGCGTAGCGGACGCTCGGGACCACGAGGAGATCACCAGCGGCGCTGACGCTAACAATGTTAAACCTTTAAATCTAAACCATAAACAATGTAATATGCTGTAAAACCTATGTGTATAGATAGAGTGTAAATGCAACACAGTGTAACCTTATTAACTCAAAAGCTGTATGAGCGTCACCGACGCTCTGAGAATACTTAACACTATAAGAAATACACAGATACCTGGGCTTAGGGTCCAACGCCTAATATATATATATTATGAATGATATACTTGCAAAAGAATTAATACAAATACAAATCATACACTACAATATAACATAGACTACCTAACCAGATAACTACACAGGAAATATAATACAATTACTATTTAAGAGAAAAATAAGAGAGAAAGAGGAGAAGAGAGAGAGAGAGAGAGATTTGCCCACAATAACAAGAAGATCAATATAGTTGCGGAGAAAACTTACGCACAAGGGGAAACGATCGCATGCGCCTCTGGACATCCAGCTCCCGATTTTCAGCAATGATAACCGTTGAAGAGTGAGAGCTGGATGTGATCGGCTTGTCTATTTATGCCCCACACACAATACAATTCAATGGTCCCTACAATCTCATTGTTCATTGGACACAGGAATTCGGCTTCGCATTATAACAAAAGGTCATTGGTTGATTCATACAGGTGGGCCGTGACTATTTCCAACAGCTCAGGTGGGAGGGAAACTGGGTTTCCCGCCGCATGGATAAGTAAGTGCAAATACAGTAAATGTTCATAAACTTCTTATGTCCATAACTATTCGCACGAGCGATTAATCTGCTTCAAACCAATACCGGAATATTGCTAATTAAATACTCTTCCGATGGGTACTAAACACCACTGTATTACTCCTGTCTGACCCTTCGTATCAAACAAAGAGGGATTTCTCTGTTCATGAACATTCTATATTAACCAAACTTTCAGAATCTATCAAAGGGACCATGATCTACAAAATACATTATATAGTGAAAATATGTAATGATTGAGTCGCACGCTACGATCACATAAACTCTACCGTAAATACGCATACCGTGCGCCTGCGGGTGCCCGCGACTGTGAGTATGCGCACGTACGGGAGAGCGTACGCATGCGCAGCACGGACCTGTGTGAGGTGCAAATATGGTAGTGTGCCTAGAGATATTTTTCTGACTTTGACAGTCCACCCTTTGGCAGTCAACAATAACTGCCACCTTCTAAAACATTTCAAAAAGAGAAAAATATATGTCAGGGGTTAATACATTTACATGGTTGGGTAGGGGAGGAGAGGAGAAGGTAGGAAAAGGGTATGACCTAGTGAGATAGCAGAAGCATGTGTGTATGAATCCGTGCTTGGGGGTCATGTATCATCGTGCCGTACGTGTTTTAAATCAAGCTTCGAGGTATTGCGAAGTATACATTTGAATTCCTTCTTATCCCGTGGTACGGGTCTGTGGATGGGCTGTCAAACTTTACCGAGCTCTTTTCGGCTTTGGTTATAACAAAATGGGGGAGCACATTTTAGTTGATGATACATGAATGGGGGAGATATGTGATTGCTGGTATCTGTGCCTGTATTCCCTGTCGACTATGTGTGTCATTACCTGAGGGTTGTAGAAATGAAGAAAAGACATAATTACGGTAAATGCGGTGGTATTCTATGTCAGGTAAATGTACATTCGTCGATTGAGGTCTTGTTTGGTGTCTGTTGAATGCAGTCTTCTTTGTGCTTTTGCCCATAAGGTGCGAGCAAAAGCTGTCAATGTCCATAGATTTACAAAAGTGTTGGGTTAGCGTAATTTTAAAATTTCTAGGGAAACTGGGGATCCATGGCATAGTTCATCAAAAATCTGTGTATCAGGTTGTCAAAACTTCTTCTTTAATCCCTCTGTTGTCTGTATATCGGCTCATCAAATTCCTCGTCCAAGTGGGTCTTTTTACCTTGGAGGAAACGGAAAAACAGGTGAAAGAAACGGACCGTAGAAATCGCATTTTCATCACATCATTGTTTCTACATTTGGGTCATAAATCAAGTCCATTGGAATTACAGTTTCCTCACTCCTTAAACTCATTACCCTAGTACGACGATTGCACCTCATTAAAGCCTGACCGCATCTAAATATCAAACCAATCGTTATGATAACACCTAAGATACATAGGAGAAACTTCCCAACATCCATTATGACTCCTTGAGCCCAGTCTCCTAAACCAGAGGACCAATTTCGCGGGTTCAACCATGACACCCAACCAGTCAGCTCATTACCTACAGCAGCAAGAGTGAGATTGTGTCTCCTGCGAAATTCCCACTTCAGCTGGAGAATATCGTCCATCTTTTGGTCTATGACCTCGACCGGGTCCTCTGTGCTATTCGTAATATATGTGCAACATTTCACGCCGTATTGTGTTGCCAGTGTGACACAATATCCGCCTGTCACTGCTGTGAGGTAATTAAGAACCATTCTATGCTGTACCAGTTCTGTTTTATAAGCCGAAGCAAAAAAATGGTGAACTGCTCAATCAGATAGTGATGTCACTCAGGTGCTAAAAGGGAGGGGTAATTCTGTGAAGGAAAAAACAATGGTTCCCTAATGCACACTGAGTGAATAATATTCCTACATAATAGTCAGATAATACGGAGATCTTGGTTGCGTATATCTGCAGATATAGGGTTAAGCCCCCAGGCCGATCGACAAGGCCTCTCCGTCACTGGGGGTCCCTAATATTAGGTATGGGTCCGGGGTGCAGGACCCCATAATGTCGGCACAGGTCGGCTACCCCAGGTCAGCACACAGGTGAGAGTTAATAGGGTTAATAAGAAGCACAGAAGTGCTATGTGAGTGGTGTGATTAAAATAATACAAAAATATATACAAAGTGATAGGGAAACTCATAAGTGTTAATAAAGTGTTAGGGTGTGCCGACCTGAAGCAGCCCAGCGATACCGACACAGGGGCCACCACACCCCACACCCACCCCATAAATAATTCCAAATATGTCTGGGTTGAATTCCCAGTGTAAGGCCACATGGTAATGGCTCCTACAGCATCTGAGAGCCAGCTTACCTGGGGATACCCCTGACTTCCCCCTATGGCAGTCTAGAGTCAGCAATCCCTCCTAATGCTGACCCGTTCATGCCTCTCAATACAATGCAAAAAAATGGTGAACTGCTCAATCAGATAGTGATGTCACTCAGGTGCTAAAAGGGAGGGGTAATTCTGTGAAGGAAAAAACAATGGTTCCCTAATGCACACTGAGTGAATAATATTCCTACATAATAGTCAGATAATACGGAGATCTTGGTTGCGTATATCTGCAGATATAGGGTTAAGCCCCCAGGCCGATCGACAAGGCCTCTCCGTCACTGGGGGTCCCTAATATTAGGTATGGGTCCGGGGTGCAGGACCCCATAATGTCGGCACAGGTCGGCTACCCCAGGTCAGCACACAGGTGAGAGTTAATAGGGTTAATAAGAAGCACAGAAGTGCTATGTGAGTGGTGTGATTAAAATAATACAAAAATATATACAAAGTGATAGGGAAACTCATAAGTGTTAATAAAGTGTTAGGGTGTGCACACCCTAACACTTTATTAACACTTATGAGTTTCCCTATCACTTTGTATATATTTTTGTATTATTTTAATCACACCACTCACATAGCACTTCTGTGCTTCTTATTAACCCTATTAACTCTCACCTGTGTGCTGACCTGGGGTAGCCGACCTGTGCCGACATTATGGGGTCCTGCACCCCGGACCCATACCTAATATTAGGGACCCCCAGTGACGGAGAGGCCTTGTCGATCGGCCTGGGGGCTTAACCCTATATCTGCAGATATACGCAACCAAGATCTCCGTATTATCTGACTATTATGTAGGAATATTATTCACTCAGTGTGCATTAGGGAACCACTGTTTTATAAGCCTGAAGTTCTCTTCCAGTATACCTAAACGTGTCATCATACATTTCAGTGATATTATCTAACAAATTGGCGAGCGCAGATATGTATTTATAATTCAACACTCCTCTAGCGGTGCGAGTGATATCTAACGCGATTAGAAACTGAATCCCGGTGGATTCATGGATCATGTCAGAGGCTGGATGCTCTGTTCTTTCTATCAGGTGCCGTTTAACTACGTGCTCGTAATGGGTGTGAGTATAAGGAGTTTGGGCAACACGGTGTATGTCTTTCATTTTGTCATGTGATACAGTCATTACTTCAGGCAGTACTTTTCCAATACAACACAATCCTTCAGAGTTTGGGGCAAGCCACTTATACGCCTTTCTCCCGCATATGAAATATGCATCATCGGGGAGAACATATGGGACGGAGTAGGACATAACCATATTACACACCTTCCATGTGAAATCTCCTAACCCTAATTCTTCCATCTGCTTAGTACACGTATCAGGTTGTACGATATGTGCACAGTATCCTGGTGATACCTCTCCAACTCTCGTAATCCTATTTCCTAAGGTATACCTATACCGGAAAGATTTTCCTCTACTGGCTATGTGGCGTATAAGCTCTGTATCTGTAGGCATTCTATCTGCTCTATGCGAAAAGGTCATGGTTTGATTACTCCATGACACTTCCCAATTTCCCGGCTTTCGAGGATTGGAGATGTTAAAACATAATAGGGACCTATCCACATGGTATTGGTGGAGCTTCAAACTAGGAGGGCTGGAGATATTAAACCTCCTGTCCACCGGTCTCCCACCACTTAACTCAAGTACCTCCCCTACCGTTAAAGGAAATGGTACTAGCCCTGATTTGCTATGACCTTGAGGTACTTGAGAGCATACCCAACAATCTGTTTGATTTAATACACTACCCACTAAGGAGTGATAGTCACTCAATGGATGCCGGTCCATGTGGATATTAAAACTGGACTGACATTTCTTGATGCACCCATCCTCTACTACACTGTCACAGAGTCTACAGATACAGTTCTCTTTTCAGCTAACAATCCTTCACAATGTTTACAAATAACATGACTGCTGGATCGTTTCCGGTACTCGCCTTTGCTTGGTGATTGGGTTGTTATTGGAAATTTACACCTCCGTCTTAGTCATTGGAACCTTTCTGGGTCCTTTCTCGACCTCACTGGTACTCTCACCGAAACAGACTGCTCGGGTCAACATCATGGTCAACAGGAAAAATCCATATCACAGTCTCTTGGGGCAAGTCCACCTTACAGGAGGAGAAAAGAAGAAATTTGTAATGGGGTACAGAAAATCAGTTTGAGGGGGAGAGAAACTTGTTACGATAATTAGTTCTCTCGTCTTGTTGTTCTTCTTGTTCTGCTGTCTTCTCAAAGGTGCTGTCTCTCAGTCTTCCAAACGAACATTCTGGTGATGCAATATTCCCTCCAAACCAGCGATCTTTCTGTAAGGAGCAAAAATCTTGCATTACCATTTGCCTAACTGAGGTGTGACATACCATCTTTAAAACATGAAAGCATGAGTGAGAAGAGAGAGAGAAAACAACAACAGCAAAAAAAAACAAAAGAGAGAGAGAACAATTCATATATGTATATATATAACATAACACATCAATAAACAACAACAGGGAAAAAAAACATTTTTCAAACAAACAGTTTTCAAACATTTTAAAACATTTTAAAACATTGTCAGATCATCAGGCTGTCATATCTACATGTCTAATGGTTTCCTTGCGCAGTCCCTCCCCCCCCAGCACTTCCATATTCCATTGTCTGTATCTGGACAGAATACATTGATGCGGATAGGTCATGCTGGGGTTTGGTAGACTTCTGCAAAGACCAAGTATATATGCAATGTTTGAATCCTACCAATAATCGTCAGAGATGGGGATAGAGAGAGAGAAAGAAAAAAAAAAAACATTTTTCACAAATACATTTACAACGTTTCACCTGGTCATTCCTGTGTCTTCAGGGAATGACCTCCCAATTTATTAACCGTTACCTCAGGCTTACCATCAGTCGTATGATCACATTTCTTGACTACATATCATGGGTGTGGCTCAAAAGTCTTCCTATGTGATCCCTGATTGTAATTTGGTGTGTCATATTTATGCTCGTTTTCATGTCTAGGGGGTCTGACTTTATGTGTGCTATTACAGTTGCTGGCATAATGCCCTTCTCTTTTACAAAGATAACAAACCCGGGGCTTCTTCCAAGTGTCAGTGACCTGAGGTTTTGGTTGATTTGATGCCTCCTCAAACGCTCGGATGCTCATCACCATCAACCGCTTTCCCTGTGCTTCCCTGCTTCCTTGGATATCATGGTTATGTTGTTGTCTAGGGGATTGATATGACTTTTGTATTTCTCTTGATCTACAATCTCTCGCAAAGTGTCCCTTTTTATGACAATTGTAACAGACTTCCACATTTAAATTTCTCGCAGGGGTTTGGGGCTTATGCTGGAGTGGTCTTGTGGTTAGGGCCTGTATACTTGCGGCCATTAATTTATCACTTTGTGACTCTCTGTATCTGGTGATATTTTGATCAATATCAATAGCGGCCTCTCTTAATGCGGCCACCGAGATATTTCTCCAGTTTGGGTTGGTGGTCTGTACCCTTGTACTCAATACCTCCTTTAAACCATTCATTAATACCTTAACCGCTATTTCTCTATGCTGTGCGCATGTTTTGATGTCTGTGATCCCAGTGTTCCTAGCCATTACTTGCAGTGCTCGATTGAAATAACTGGAGATACTTTCCCTTTCGTTTTGTCTTATGGAGAAGATTTCATTCCACTTGACAACGGCAGGGAAATATACTTCCAACTGTTAGTTTATCTGCTTAATACATTCCTGATTGTGTTCCTCAGTTTGAGGTACTTCTGTGTCTAATTGACAATCAGTAATAAATGTCGCAGAGTCAACACCGGAGGGCAAACATGCCCTCAGCACTGTCCGCCAATCTTTGTTGGTGGGTTCTGTTGAGTTTCCTAGTTCTTTAATGAACCTTTGACATGCGACTAGATTTTTTCGTGGATCGGGAAATTCGGACATAATTGATCTCAATTCGGTCCGGGACCAGGGACAGCGCATTGCACTGTCCTGGACGGGAATGGTTCCCTGATCGTCAGTCTTCCCATTGGGGACTGTGATCACCCTGACAGGACTAAACTCAATTACATCACCTTGTTTTGGTCTTACAATATGGGGTACATTTGTTTGTGCGTGATATAAAACATTGTACGTACCTGTGGACACGACCTCACCTGACCCTCCGTTAGGGGGTTTGATTATTGCCTTTACCGATTTGGTCGCGTCCACCTGGATGTCTTGTGTGATGGCTGCTGGAAGTGGTGCCGACATCGTGTTGAGTTCACTTTCTTGCTCGTATTCCTGAGGGAAGTTTGACATGGGGTGCAACTTGCACGGGTTAATAGTTGTACATTTAACAGCATTACAATTATCATTGTTATGTTTATTACACTTATTCTTATCATCTATACTACAGTTGCTAAGTGTGTTTTTATTGTTCAACATTGTGCCTTTCTCCGCAACCATAATCCTCTCCATTGCCACATCTCTCCTCCCAAGATGAGAGTCAGGTATGTCAGTTAGCTCTTTTTGCATTTCACTTTCCTGTTGCCATAACTTTAAACAATCATAATGTTTGATCCGTCTCTTTGCTGGTTCAATAAGACCTATCCTTCTCCTTAGATTTAGTAACACTTCTGGGCTAAAGCTACCTATTCTTGGGAATTTCTCCCCGTCCAGTACAGTCATTCTTTCCCATTCATCACATAAAACCTCTATGTGTGAACCGTATTTTTCACACATTACATACCTGGCCGACCCGATTGGTCGGTTTACTAAATCAACCCGAACCGAGGTTGATCGCCCCCTACCTGAACAACTGGCCCCCATAACTTGCAGGTGTTGCTTTTCTTCAGCGAACCCTTACAAAAACCAAGATGCCCGGGGCAGGCTGGCGGTGAAGTTTACCGAGTACTCCACTCACTTCTCGCCCACGTTGGCCAGTAACACAATCACTGTATCCAGAGCTGTTGTACCCAACCTAGGGCCCCTGTGAACCTTTATTTACTGGGGCGCGTTCCCCAGCAAGTATCGGTTGTTGGATAGTTCCTGAGTGACCAGCGAACTTCCCTTAAAATAAAAAAAATTACACAAATCACGTTAGAATGTACAAATAGCGTTTATGACCTTCGTACACAAATAGTACCGGTCAGGTTTACTAATGCACACAATTACGTGCGGTACAATCGTTCAGCACATAAGCAACTAATCTTATGTACTGAGCGACCAACGGAATCGAAAATTACGGCTGCGAATTCCTTCAGCCAGAGCTTGTATGGCCTATATGGGTGTTGCACCAACCCTTTTAGGTGTTGTGCCTGTGGACTGTATAGCGGACTTCCTTGTCTGCTGTACCTGAACCTGCTGGTCTGCTATGACCTCCTGGTCTGTTACAGTATGACCTCCTGGTCTGCTACACTCTAATGCTCAAATTGTATGTTTTAACCAGGGATGCCTCCCTAGCCACCATGTACGTCACTTACACGTATGTACCTCACGAGAACTCGACTTTTCTTGTGGTTCAACCTCAAAAATTGTAAAAACAAACACTCACTCACCACATATACACTTTTGTTTCTATTTCTATTTCTGCGCAGAAATTTCTCTTTAGACCAGATGTGTTACAAATTAGGAGAAGGATCTATTAATTTAAATTTTGAATGTTAAAATAGATTTGCGCGATTTATCGCCTTGCGTTATTTACCGCGTTGCGCTATTTATCGCGTTGAAAAAAAATTAACACTTGTGATTTGAGTTACGTGGGCGTACCCGTACGCTCCGTTGCGTAATATACGCTGCGTGCGTCGGCCCTTGGGTTGCGTACGCAAGTCTCAGTCCTTTGTTAGAGACACGTGTACGCAAAGCAAAGATCCACCGTAACACAATTTATACGTTTATCAATGTAGATGATCCTTTATCATCTACCGCGCACCACACTGACTTCGCCTTGTCTCTCAGGCACAGCTGTGTTTGTCTATACTTTAACTATATTACCTTTTTACTCTTAAACTATGAAATAGCGGCAAATCTCTCTTAGCACGTTTATCAATTATACAATAGCAAACAGGAGAGTGATATATGAAAATACACGAATGAAAAGAAATGCAGATATGCGTGCGTGTGTACGCAAGACAGAAAAATAAACAGTTTTAAAAGAGACTAGCGTGTTGTTCTTACCTCCGGTTCCCGGATTCCTTCAGCACCCTTTACTAAGAGAAGCAGACGCTTATCCAAACAGCACTACGAGGAATATGATCTCCCGCCCTTTGCTGCTGGATAATGTCTGCTGAAATTACCTAGTGCAGATATGTGAAGGACGGGCGAGCCCGCAATTGATAAAGCTGAATATTTATCTTATATAAAACCCTTTATGAGGTCTAAGAACACTGTACGCTGTTTACGTATGAAGTACCGTAAGGGTACGCTCGTTGCGTAACAATCGCTTAGCCGTAGTCGAGACGCTCAAGCGTCACGTTCGCTCACGGCCAAGAGATCACAGGCAGGCAAGCTATTGGCTGCTGACTAACGTAATGATTCGCTATAGCGTAGCGGACGCTCGGGACCACGAGGAGATCACCAGCGGCGCTGACGCTAACAATGTTAAACCTTTAAATCTAAACCATAAACAATGTAATATGCTGTAAAACCTATGTGTATAGATAGAGTGTAAATGCAACACAGTGTAACCTTATTAACTCAAAAGCTGTATGAGCGTCACCGACGCTCTGAGAATACTTAACACTATAAGAAATACACAGATACCTGGGCTTAGGGTCCAACGCCTAATATATATATATTATGAATGATATACTTGCAAAAGAATTAATACAAATACAAATCATACACTACAATATAACATAGACTACCTAACCAGATAACTACACAGGAAATATAATACAATTACTATTTAAGAGAAAAATAAGAGAGAAAGAGGAGAAGAGAGAGAGAGAGAGAGAGAGAGATTTGCCCACAATAACAAGAAGATCAATATAGTTGCGGAGAAAACTTACGCACAAGGGGAAACGATCGCATGCGCCTCTGGACATCCAGCTCCCGATTTTCAGCAATGATAACCGTTGAAGAGTGAGAGCTGGATGTGATCAGCTTGTCTATTTATGCCCCACACACAATACAATTCAATGGTCCCTACAATCTCATTGTTCATTGGACACAGGAATTCGGCTTCGCATTATAACAAAAGGTCATAGGTTGATTCATACAGGTGGGCCGTGACTATTTCCAACAGCTCAGGTGGGAGGGAAACTGGGTTTCCCGCCGCATGGATAAGTAAGTGCAAATACAGTAAATGTTCATAAACTTCTTATGTCCATAACTATTCGCACGAGCGATTAATCTGCTTCAAACCAACACCGGAATATTGCTAATTAAATACTCTTCCGATGGGTACTAAACACCACTGTATTACTCCTGTCTGACCCTTCGTATCAAACAAAGAGGGATTTCTCTGTTCATGAACATTCTATATTAACCAAACTTTCAGAATCTATCAAAGGGACCATGATCTACAGAATACATTATATAGTGAAAATATGTAATGATTGAGTCGCACGCTACGATCACATAAACTCTACCGTAAATACGCATACCGTGCGCCTGCGGGTGCCCGCGACTGTGAGTATGCGCACGTACGGGAGAGCGTACGCATGCGCAGCACGGACCTGTGTGAGGTGCAAATATGGTAGTGTGCATAGAGATATTTTTCTGACTTTGACAGCATATTAGCGGAGACCGGACTAATTAAGGTCTGAGTAATAATATACTTGAAATTTGAGGCGGGTATTAACCACATAGTAGTGTATATCCCTGAAGCTTTAATCGTATTGATGCTTACGACACTGATCTGATTATTTACATGACCTTAAACCGTTAAGACAATTTCATTATGAATAAGTATTGTAAAATATAATCCGTTCTAGAATTTCCTGGTATACTTACCCATGACGTATTGGCAGCCTATGATGTCAGACTGATATAATAAAGGTGACAGACTGATAGGGTGAGAAGTGTGTATCAGACCACTATATGATTAATAGGAAAGGGCTATCTGCCTCAGCACACATTATATTAACTAGGAATCAGATTGCAACAGTGTTTAAGGCTATGGGGTATATTCAATTGAAGTCGAAAACTGCAGTCTGTCGAAAAGACGGCAGTTTTCGACTTTTTAAGGTCGAATACTGATTCGACCTATGCAATATTTCCCAAATTTTTTCAACAAGTCGATGAATTCACTTGTCGAAAAGCACGTGGATCAGCGGAATAGCTGCCGATCCACGTGCTTGTGTCGACCATCTCAGTCCGACATAAAAAAATGTAGGACTGAGATGAGGGATTAGAGCAGGAGAGGGGGGAGAGCCGCATGGAGACGGGGGGACAGACGCGGGCAGCCAGGGGAGATCAGCGCTGCAGCAGGATGTCTCACAGCCGCGCCGCTCACGGCAGCTTCCACCCGGCTCCAGCAAGTGAGATCACGCTTGCTAGAGCCAGGTGGACACTGCCGTGAGGTCGGGCGGCTGTGTGACATCCTGCTGCAGCGCTACTGTAGCACTGATCTCCTGCGTCTGTCGGTGGCTGTCTCCGCGGCTCCCCCCCTCCCCCTCTCCTCCTCTAGGTCCCTCATCTCAATTCGACTTGAAAAAGTCGAATTGAGATGAGATTTGAATAGGGCTTGTCGGATCCATTCCGACAAATGCATGTCGGAATGGATCCAAATTCAATTGAATATATCCCTATGTGTTACAACATGTTTTAAATTTGGAACAAGTAACAATTATACAGGGACAGCAATTCCTGGAGCTTTAGCCATGTTGATAACTAACATGCTCTGAAGCTATTTTAACAATCTTTCAGACCCAGGAAACCTACATTTGACATGACATATCTCTAAGATAATTTTTTATATCGTACCACCTTATTGCTCATCATTATTGTTAATAAATCTGCAGGGTAATCCATCATATACGTACAATTGAAGGATGATATATACCTGCATGGAATTTTCACTATAACTAGTGCATATGGAAGTGGATTGAGGAGCCCGATAAATTTCCAATTGATGGTCATAAAGCCACTGTGCAATTTAGGGTATAATTATATAGCAGATCTACTTCACATAAACAGATGTATTGCCATGTACACAGGATATTAATTTAAACAACTTTAATAACCCTAATAATTAATTTGCTTCAATTTGGGGACACATGCCCTGGGTTTGGATCCCATAATAGCTGGCTGATATTGTGATACGATTTTTACAATGCGATGTATACATCTTTAATCAGAATATAGGGGAACATATCTGTATAGTAAACGGAAGATCTTCCCTCTAAGGTTTTCTCAGTACCGAGAGGATAATTTATTGCACAGATTGCATATTTTCATGGGTTATACAGCGTATGCTGTTCACTATGAATCTGATATATTTCATTACCATCATTACCTATCCAATTATATCCCCACAGTACAGTCCACACATATCCTCACATTTTCTGTCTTCACTCTCCCTTCCTCCTGACCCTGATTCATCACTGTTGTGATGCGATATCATGCAGCCCATCAAGAACCTTTACAATCTGGTGGACACATTTGCAATAGATACACCTATCCTTGTGTATCAATGCCTATTTCCCCATAGATTGTAAGCTTGCCAGCAGGGCCCTCCTCCCTCTATGTCTGTTTGTTTTTACCCAGTTTTGTCTTCTAATTGTGTCTAGTTGTAAAGCGCAATGAAATTTGCTGAGCTATATAAGAAACTGTTAATAAATAATAAAATGCTATACAAATTTCTGATGTTGGTTACCCTATTAATGCCAGCGAATATCCAATAGTTAAGTTCTACTGGCAAATTTATAGAGTCTTGGTCAGACAATAAAAATCATGATATAGAAATAAACGTGACACAGTGAATTTGTTTTATTGTTATTTGTAACTTTTATTGATGTAATTTTTGTCATATATTTTTCACATTATGAAGGATTTTAAAATGTCAATATTAAAAGTTATATTGTAGATATACACTCTCTCTTCTACAGTGCGCCAACAAAGAGACAATCCTTTTTTCTTTACACTGTCAGTTTCCAAACTTTATTGTCTATGGCAGCACCCCCAATGTACAATTGGAAATTAATTCATACTATACATGCAAATTGGGGATTCTATATTGAATATGTAGTGAATCGGTAATTCATAATTGACTAGTGCAGAGGACATCAATATCCCTTTTTCCCTCTTATGTAATACACATGTCCCCACAGTGCCAGATATGCCTCCAGTCCCCCCTCCCAATTGCTGCTCACCGCGCTGCTGCCGCTTGCTGCTGTGTGTGAGGGGAAGAAAGCACAGCGCGTGCCTCTTCTGCCCCTCAATACTCAGTTTGGTCTTCGGCGGCAGTGTGTATCTCCAATCAGGCATCACTTTGTGAGCCAATCAAAGCTTGCGGTCCGGCAGCCAATCAGGAGCCACAGGAGCTGGTCCATGAGCTCTGATTGGCTAACGAATCGGCACCTCATTAGAGATTCACGCCGCCGTCGGAGACCGGACTGAGCACTTAGGGGCAGGAGAGGTGCACACTGCGCTCTCCTCCCCCCACACACAGCAGAGGCTGCAAGCATAGTAGTAGGGCCGGCGGTACTGTGTACCAACTGGCAATTTCTTGCCTGCACGCAGTACCACTCCGTACCGCCATATTGCAGCACTGCCCCTTATGTGCCTGCGATAATACTGCCCTCACTGCACTGCTGGTCCTGGCGGTCCCTGAAGGGCCAGATATATTACAGCACATATATTTTCTGATAAGAGCTGTCCTTTGCGATGCGCTCCGGTCCTTGGACTTCTGGATTTATGAGCGCAGAGAGTCCATCTGCGCATGCGCAGAAGGATGCGGCGGCCACGGGGCAATTTAGGATCCCTCACACAGTGTGATGTGGAAAGAAGCCCACAGGCTTCTATAGGGTAATGCCAGCTATAGCTGATGTTACCCTCCGCATCGGATCCCAGGCATCGGGGCTTTAGTACATTTGGAAATGCTGTAAAAATCCAGAAAAACTGGGTTTTTTGCACATTTCTGCATTAGTGCATCCCAATAAAAATCTGAAGTCATTTTTTATGCAGCAAATAATAAATGATATTATTAGCAAAGGCAATATAAATTACACACAATCAGATAACTGGTTTAACTACCTCTTAAAACCTTTACTTGAGCTGGAGCCAAAATGAGCAGATTGCGAAATTACCATAAACGAGTGAGCTGTTAAGCATGTACTGTTTGCTCAGCGCTGATCTTATGTTGATGCACGTCTGCCACATTCTCTCAAGTTGCGTCCTTTGTCGTGACTGTCAGTGGTTATTGTCAGTGATTTGATGGCACCAGAAAATTTCAATGTTGTCTCATCTGTCTCCTAATATTTTGCTTTCTGCTTAACAGAAGCGTCTTTCCGGAAGATAACCCCCAGAAAATGACTCATGCTCTATAGTATATTTATTTGTTAAATATTGCAGTGAAATCCTACAGGTGATGCAAATGACTAGTGACATTTTACTGATTTGTAGATTATACAATTTCTCTTCTCACCATAACAGGCAAATTGATCACATTGGGGGTAATTCCAAGTTGATCGCAGCAGGATTTTTGTTAGCAATTGGGCAAAACCATGGCCCTCATTCCGAGTTGATCGCTCGCAAGGCGAATTTAGCAGAGTTGCTCACGCTAAGCCTACGCCTACTGGGAGTGTATCTTAGCTTCTTAAAATTGCGACCGATGTATTCGCAATATTGCGATTACAAACTACTTAGCAGTTTCAGAGTAGCTTCAGACTTACTCGGCATCTGCGTTCAGTTCAGTGCTTGTCGTTCCTGGTTTGACGTCATAAACACACCCAGCGTTCGCCCAGACACTCCCCCGTTTCTCCGGCCACTCCTGCGTTTTTTCCGGAAACGGTAGCGTTTTTATCCACACGCCCCGAAAACGCCGTGTTTCCGCCCAGTAACACCCATTTCCTGTCAATCACACTACGTTCGCCAGAGCGAAGAAAAAGCCGTGAGTAAAAATACTATCTTCATTGTAAAATTACTTGGCGCAGTCGCAGTGCGAATATTGCGCATGCGTACTAAGCGGAATTTCACTGCGATGCGAAGAAAATTACCGAGCGAACGACTCGGAATGAGGCCCATGTGCACTGCAGGGGAGGCAGATATAACATGTGCAGAGAGAGATAGATTTGGGTGTGGTGAGTTCAATCTGCAATCTAAATTGCAGTGTAAAAATAAAGCAGCCAGTATTTACCCTGCACAGAAACAAAATAACCTACCCAAAACTAACTCTCTCTGCAAATGTTATATCTGCCCCACCTGCAGTGCACATGGTTTTGCCCAACTACTAAAAAATTTCCTGCTGCGATCAACTTGGAATTACCCCCATTAATCGGAGAATAACTATAGTACAGGTTGTGATTTGGAGCCATTGTACAGCCTGAACAGTAAGCAATCATCAAAACCTTATACACAATATGGGGACTCTGAGAACAGTCACGGGTCTGCAGACTGAAGGGGGCGTGACCAAATCCAGGAAGGCATGGCCTCGCCTCCTAAAAAATATGAAGAAGTGGCTTGCGGTGCAGGGTAATTAGTACCTGCCCCCTCCTCCCCTCCCCTTGGTGTCACTGATGCACAGTTACAAGTAAATTAGGCATGCTTTGCACACCTGTATGCATCTTGCGGTTGCCCACCCCTTATACTTACGCTTGGTTTTCTACTAATCATAATCCCCAGTGCGCATGTGCACCAACCCTGTACTAGATGCAAATGATAAATCTAGAAACAGGTCTATTTATGCTGACGTCCAGGTCTGCATAGCTTTCAGTTTTGCTGATAGACCCTCACTCAACTCGTCACCTACGTGAGAACTAGGGGTGTGCACCGGGCCATTTTTGGGGTTTTGTGTTTTGATTTTGGATCTGGATCTCCTTCGTGTTTTGGATCTGGATTAGTTTTGACAAAACCACACTTGCGGGTTTTGGTTTTGGACCTGGATTTTTTAAAGAAAAATCATCAAAACAGCTAAAATAACATACTGTAATTTAAGGGTATTTTTGTTCCAACAGTATTATTAATCTCAGTAACATTTATTTCCACTCATTTCCAGATTATTGTGAACACCTCACAGCTCACAATATTGTTTTTATCCAGTTTAGGCCAAAAAGTTGCACCGAGGTTGCTGGACAGAGCAGCAGCAGCCCTTGGATGTATATACTGGGAGGACAAAATATAAAAAAAGAATGTATTTAAAAAAATACTCATTAGGCAAGGCTCAAGATTTCACAAAACAAAGTACAGAAAGCGCTGACAGACTATAATTAAAAATAATTTTTTATTATCCGTAAGACATAAAAATTGGTATCTCCTTATAAACCTTTTTAGCTGTTTTTTACAGTTTATATATAAGAAAATTATTTTTCCAAAAGCACAGTATATTCATAAAAACAATTATTATATTCACATCAGTATAGACATAGAAATCTCACTCAGTAATATTGTTACATGATATGTTATAGCTATGCTACAATAAGATGCTATATATCCACATATAGATATATGCCAGGTAGGGGCGTCAGAATGTTTTTTGGTTGGGGGGGCAAGATAGAATCTCTATTATTGCCCCTAGCTTCTGGCCACCATAGATTGGTCACTTTCACCTGTACAGAACTCTAGGGAGCAGCTGGGAGTGAGTGGCCCCTTGTACACATTACACCTGGTAGGGCCCCTTATATACATTATGCCAGATTGAGCCCATTACACACATTATGCCAAGTAGAGCCCATTATATATATTATGCCAGGCAGAAACCATTATACATATTACGACAGATATAGCCCATTATACACATTATGCCTGGTAGAGCCCATCACACGTTACACATTACGCCTAGTAGAGCCCCTTATACACATTACACCAGGTAGAGCCCGTTATACATATTACACCAGATATAGCCCATTATACACATTGTGCTTTGTAGAGTCCATTACACACATTATGCCAGGTAGAGTCCATTATACACAGTACGCTTGGAAGAGCCGCTTGTACACATTACACCTGATAGAGCTGCTTGTACACATTTCACCTGATAGAGCCCCTTATACACATTATGCCAAGTAGAGCCCATTATACATATTACACCAGGTAGAACCCATTATACATATTACAACACATATAGCCCATTATACACATTATGCCTGGTAGAGCCCATTACACATTACACATTATACCTAGTAGAGCCCCTTATACACATTACACCAGGTAGAGCCCATTATACATAATACACCAGATATAGCCCATTATACACATTGTGCCTTGTAGAGTCCATTATACACATTATGACTCGTAGAGCCTATTACACACATTATGCCAGGTAGAGCCCATTATACACATTACACCTCGTAGAACCGCTTGTACACATTACACCTGGTAGAGCCGCTTGTACACATTACATCAGGTAGAGCCCATTATACATATTATGCCAGATATAGCCCATTATACACATTACGCCTGGTAGAGCCCATTACACGTTACGCATTACGCCAGATATAGCCCATTATACACATCTGCTAGATATAGTGCCTCCTCCTCCTCCCATCCTCCCCTCCCACTCTCCCATTTAAGTCCATATTATATTTATTTCTATAATTTAGAGAATCAGCTATTGTTTTGCTGCTGGTGTTCCAATTAAAATAGGATTTCTTTATTTATGTTTAACTGTTTCAGTGCGTTATTGATGCAGGCAAAGACAGGCTCAATTATGGTTAGTCTGTTTATAATACGAATGTGACACTGTACTTCTGTTACGTGCTAGTATAGGAGAATGGGAGCACACGTATATCTATGGTATAGGTTACTAGAGTGATCAGTAAGCAGGGAAATTGTTTTTTTTTAAGGTGTGTAAAATTTGTATTTGTAAAGTTAAATCGGAGCATGGAGATGTACTGTGCATCCGGCATATTGTGACTTGTGGAACTACAAGTCCCAAAATGCACACCCAAGATCCGAATGGAAGGGCGTACTTCTCTGTGATCCTTATTTAGCAGCACTTGGACAGTGATACAGTACATTGCCTTCAATGCAGCATGCTGATACTTGTAGTCTTACAACAACCTGTGATGTGGATTACAAGTTCCCCTGCACCCTTGGATAATATGTATACATGTATCCTTATTACTTTCCTTATATACTGTATATGTGTAAGTGCTGAGGTCTCTCAGTGTTATGTGACACTAGTCCTGTGACTGTCTCTGTATATGGATATATCCTGAATACAATGTATGATAACCTGGAATGGACCAGGCACTGTGAGGTGAACGTGTTCTTCAGTCTCTGATGTTGGACTGATGCTCTGAGGATGAAGCATTTTGCTTTGCTTGTCTCTTATAAACCCTCCCCTACCCATTACCAGCACTGCAAAGCCCTGATTCCATGTGTAGTCCTGCAAGGAAGGGGTCTGTGAAAATTAATATTACACACACAAGCTCATCTGAGGAGTGCCAAACTACAAAGCCTGCCAATATAAGCCACCTGCCTTCATGGACCAGCTTTGACCCAGTGGATGTAAAGGACACTGCTGAAATTGCTCGGATTTTGCATCCCACCACCTGTGATCTGGACCCGGCCTCAACCAAGCTTCTAATAGGTTGTATGGATATAATTGGTCCTGTCTTTGCAAAAATTATTCAATGCTCTTTGCAGACAAGCATTTTTCCTGGACCCCTAAAGGAAGCAATTGTTAGACTGCTTCTTAAAAAACCTAATTTAGATCCCAACTGCATGACCAACTACAGACCGGTATCAAACCTTCCTTTCCTAGGAAAGGTTATTGAGAAAGTGGTTGCAAATCAACTGGAAACCCGCCTAACAACCCATGATATTTATGGTCCATTCCAATCAGGATTCAGGAGAAGACATAGCACTGAAAGAGCCCTGGTGTGTGTGTTAAATGATCTTCTGATGGCAAGAGACAGAGGTGACTGTTCAACATTAATCCTTCTGGATCTCTCGGCAGCATTTGATACCATGGACCATGGGCTTCTGATTGAGCGACTGATACATTTCTGTGGTCTGGATGGCACAGTCCTAAGCTGGTTCAAATCATTTCTCACAGGCAGGTCACAGAGAGTATCGTCTGGATTATACTCATCACCACCAGTGCCATTGCCATGTGATGTTCCACAAGGTTCTATACTATTCCCCATGCTTTTTGCAGTATACATGCTCCCATTGGGCAAAATAATCAGGCACCATGGCCTGGTCTACCACTGCTATGCAGATGATACACAACTGTACTTGTCCTTTGCTCCGGGCACTGATAACCCAATAGCAACCCTAAATGGCTGTCTAGCTGAGCTGCAGGAGTGGATGAGCACCAGTTGGCTGCGAATGAACCCGGATAAAACAGAGGTCCTTATGATACGACCGCAACATCAAAGGACAAGGCTGCAGCATAGCCAACCAACTGGACTTACACTCGGGGATTCAGAATTACAGACCACTGATCGTGTGCGGAATCTTGGCGTTGTCCTGGATGGTGGCTTGACACTTAACATCAGGTATCAGCCACAATCAAATCCTCATTCTTTCACCTGAGGAACATAGCCAGAATCAAGCACTTAATTCCCTCAGATGATCTGCCAAAAGTCATACATGCATTTGTATCATCTCGATTAGACTACTGTAATGCCCTCTACCTTGGTCTCCCAGCAAAAGAATTGCAACGCTTACAGCTGGTGCAAAACACAGCTGCCAGGCTGTTAACCAACCAGCCCCGTTCTAGCCGCATAACACCCATACTCTACTCCCTTCACTGGCTGCCTGTAAGATGGCGAATCATCTTCAAGATTGGCTTACTGAGTTTCAAAGCATTACATGACCAGGGCCCAAGGTACCTGAGGCAGCTTCTGACCCCATACTGCCCCACTCGATTACTGCAACCTGTAGATGAAGGACTTTTAGCAGTACCTAGAATCTCCCGTAATTCATCTGAGGGTCGAGCTTTTAGTCATGCGGCTCCAACTCTATGGAACTCACTTCCCCGCACAGTGCGAGAGGCCCCAACTATAGAATCCTTCAAAAGTAGGCTCAAGACTTTCCTGTTTACTCAAGCATTTCCATAATGTCCCTTTTAGTATCTTCATGCTTCTGTATTTTATGAAAATGTACTTCATTATTTTCTGTACTTTATTATGCTATGTATCTGTTAAGCACCTAGAGTCCTATTGGAGAAAGAGCGCTATATAAATAAAATTATTATTATTATCTGTGCTGCTGAATGTGTCCCACTCATGAATTAAACACATGGGGAACTTCTGATCGCTGCTGCAATAGAAGAGGACAGTTCCACTGGGAAGGAGCTGCTGGGATGCGGCGGGTGGCCAGACAGGCAGCCGGGTGGAAGGGGAGGGCCGGGTAGAGGTGGAGCTGCTGCGATCTAGCGGGCGGCCACGCACTGTACAGTGAGTGAAGGTGGCTCACCCACTGTCAGCAGCGGTGCCCTCCACTCAGGGCCGGCAACAGACATCTTGGGGCCCGGTACAGTGATATCTCTGGGGCCCCCTCAGAGCGACGGAATTTGCTGCGCTATATAATAAACTGTTATTAAAAAAGTATATTTTTATTTATCTACAGTATACAGAGATATAAATATGTATATCTCTCCTTCCTCCCCCACACACACCACGGTCTGTCTCTCCCCAATAACTCCATGATGATTCCCTGCTGGACACTAAGTGGCATATACTTGGGGCCCCTCTGATCCTTGGGGCCCGGTACAGGTGTCCCCTTTAACCCCCCCTGTCGCCGGCCCTGCCTCCACTGACCGGCGCACTACGCGGCTGCGCAGCCCGAGTATGCACTGTGCCGGTGTTGGCCGCAGAGCACACAGGGAAGGCAGCTTCAGCACTGCCCACTGTGTAAAATAATATAGTAGCAGTGCCGGACCCACCGCTGCTAAAACAGCGCATGCAGCGCTGAAGCTGCTGGTGGCGGCTGCACTTGCGTGCGGTTCTTGGTCTGGCTGGATGGCGCCTCTCTCCTGTTTTGGGGGGAGTGAGCTGCCCCCTTGCCCCCCATTCCGACACCCCTGATGCCAGGTGTTATTAATTAGCAAGCTGTTGCCACAAAGTTTCTTACTGTATGTCAGGTATTCAGTGCAGTACGTATTAATAGTTAAAAGATCTGTATCCAGCTGAAAAGATGTTAAATGTTTAGAAGATGTGTCACTTTACAGACCCTGTAACACATTTTTTGCCAAGCATTGAGGTATTAGTAATCATGCAAAACTTAGAACCGTTTTTAGCTGAATTTTTCATGCAAATCAATTACTGTTAAAACATAAGTTTTTAGTATAATGTTATTACCACATCCTCTTTCTGGGGTAGAAGCAGTTCTTTATCACCCGGCTCTGGTGCTCCAAACCTTTCAACAAGCCATATCCGGAGATGTATGCACCTTCCCATTTATGAGATAGGTTGTTCAGATGTGTTCCACCAGCTAAAGGTTTGTAGTAGAGATGAGGGGGTTCTGTATCCTGAGAACCGAACTCCCCCAAACTTCACTACCCAAGCCCGGATCCGAGTCAGGCTTGGGTTTTCCCACCTGACCCGGAAACCAGAACGAGGCAAAACATCATCATCCCGCTGTCGGATTCTCGCGGGGTTTGGATTCCATATAAGGAGCCGTGCGTCACCGCTATTTTCACTCCGGCATTGGAGAGTGTAGAGAGAGGACGTGTCTCCGTCCTCAGTGTCCTGCATCAGTTCAGTGGTAGTGTCTTGTGCAGCATCAGTCCAGTCACAGTGGTGGTGTCCTCTGCTCAGGGTCATCTTAACAGCAGAGTAGGCCCCTGGGCACAGCAATGCACTGAGCCCCCTACCCATCCTCCAGTGGTAGGGGTGGGGGGGACTATCAGCGGCAGGTTTGATGTCCCACAAGCGGTAGGGGGTGTTCTATGTTCCGCTCAGCATGTAGGACCTGGAGCAGTAATTTCTGCTAATTAATCCTTTACTGCCCAGATGGGGTTAAACTGTAGAAGGGGACATTGGGCTGAATGAAGAAGCCCTGGTACATGACTTCCAGTGTGGTAGGGGATGTTTAATACTTAGGGGAGGGGTGGATAGTGGAGTGGGCTTAATATTTATAATTTTCCGGTGGGAGGTCAGCTTGCTTGACTGCAGATATCTCAAGTTCCTAAAAATATATTTCTTACCTTTGAATGGGATAAAAAATAGAGTGTCTTACCTTTCAAGAGGTTCTGGGGACTTGGAGATCAGAGTTCAGGAGCCAGAGCAATTCACCAATGAAAATCTCAAACTGCATACCAGGCGTGTGGTGCTGGAGCAGGGACCGGCTGCTTGAAGGCTGATATCTCTGGTTCTGGGCATAGTAAAGACAAGCTGCCAGTGTCCACCAAAAGGGGAGAGTCGCAGCTTTAGGATTAGAGATGAGCGTGTTCGGTTCGTCGGGATCCGAACCTCCCCGAACTTCACCTATTTTACACGGGTCCGAGGCAGCCTCGGATCTTCCCGCCTTGCTCGGTTAAACCGAACGCGGCTGAACGTCATCATCCCGCTGTCGGATTCTCGTGAGATTCGTATTCTATATAAAGAGCCGCGCGTCGCTGCCATTTTCACTCGTGCATTGGAGATTGAACGGAGAGGACGTGACTACGTTCTCTGTCTGAAAAGCTCCATATCTGCGCTCAGTGTGCTGCAAATATCTGTACTCAGTGTGCTGCAAATATCTGTGCTCAGTGTGAGGCAAATATCTACGTTCTCTGCCTGAAAAGCTCCATATCTGTGCTCAGTGTGCTGCAAATATCTGTGCTCAGTTTGCAGCATTTTGGTGACCAACAGTATATAGTTGTACAGTACAGTAGGCCATTGCTGTATCTTGCAGCTCTGTGTCACTGCAAGTATCCATTCTATATCTGTGCTGCATTTTTGTGAGCAGTATATATAGCAGTATATATAGTAGTACATGCATACTTGCCTACTCTCCCGGAATGGCCGGGAGGCTCCCGAAAATCGGGTGACCCTCCCGACCCCACGGAAGAGCAGACAAGTCTCCCGGTTTTTCATTTCCCCCCTGCCCGGCCACCCACTTTGAGAGTAAAGTGGGCGGTCCGGACAGTAGATGACGCGATTCTTGTTGAATCGCGTCATCATAGTCACGCCCCCTGCTGTAAAATGCCGATTATTGCGGCATTGCAGAGCGGGGGCGTGATTTAGATGTTGTGCCATTTTACCCAGCCCTCATTCCGCCTCTGCCCCTACTCCGCCATGCCCCGTTCCGCCTCCTCCCCGCCCCCTCCTCTCATCATTGTCCAGCACAGCCCATCCACTGAGCCGTCCTGGCAGCTCTCTCCCGGAGAGAGCTGCCAGAAAGTAGGCAAGTATGGTACAGTGCAGCATTTTGGTGACCAACAGTATATAGTTTTACAGTACAGTAGGCCATTGCTGTATCTTGCAGCTCCGTGTCACTGCAAGTATCCATTCCATATCTGTGCTGCATTTTTGTGAGCAGTATATATAGTAGTACAGTGCAGCATTTTGGTGACCAACAGTATATAGTTGTACAGTACAGTAGGCCATTGCTATTGATATAATAATATTACTGGCATATAATTCCACACATAAAAAAAATGGAGAACAAAAATGTGGAGGGTGAAATAGGGAAAGATCAAGATCCACTTCCACCTAGTGCTGAAGCTGCTGCCACTAGTCATGGCAGAGACGATTCAATGCCATCAACATAGTCTGCCAAGACCGATGCCCAATGTCATAGTAGAGAGCATGTAAAATCCAAAAAACTAAAGTTCAGTAAAATGACCCAAAAATCTAAATTAAAAGCATCTGATGAGAAGCGTAAACTTGCCAATATGCCATTACCGACACGGAGTGGCAAGTAACGGCATAGGCCCTGGCCTATGTTCATGGCTAGGGGTTCAGCTTCACATGAGGATGGAAGCACTCAACCTCCCGCTAGAAAACTGAAAAGAGTTAAGATGGCAATAGCACAGCAAATAATTGTGCGTTCTTCTAAATCACAAATCCCCAAGGAGAGTCCAATTGTGTCGGTTGCGATGCCTGACCTTCCCAACACTGGACGGAAAAAGGTGGCTCCTTCCACCATTTGCACGCCTCCTGGAAGTGCTGGAAGGAGCACCCACAGTCCAGTTCCTGATAGTCAAATTGAAGATGTCATTGTTGAAGTACACCAGGATGAGGATATGTGTGTTGCTGGCGCTGAGGAGGAAATTGACAAGGAGGATTGTGATGGTGAGGTGGTTTGTTTAAGTCAGGCACCCGGGGAGACACCTGTTGTCTGTGGGATCAATATGGCCATTGACATGCCTGGTCAAATTACAAAAAAAATCCCCTGTTCGATGTGAAATTATTTTAACAGAAATGCGGACAACAGGTGTCAAGCCGTGTGTTGCCTTTGTCAAGCTGTAATAAGTAGGGGTAAGGACGTTAACCACCGAGGAACATCCTCCCTTATACGTCACCTGGAGCGCATTCATCAGAAGTCATTGACAAGTTCAAAAACTTTGGGTGATAGCGGAAGCAGTCCACTGACAACTAAATCCCTTCCTCTTGTACCCAAGCTCCTGCAAACCACACCACCAACTCCCTCAGTGTCAATTTCCTCCTTAGACAGGAACGCCAATAGTCCTGCAGGCCATGTCGCTGGCAAGTCTGACAAGTCCTCTCCTGACTAATATTCCTCCGATGGATCCTTGAGTGTAACGCCTACTGCTGCTGGCGCTGCTGTTGTTGCTGCTGGGAGTCGATCATCATCCCAGAGGGGAAGTCGGAAGACCACTTGTACTACTTCCAGTAAGCAATTGACTGTCCAACAGTCCTTTGCGAGGAAGATGAAATATCACAGCAGTCATCCTGTTGCAAAGCAGATAACTTAGGCCTTGGCAGCTGTGTTGGTGTTAGACGTGCATCCGGTATCCGGCGTTAGTTCACAGGGACTTAGAGAATTTCTTGAGGTAGTGTGTCCCCGGTACCAAATCCCATCTAGGTTCCACTTCTCTAGGCAGGCGATACCGAGAATGTACACAGACGTCAGAAAAAGAGTCACCAGTGTCCTAAAAAATGCAGTTGTACCCAATGTCCACTTAACCACGGACATGTGGACAAGTGGAGCAGGGCAGACTCAGGACTATATGACTGTGACAGCCCACTGGGTAGATGTATTGCCTCCCTCAGCAACAACGGCAGCGGCGGATCGAGTAGCAGCATCTCGCAAACGCCAACTCGTTTCTAGGCAGGCTACGCTTTGTATCACCGCTTTCCGTAAGAGGCACACAGTTGACAACCTCTTACGGAAACTGAGAGACATCATTGCACAATGGCTTACCCAAATTGGACTCTCCTGGGGATTTGTGATATTGGACAACGCCACCAATATTGTGCGTGCATTGCATCTGGGCAAATTCCAGCATGTCCCATGTTTTGTACATACAATTAATTTGGTGGTGCAGAATTTTTGGAAAAATTACAGGGGCGTGCAGAGATGCTGTCGGTGGCCCGAAAAATTGCGGGACACTTTTGACATTCAGTCACTGCGTGCCAAAGACTGGAGCGCCAGCAATCACTCCTGAACCTGCCCTGCCATCACCTGAAGCAAGAGGTGGTAATGAAGTGGATTTCAACACTCTATATGCTTCAGAGGATGGAGGAGCAGCAAAAGGCCATTCAAGCCTATATATCCACCTATGATATAGGCAAAGGAGGGGGAATGCACCTGACTCAAGCGCAGTGGAGAATGATTTCCGTCTTGTGCAAGGTTCTCCAACCCTTCTAACTTGCCACACGTGAAGTCAGTTCAGACACTGCCAGCTTGAGTCAGGTCATTCCCCTCATCAGGCTTTTGCAGAAGCAGCTGGATAAATTGAAGGAGGAGCTAAGATGGAGCGATTCCGCAAAGTATGTAGGACTTGTGGATGGAGCCCTTTATTCGCTTTGCCAGGATTCAAGGGTGGTCAATCTGTTGAAATCAGAGCTCTACATTTTGGCCACCGTGCTCGATCCTAGGTTTAAAGCCTACGTTGTATCTCTCTTTCCAGCAGACACAAGTCTGCAAAGGTTCAAAGACCTGCTGGTGAGAAAATTGTCAACTCAAGCGGAACGTGACCTGCCAACAGCTCCTCCTTCATTTTCTCCCGCAACTGGGGCTGCGAGGAAAAGGATAAGATTTCCTAGCCCACCCGCTGGCAGTGATGCAGGGCAGTCAGGAGCGAGTGCTGACTTCTGGTCCGGACTGAAGGACCTGCCAACGATTACTGACATGTCGTCTACTGTCACTGCATATGATTCTGTCACCATTGAAAGAATGGTGGAGGATTATATGAGTGACAGCATCTAAGTAGGCATGTCAGACAGTTCGTATGTATACTGGCAGGAAAAAGAGGCAATTACAAACTGTCTTTATTTTACCTAAGTTGCCCCCCTCCAGTGTGTACTCCGAAAGAGTGTTTAGTGCAGCCAGTAACCTTGTCAGTGATCAGTGTTTGAGGTTACTTCCACAAAATGTGGAGAAGATGATGTTCATCAAAATGAATTATAAATTCCTTCGGGAAGACCTTTACCAGCAATTGCCTCCAGAAAGTACACAGAGACCTGTGATGGTGGATCCAGTGGGGACAAGTTAATACTCTGTGAGGAGGAGGATGTACACAGTGAAAGGGGTGAGGAATTGGAGGATGAGGTCAGCATCTTGCCTCTGTAGAGCCAGTTTGTGCAAGGAGAGATTGATTGCTTCTTTTTTGGTGGGGGCCCAAACAAACCACTCATTTCAGCCACAGTCGTGTGGCAGACCCTGTCGTTGAAATGATTGGTTGTTAAAGTGTGAATGTCATGTTTATGCAACATAAGGGTGGGTGGGAGGACCCAAGGACATTTCTATCTTGCACCTCTTTTTACTTCTTTGCATCATGTGCTGTTTGGGGACTAGTTTTTTGAAGTGCCATCCTGTCTGACACTGCCATACAACTCCAGGGGTACTGCCGTATAAGTCCAGGGGTACTGCCGTATAAGTTCAGTCCAATAGTGTGTCTTGTGCTGCATCAGGCCAGTGCTGGTGTCTTGTGCTGCCATAAGTCCAGTGGTGGTGTCCTGTGCTGTATATTATTTACTCCAAATAAAAGGGTTATATACATTACTTATATTATTATCCAAATAATTTTTACAGGGTTTGCCCTGTGTGGTGTAGGGGTACGCTCGCCTGTGCTGCATATTATTATAATAGCTCCAAATAAAAGGATTATTATTATTATCCAAATTCACTTTGCAGGCTTTGCCGTGTGTGTGTGGTTTAGGGGTACGCTCTCCTGTGCCACCAATATTGTGCGTGTATTATATCTGGGCAAATTCCAGCACATCCCATGTTGTTTGTGCCGCAAACTTGTGTCGCTTAGCTTAGTCATACACCTACCTCATTGCACCTCTTTTTCTTCTTTGCATGATGTGCTGTTTGGGGCCAAGTTTTTTTAAGTGCCATCCTGTCTACAACTGCAGTGCCACTCCTAGATAGGCCAGGTGTTTGTGCCGCACACTTGTGTCGCTTAGCATAGTCATACAGCTACCTCATTGCACCTATTTTTCTTTTTTTCATGATGTGCTGTTTGGGGCCTAGTTTTTTTAAGTGCCATCCTGTCTGCCATTGCATTGCCACTCCTAGAATGGCCAGGTATTTGTGCCACACACTTGTGTCGCATAGCTTAGCCATCCAGCTACCTCATTGCACCTCTTTTTCTTCTTTGCATCATGTGCTGTTTGGGGCCTATTTTTTAAATCTGCCATCCTGTCTGCCACTGCAGTGCCACTCCTAGATGGGCCAAGTGTTTGTGCCGCACACTTGTGTTGCTTAGCTTAGTCATCCAACCACCTCGGTGCAACCTTTTGGCCTAAAAACAATATTGTGAGGTGTGAGATGTTCAGAATAGACTGGAAATGAGTGGAAATGAATGTTATTGAGGTTAATAATACCGTAGGATCAAAATGACCCCATAATTATTTGATTTTTAGCTTTTTTTTATGTTTTTAAAAAAAATCATCCAGATCCAAAGCCAAAACACGAAAGGGTGGTTTTGGCAAAACCAATCCAGATCTAAAACACGAGCATGGATCCAGAATGAAAACCAATACACAAAACACGAAAAGTACCCGCCACACATCTCTAGTTTGTAGATACCTTTAAAAGCGTTTCTTCGCCTAAAAATGTGGAAAGGCTTGTCTTTTTTAAGTGCTGCTTGGATTTCTACGTGTGAGTTTTAAACAGCAAAAAGGTGAGTTAGAATACAGAAAAAGGTGAGTTTTATAATACACAATCAGGAACACACATTTGCAGTACCATTAAACTTCTGGTGAGGCTGCAAGGGGCTGACCTTGTGAGTGAGTGAGAGGGTCTCTTACTTGGAGTAGCAGAGGGGCTGTGATTGTGCGTGTGTGAGGGGCATTTTTTTTTTTTTGCAGGAGCTGGAAGCCGAGTGAAAAGGAGGTGCAGTAAGCTGGAACAACTGCAACTGCTAAGTGGAGTATCGGTGCCGCAGGAGAGAGTACTACGGCTGCATAAAAGTGAAGGACCAAGACCCGCGCAAAGATAGATAAGTATAAGCCAGCTTAATTATTGTATAAGTGAGATTGCTTGTCTTCTACTTTTTATTTTTGCTGCTTTTTCTTTGAGAGTAACAGGGAGATAGACCTTACAAACAATATGGGAGGGGCTGTGATTGGGGACCTCACTCAGTGCATGTCGTGCAAGATGTATGCACACCTGGAGCTACCGGCCCAGTGTGATTACATCTGCACGAGGTGTGTGCGAACTGTTGCCCTGGAAGCCCAGGTAACTGATCTAGAGCAAACCGTTACGCGACTGAGGGAGATTCACAATCTCAAGCGTAGTTTAGACAGAACGGTGGAGGAGTTGCGGGAGGGGTCACTGGTAGAAGAGGAGGATGATCAGGTAGCCAGTTGGGTCACAGTTAGAAGGAAGAAAAAGAGGGGGAGGCTTGACATCTCCGAACTATCAAACCCAAACAAATTTGCCCGATTGGACGAGGAATCTGAGGATGATAGTGAAGAAATGACGGTGCCGGAGGAGACTGCTCCCTCTAGCATCCAGAGGAGCGGTCCCTCTGGCGCGGTTGGGATAAAAGATAGAGAGGTACCTAGTCAGATGGTGGTGGTAGGGGATTCTATCATCAGGAAGGCAGATAGGGCAATCTGCTACCGGGACCGTGATCACCGTACAGTCTGTTGTCTCCGGGGTGCTCGGGTACGGCACATCGCGGACCGGGTAGATAGATTGTTGGGAGGGGCTGGGAAAGACCCGGCAGTCTTGGTGCACGTTGGCACCAATGACAAAGTTAGCGGAAGGTGGGATGTCCTTAAGAAAGACTATAGGGACTTAGGAAAGAAACTGAAGGCAAGGACATCTAAGGTAATATTCTCGGAATTATTACCCGTGCCACGCGCTAGTCCAGGGAGGCACAGGGAGATTAGGGAGGTAAATGTGTGGCTTAGGGATTGGTGCAGGAAAGAGGGGTTTGTGTTCCTGGAACACTGGGCGGACTTCTCAGTCAGGCGCCATCTCTTTTGTCGTGACGGATTGCACCTGAATGAGGAGGGGGCAGTGGTGCTGGGGGGAAGGATGGTTAGAAGGTTGGAGGAGATTTTAAACTAGGAGCCTGGGGGGAGGGTTTAGCTAGAAACTACGGGTCATGCAGTGAGAATAGTGGGGATGGCGGTAGTAAACGAAATGGGGGAGAAGTTGGGGGGAGGGTAAGAGCAGGCGGTAAGGTTACTAACATGGGTACTAAAAGGGATTTTACCAAAGCACTAACCAATGACGATTACAGGTCATCATTGCTACATAAGGTGAAAGATGTCCCTAACGCAAGGGAAAATACTTATCTTAGTTGTATGTATGTAAACGCCAGAAGCATTACTGGTAAAAAGGGTGAACTAGAAATACTTACAGCAAGCAAACAGTATGATATTATAGGCATTACTGAAACTTGGTGGGATGAATCTCATGATTGGACAGTCAATCTGGAGGGCTATACACTGTTTAGGAGAGACAGACTAAATAAAAAGGGTGGAGGGGTGTGTCTTTACGTAAAGCCGTTTTTAAAACCTGATATACGGGAAGATATTCAGGAGGGGACTGTAGACACTGTCGAGACATTATGGGTAGAAATTTCATGCTGGGAAAAAGGAATAAAAAAGTTAGTATTGGGTGTATGCTATAGGCCGCCTAGTATCAACGCATCTGATGAGGAATTGTTACTAAAGCAAATTGAAAGAGCAGCAGGAGTAGGAGACATAGTAGTGATGGGAGATTTTAACTATCCAGAGATAAACTGGAAAAACGATTCATGTGATACTGCTAGGGGAAATATGTTTTTAAACACACTTAATGATAACTACTTAGTCCAACTAATTGAGGAAACAACTAGGTACAATGCAATCTTAGACCTGGTATTAACAAACAATGGGGATTTGGTATCAGGTATTATAGTAGGGGAACCCATAGGAAACAGCGACCACAATATGGTCACATTCAATATCAGTTTCCATAAACAGCCCTATACTGGCTCAACTAGGACTCTAAACTTTAGCAAAGCAAATTCTGAAAAGATGAGGGTATTTTTCAGGGATATTGAATGGGAAGGTTTGTTTTTAGGGAAAAATACTACGGAGAAATGGGAGGTACTAAAATTTCTGCTAGCTAAAAATACACTCAAATTTATTCCTATGAGTAGCAAAAAAAGGAATAAAAATCATAAACCGATGTGGCTTAACAAAAAGATTAAGGAACTTATGGGCAAGAAAAGGCGAGCATTTAAAAAATACAAATCTGACGGGGAAGCAGAGTCATTTCAGCACTACAAGGAATGTAACAAAATTTGCAAAAAGGAAATAAGAGCGGCTAAAGTAGAAACTGAAAAACTAGTAGCAAAGGAAAGCAAAGCGAATTCCCAAAAAATATTTAAATACATTAATAGCAAGCGATTAAAGAAGGAGAGTATAGGCCCTTTAAAAGACAAGTTGGGAGTCTTAAGCAAAAATGATAATGACATAGCGGACACACTAAATGAGTTTTTTTCAACAGTATTCACTAGAGAGGACCCATTTCAGGGACTGACACACAATCTCAATAATGAGAATATCCCACTGATAGGTACTTATTTAAGCGAGGAAGTAGTCTGTGACTGATTAAAACATTTAAAGATTAATAAATCACCAGGGCCCGATGGTATTCACCCAAGGGTTCTAATGGAGCTTCACTCTGAACTGGCAAAACCGCTATCTTTGATCTTTAAGGATTCAGTTATATCAGGTATGGTTCCCAAAGACTGGTGTATAGCGGAAGTAGTGCCTATATTCAAAAAGGGAAGTAAAGCTGAACCAGGTAATTATAGACCAGTTAGTCTTACATCTATAGTGGGGAAAGTATTGGAAGGTATTCTAAGAGATAGTATTCAGAAGTTCCTTGAAGTCAATAAGGTAATTAAAAGGAATCAACATGGGTTTATGAAGGACAGATCCTGTCAAACCAACTTACTTGGCTTTTATGAAACAGTAAGCGCAAACCTAGATCAGGGTAAAGACGTGGATGTAATCTTTTTAGACTTTGCCAAAGCGTTCGATACTGTACCACACATGAGACTTATCTACAAGCTACAAGAATCAGGGCTAGGAAGCACAATATGCACATGGGTCAAAAACTGGTTAGATAATAGGGAGCAGCGCGTTGTGGTTAATGGATCTTTTTCAACTTGGACTGAAGTGCTAAGTGTTGTGCCGCAAGGCTCAGTATTAGGACCGCTATTGTTCAATATTTTCATTAACGACCTAACAGAAGGTCTAGAGAGCATGGTGTCAATTTTTGCAGATGATACCAAATTGTGTAAGGCTATAAATACAGAGGAGGATGCCGAGTCTCTTCAGAACGACTTAGTTAAATTAAAGCATGGGCAGCCAAATGGAGAATGAGCTTCAACACAGACAAGTGTAAGGTAATGCACTGTGGTAACAAGAACAAAAATTACACCTACCTACTAAATGGGGTAAAATTAGGGGATTCTGTACTGGAAAAGGACTTCGGTGTCCTCATAGATAGCAAGCTAAGCAGTAGTACCCAAAGTAGGACTGCAGCAAAGAAGGCTAATAAGATATTAGCATGCATAAAACGGGGTATTGATGCTAGGGACGAGAGTATTATACTCCCGTTATATAAATCACAAGTGAGGCCACACCTTCAATACTGTGTACAATTCTGGGCACCGTACTACAAAAAGGATATCCTGGAGCTTGAAAAGGTACAGAGGAGGGCGACCAAACTAATTAAGGGCATGGAGACGATGGAATACAAGGAAAGGCTTGAAAGACTAGGCATGTTTACATTGGAAAAGCGGAGACTAAGAGGGGATATGATCAACATCTACAAATATATAAGGGGACAATACACAGAGCTTGCGCGGGACCTGTTTTTGGTTAGATCAACACAGAGGACTCGTGGACACTCGCTCAGGTTAGAGGAGAGGAGATTCCGCACAATACGGCGTAAAGGCTTTTTCACGGTAAGGACAATACGTGTTTGGAATTCCCTGCCCGAGGGAGTTGTAATGGCGGAATCTGTCAACACCTTTAAGAATGGGTTAGATAAATTCCTAATGGATAAGGATATCCAGGGGTATGGTGCATAGTCATGCATTATAGTTACTATAAATAGGGATAAAATGCAACGGCTGACAGCAGCATCAGTCAGAAATTTTAGTCAAATCATCATGCATAGGAGACCACAAATAGGTTGAACTCGATGGACAATTGTCTTTTTTCAACCTCAGATACTATGTTACTATGTTACTATGTTACTAAATATATCGGCAGCTTCCTCAGTCAAGATTTCAGTTCACAAAAAGATGATTAATGCAAGGAAGAATAAAAAAAGACAATATTTTAGATTTAAATTATTGCAATTTCAATTTATTTTAATTGAATTTATTTTATTTTATTTATTTAGAATAAAATTCTTCAATTCCTCCAAAATATCTTCGATATGCGGAAAGTTCACTATTTGAGTGTGAAGAGTTTATTTATATTCATTTAATTTAAATTTACAGATCTTACAAAAAGTATTCACAGTGCTTCACTTTTTCCACATTTTGTTACATTACAGCCTTATTCCAAAATGGAATAAATTATTTTTTCCCTCAAAATTCTACACACAGTACCCCATAATGGCAATGTGAAAAGTGTTTTTGAGATTTTTGCTAATGTATTAAAAATAAAAAAATAAGAATCACATGTACATACTGTACGTATTCACAGACTTTGCTCAATACTTTGTTGATGCACCTTTGACAGCAATTACAGCCGCAAGTCTTTTTGAATATGATGCCAAAAGCTTGGCACACCTATCTTTGGGCAGTTTCGCCCATTCCTCTTTGCAGCACCTCTCAAGCTCCACCAGGTTAGATGGGAAGTGTCAGTGCACAACCATTTTCAGATCTCTCCAGAGGTGTTTAATCGGATTCAAGTCTGGGCTCTGGCTGGGCTACTCAAGAACATTCACAGAGTTGTCCTGAAGCCACTCCTTTGATATATTGGCTGTGTGCTTAGGGTCATTGTCTGACTCCTGCTGAAAGATGAACTGTCACCCCAGTCTGAGGTCAAGAGCGCTCTGGAGCAGTTTTTCATCCAGGATGTCTCTGTACATTGCTGATTTCATCTTTCCCTCTATCCTGACTGGTCTCCTAATTCCTGCTGCTGAACAACATCCCCACAGCATGATGATGCCACCACCATGCTTCACTGTAGGGATGGTATTGACCTGGTTTCCTCCAAACATGGCATTCACGCCAAAGAGTTCAATCTTTGTCTCATCAGCCCGGAGAATTTTGTTTCTCATGGTCAGAGGGGGAGAGCAGCGCCAGAGGAGACAGGGGGGAGACGGGTGAGGTCCTGCTTGCTGGAGCCGGGTGGATGCTGCTGTGAGCTGTGGCTGTGACATCCTCCGGCTACACTGCCCGCAGCTGTAGCGCTGCGCTCCCCTGTCTGCCCGAGGCTCTCCCCGCCTCCCCCCATCTCCTCCTCGTCTCCTCCGGCACTGCTCTCCCCCTCTGCCCGTGGTTTTGGCCCCGTTTTCAACACAAGCACGTGGATCGGCAGCTATTCCACCGATCCACGTGCTTTTCGACAAGTCGAATTTCTCGACTTGTCAAATAATTTGGGGTTATATTGAATAGGTCAGAACCCCTTCCGAACTAAAAATGTCAAAAACTGTCGTCTTTTTCAACAGACGGCAGCTTTCAACTTCAATTGAATATACCCCATAAGGTTAAGCCCCCAGGCCGAACGGCAAGGCGTCTCTGTCACTGGGGGGTCCTTAAAACTAGATGTGGGTCAGGGGTACGGAACCCCATCATGTCGGCACAGCCTGGCTACCCCATTGCAGCACACAGGTGAAAATTAGTAAGGTTTAATAATTTCAGCCTGGGGGCTTAATCCTATATCTACAGATATACACAACTAAGATCTCTGTATTATCTGATTATTATGTAGTGTTGTTTCTCACTCAGTGTGCATCAGGGATAGCAAAATTTTTTCTCTTACCCAGAATTACCCCTCCCTTTTAGCACCTGAGTGACATCACAAACTGATTGAGCAGCTTGCCAATACATGTGCACTCTACCATACAGGCCTGATTGGTGGATTGCTGCAGAGATGGTTGTCCTTTTGGAAGGTTCTCCTCTCTCCACAGAGGAATGCTGTAGGTCTGACAGAGTATCCATTGCGTTCTTGGTCACCTCCCTGACTAGGGCCCTTCTCCCCAGATCACTCAGTTTAGATGGCCAGCCAGCTCTAGGGAGAGTCCTTTTGGTTCCGAACTTCTTCCATTTATGGATGATGGTGGCCACTGTGCTCATTGGGACCTTCAAAGCAGCAGATATTTTTCTATACCCTTCCCCAGGTTTGTGCCTCGAGACAATGCTATCTCGAAGGTCTGCAGACTTCATGCTTGGTTTGTGCTCAGACATGCACTGTCAAGTGTGGGACCTTATATAGACAGGTATGTGCCTTTCCAAATCATGTTCTATCAATTGAATTTACTACACGTGGACTCCAATTAAGCTGTAGGAACATCTCAAAGATGATCAGTGGAAACAGGATGTACCTGAGCTAAATTTTGAGCTTCATGTAAAAGTCTGTGATTACTTATGTACATGTGATTTACTTTCCGGATGCACTGTATCTAATTTATAATTAATATTAATAATATTCATTTGAATTAATTACAATGTGGTGATAAGAAGAGTTATGAAAATAGGACAATAAGTTATAATAAGAATATGAGCTACAGACACCACACCCTGAAATGGACAGAGCACGCCTGGATGTATTCTGGGAGGACACAGCACAAAATATAACAAAAGATGTCTTTTGTTTTGGGGGGACTGACAGAACACCCCTAGATGGACGGAGCAGCTGCAGCCCCTGGATGTATACTGGGTTTACACAGCACAAAATATTAAATTTAAATAAAAAAATATATATAATTTTTTATATCACACGCTGCGTTTACAGTGTCCCAGAAATTAGTCAAAAATATGTAGAAGCATATTTTATATCAAACGGTTACAGTGTCGCACAAATGAATCAGAAATATATATAATAATTACACACTGCAGTTGACTACACCAACGGCATCACACAATGCGTTTATGAGTAGGAAATAATATACTGTGGACTGACAGGCAGTGTCACAGTACTTATACAAATAAAATAAAAATTGTATAGTATACTGGAGTACAGCACAAACAAAAAATATATATATTTTTATCATTATAATTTTAGGCTTTTTGTTTTTAGCTTTTATTATTTTAATTTTATACTGGGGCAGAGCCCCTGGAATGACGGACAGATCACCCCTTTCAGATACATAATAAAAATATATTTTTGGCTTTGGATCACATATAGATATATAACAGTAGTGTATGGCAGCCGCAGTACTAGTAGTCAGAGTGACGCACCAATAGAAATATATTTTGCTTTGGATCACATACAGAGGATATATAGCAGTAATGTACGGCAGTACACAGCCCCTTATAGACAGAAAAAAAACACCTGGTCCTATGCACAGCCACAGTATGCTATATGCAGTGCACTGTCTACTATGCAGAGCTCTAACACAGTGACAGTCACAGCACACCTACACAAGCAGCACCCCAGGTTAACTCAACTCTCCTGCTGCAACCCCTCTGCTCTCTCCTGCCCCCCTTCCCTAACCTGCCTATCCAATTACAGCACAGAATACAGGACAGAAGGAACACATCCTTACTGTGCACTCTCCAAGTCCGGAGTGAAGATGGCACTGATCACCGGGACTATATATAGAATCCAAAACCCACGAGATCCGACAGCGGGATGATGAAGTTTTGCCTCATTTTTGGATCTGAGTTAGACGCGAGAAACCAAGCCTGACTCGGATCCGGGCTCGGACCTCAAACTTTGGGGTGGTGGGGGTTTGGTTCTCAGAGAACCGAACCCGCTCATCCCTACTGAGAACACACCATTATAATCCATTTATGCCTCATAATATGTAAGTGTTGATGTGACTGAAATGCGTAAGACTCTGTAGTGATCGTACGTGTGTATGCACATTTCCTAATCAAGGTTAGGCTGTGGGAGTGGGTGGTGGGGGGTGGGTTATGTTTAGGCTGCCTGGGGGGAGGGGGGTTTAGGGTTAGGGTTAGGTTATATGAGTGCCCTGATGGGTTTTTAGACAGTTGGAATGCCGGTGTCAGTATACTGACTGCTGGTATCCCATAACCAGCCCCTCTGTACAGTTGACTACATCATAATACAATAATACAAAGCAATACTTTGGTGCACAATTACACTTAACTCAATGGACCTGGTACATGCGTGACTTTGGCTACCAGTGTTACAGGGTATTTGCTACTCCTGGCCCTGGAACTACTGTCCGTACTGTTAACATGTATACTTAATGCAATTGCACACATTCCCTTCTAGTGAGATGCTATTGTGTTACATGGGGATAGTAACAGTTGTTGGTGGCCCCAGTTGCTCGCTTTTCAGTCTTTGTGCATCTATGATTACCAACTGATGGGTCGGTAGGTAGATGCGATTTTACTGGTAGGTTTCCTTTTCTGCTGACTTGCTGCTGTTTAGTTTACTAGTGATTGAGGAGTTATGTTCTCTGTCATATTTGTACAATCTTTCTCTTTTTGCCATGATAAGTGTCACAACTGAGGGCCTGAGCTGACGGAAGGCAGCCTCAGTTGTAGGGGCTGAGATGTACCGGAACCTGGGAGGTTGTATCAGACCCCTGGACATGTAAGTAACATGAAGAGAAACCGCCCGAAGGCGTGACCACGACAACTTGAGTAAAAGTCAATGATATTTATTTATGACAAACTCCATGCATCACAGTAGCAGTAAAAAGTAATATAAAAATCAGCAGAGAAATAATAATACAGTTCCTGGGTACTACAGGGTGGCAGGGGCCACAGAGCTCTGGTGGTATGAGACAGTTCTTATTATCTGCAAGTTGGAAAGTCCTTACCAGGCTCAACTGTAGCAATGAGGAAAGCCCAGGGTCGTACCAGCTGGTGTTCCAGGGAAAGCTGGACTGCTGTAGATAAAATGCTGCTGTGGGTACTGGTTAGAACCAGACAGGTGTTGGCACGGAGTGGATACTGGCTGGAACCAGTTAAATAATAAATAAAGCTTGAGAGCGATGCAATGTAGATGAAATGTAGAATTTGAGAGCGGAGAAATAATAATACCGGTGGAGAGTGGTAAACTGCAGAAAGGACACCGGCCCTTTAAGAGAAGCTGTACACTGCTGGAAGCTGAGCTGGAAGCAGGTGATGTTGTAGCTAGAAACAGGTGAGTCCAGAACGGATCGGAGAGTCAGGCTACACCGCAGATGGAATGCTGGTGCGGGTCTCTATAGCAGAAGTCTGGAGACAGGAGCTGGAACCTGGAAGACATTCACAGAAGAGAGACAAACTGGAACTAGGTTTGACAACCAAAGCACTGACGCCTTCCTTGCTCAGGCACAACCTATTTATACCTGCAGCAAGGAAGGCATTGGCTAGGCAATTATGCAAATTAATAATACTGACAACGGATTGGTAGGAAAGATCAGCTGACAGAATCCAAGATGGCTGTGCCCATGCAGACACTTGGAGGGAAGTTTGGATTGTAATCCATGTGGTCAGGAAAACAGTAATGGCGGCGCCGGCCACCGGAGACAGGAGACGTCAGGCTGACAGATGCACATCCGACCACGCGGACACAGCGGAGGCCGCGGCTGACGTAATCGCCCCTCTGAATGCAGAAGCTCAGAGACGGCGGCGGAGGCCGCGGGAGACGCCATGCCAGATGTATAAGGCGTTACTGTGACTGCGTCCAGAGAGACAGGAGAGGATGCGGGAATGTGCACATCAGGATAACAGATGGGATCCGGTCCTGGAGCGCTGAGCCTGCCTTAGGAGGCATCTGATAGGTAAGAAATGGCGTCCAGATACCCGGATCGTGACAGCACCCCCCCCTTTAGGAGTGGCCCCAGGACACTTCTTTGGCTTTTGAGGAAACTTGGAATGGAATCTCCGGACCAAGGCAGGAGCATGGACATCAGAAGCATTGGTCCAAGAACGTTCCTCAGGGCCATAACCCTTCCAGTCAATAAGATACTGAAGTTGACCGTAACGGTGACGTGAGTCCAGGATCTTGGCTACTTCATACTCAACGCCTCGTTGAGTTTGGACTTTCGGAGTTGGAGGAAGTGAGGAATGAAACCGATTCAAGATTAGCGGTTTCAACAGGGAAACATGGAATGTCCTGGGTATTTTTAAGAAGGGAGGCAACTGGAGTCTGTAAGCAACAGGATTGATGACTTGATCAATTTTAAAAGGACCGATGTAGCGAGGTGCAAACTTCATACTGGGAACTCTTAACCTCAAATTCTTCGTGGATAACCATACCCGATCACCCACCTTGAGAGCAGGAACTGCCCGACGCTTCTTATCCGCAAACTTCTTGTACCTGAACGATGCCTTGAGCAGAGCAGATCGTACGCTCTTCCAGATATTGGCAAACTGATGCAAGGTGATATCCACTGCGGGAACAGAAGTTGCTGGAAGCGGTTGGAACTCAGGGACTTTAGGGTGGAATCCAAAGTTGGTGAAGAATGGTGTTGAAGAAGATGAAGAATGATACTGGTTGTTATGACAGAACTCGGCCCAGGGAAGTAATTGAACCCAGTCATCTTGAGAGGAGGACACATAGATGCGGAGGAAGAACTCCAAGTCCTGATTCACCCTCTCAGTTTGACCATTGGTCTGAGGATGGTAAGCCGTGGAAAACTTTAGCTTGACTTGGAGGACTTGACATAAACTTCGCCAGAATTTGGCTGTGAATTGAACTCCTCGATCTGAGATAATTTCTTCTGGAAGACCGTGGAGTCGAAAGATCTCTTGTATGAATACTTGAGCCAACTTGGAAGCTGACGGAAAACCGGTGAGAGGAATGAAGTGTGCCATCTTGGTGAACCGGTCAACTACCACCCAGATGGTATTAAACTTGTTGCACATGGGCAAATCTGTAATAAAATCCATCGACAAATGGGTCCATGGTCGACGGGGAACAGATAGTGGAACCAGTTGCCCCGCAGGCGACTGGCGGGATACTTTATGTTGAGCACACTTTGGGCAAGATGCAATAAACTCCAAAACGTCCTTTTTCAGAGTTGGCCACCAATAGGACCTAGAGATAAACTCCAGGGTTTTTTGGATACCTGTATGTCCGGCAAAGCGGGAAGCATGGGCCCAATGCAAGAGCTTCTTCCTTAGTGTCGGCTTCACAAAACTTTGCCCTGATGGGGGCGTAGAGTCCATCCCTACCGTGGAGAATGCCAACGGATTTATAATAGGATGCTTGTCTGAAGACTCTGACTCATTTTCTTGCTCCCATGAGCGGGAAAGGGCATCGGCCTTGCGATTCTGAGAGCCCGGACAGAACTGGAGTTTAAAGTCGAACCTGGAAAAGAAAAGTGCCCATCTGGCCTGACGAGGGTTGAGACATTGTGCGCCTTTCAGATATAGAAGGTTCTTGTGGTCTGTAAGGATGGTGATAGAATGAGAAGCTCCCTCCAACAGATATCTCCACTCCTCTAGAGCGAGCTTGATGGCTAGCAACTCCTGGTCGCCAATGGCATAGTTGCGCTCCGCTGGGGAGAACTTCCGTGAGAAGAAACTGCAAGGATGTAAATGGCCATCTTTAGCCCTCTGAGATAACACCGCTCCTACTCCAACGGAGGAGGCATCCACCTCTAAGATGAAAGGTGAGTCGATGTCAGGCTGTTTCAGGACAGGCGCAGAGATGAACCTCTGTTTTAAAAGATGAAAAGCTTGCATGGCTTCTTCAGACCACTTGGACGGGTTAGCACCCTTCTTGGTGAAAGCAGTAATAGGCGCCACAATGGTGGAAAAGTCTCGTATAAACTTTCGGTAATAATTGGCGAACCCTAAGAACCTCTGGACCCCTTTGAGGGTTAAGGGTACCGGCCAATTCTGGATTGCTTGTAGTTTCTCAGGATCCATCTCTAGTCCGGAACCGGACACAATGTACCCAAGAAACGGAATGGAGTTGACTTCAAAGACGCATTTCTCTAATTTGCAATAGAGATGATTGACACGGAGACGGGACAGAACCTCCTTTACCCAAAAACGATGTTCCTCTAAATTGTTGGCAAAAATGAGGATATCATCTAGATCAGGGGTCTTCAACCCGTGGCCCGCGGGCCACAGGTGGCCCGCTGCTATGGTTTCCATGGCCCGCCGACGCGCCCGCCCGCAGCGCACATATGAACACAAAAAAAAAAAAAAAAAATTTCCCTTTCCCGGAGTCATGTGACTCCCCCGCACTGTCACTGGTTGCCTGTGAAGAAGGGGAGTAGCTCCTCTTAGGCTGGTCAGTGGTCTGGTCACCCTTACTGTGTCTCCCTCCCTGTGTCTCCCTCCGCCTGCAGTGTTGAATAGGTGGGTGAGAGCGGCGGGGACCCGGCTGGGGGGGGTGCGGCAAGTTACCATTGAGAGCAGGGGGCAGTGCGGGAACCCGGCGGGCGGGAGCGGAGGGGGTGCGGCAGCATGTATGCAGCCTGAGCATGGCTGTGTGCGGCGGGGACCCGGCGCGGGGGGGGGGGGGGCTGCGGCAGGAGAATAAAAGTGTATAAGTGTTGAGGGCAGGGGGCAGTGCAGGAACCCGGCGTGCGGGAGCGGCGGGGACGGGGGTGCGGCAGCCTGAGCATGGCAGTGAATAAATTAGTATTGAGGGCAGGGGGCGTGGCGGGGGACCCAGCAGGGGGTGTATTAAGTATTAAGAGCAGAGATGGCAGGGAGCATGCTTTGACAATGCTGCTGTCTGTCTGTGATGGGGAGGAGGGAGGGTATGATAGCACCTATGTCTTGACAGCACATCCGACCACGCGGACACAGCGGAGGCCGCGGCTGACGTAATCGCCACTCTGAATGCAGAAGCTCAGGGACGGCGGCGGAGGCCGCGGGAGACGCCATGCCAGATGTATAAGGCGTTACTGTGACTGCGTCCAGAGAGACAGGAGAGGATGCGGGAATGTGCACATCAGGATAACAGATGGGATCCGGTCCTGGAGCGCTGAGCCAGCCTTAGGAGGCATCTGATAGGTAAGAAATGGCGTCCAGATACCCGGATCGTGACAATAAGCATGCCATTATTACTAGACAGTACTGTACATAACAGGTTTTAAATGTCCAATTTTGATGCAAATTTTCCAGGATGTTCTTTCCGGACCGTTTTTCCTATGTGTCCTAGTTCAATGTGTCTTGGGGTTTTCCATTTACAACCTGTAATTACTCAACACCTCCCTACCCTCATTATTACTATGATGTGGGGACATCAGTTGGGCAAAACCATGTGCACTGCAGGGGGGGGTGGGGGGGGGCAAATATAACATGTGCAGAGAGAGTTAGATTTGGGTGAGGTGTGTTCAATCTGAAATCTAAATTGCAGTGTAAAAATAAAGCAGCCAGTATTTACCCTGCACAGAACAGTATAACCAACCCAAATCTCTCTCTGCAAATGTTATATCTGACCCCCTGCAGTGCACATGGGCCCTCATTCCGAGTTGATCGCTCGCAAGGCGAATTTAGCAGAGTTGCTCACGCTAAGCCTACGCCTACTGGGAGTGTATCTTAGCTTCTTAAAATTGCGACCGATGTATTCGCAATATTGCGATTACAAACTACTTAGCAGTTTCAGAGTAGCTTCAGACTTACTCGGCATCTGCGTTCAGTTCAGTGCTTGTCGTTCCTGGTTTGACGTCATAAACACACCCAGCGTTCGCCCAGACACTCCCCCGTTTCTCCGGCCACTCCTGCGTTTTTTCCGGAAACGGTAGCGTTTTTATCCACACGCCCCGAAAACGCCGTGTTTCCGCCCAGTAACACCCATTTCCTGTCAATCACACTACGTTCGCCAGAGCGAAGAAAAAGCCGTGAGTAAAAATACTATCTTCATTGTAAAATTACTTGGCGCAGTCGCAGTGCGAATATTGCGCATGCGTACTAAGCGGAATTTCACTGCGATGCGAAGAAAATTACCGAGCGAACGACTCGGAATGAGGGCCATGGTTTTGCCCAACTGCTAACAAATTTGCTGCTGCGATCAACTCTGAATTAGGGCCCTCATTCCGAGTTGTTCGCTCGCTAGCTGCTTTTAGCTGCCGTGCAAACGCTAAGCCGCCGCCCTCTGGGAGTGTATCTTAGCTTAGCAGAAGTGCGAACGAAAGGATCGCAGCGCGGCTACAAAAAAAGATTGTGTCGTTTCTGAGTAGCTCCAGACCTACTACTACCTAGCGATCACTTCAGACTATTTAGTTCCTGTTTTGACGTCACCAACACGCCCTGCGTTAGGCAAGACACGCCTGCGTTTCCCCCGGCAAGCCTGCGTTTGTATCCGACACGCCTGCGTTTTTACACACACTCCCCGAAAATGGTCAGTTACCTCCCAGAAACGCCTACTTCATGTCAATCACTCTGCGGCGAGCAGTGCGACTGAAAAGCGTCGCTAGACCTTGTGGGAAACTACTTTGGCTTTTGTGAAAGTACGTCGCGCGTGCGCATTGCGCACCATACGCATGCGCAGAAGTGCCGTTATTTTGCCTGATCACTGCGCAGAGACCGAAAACAGCTAGCAAACAACTCGTAATGACCACCTAGGCCCAAAGTCTTACAATTTAGTTTTTCACTCTAAAAGTCCTGGAGTGTTGTCCCTTTTCTCTGTATATGTATAATGATGCAATTCACCCCAGCCCACCTAGTGGCCACCTAATCTCCCCTCCGAGAGTTGTTGGTGGTGAGGTTTGCAGGTTAGGGTGTGCTAGGCAGAAGCTTTGTACCGGCCCTGTTTTAGGCTTCTAGTAGCATCATCAATTTTTTTACTGTCTTCTGTGTTTGTTGTTTGGTATGCATTAAGTTTCCTGTCATTCCACCAGGGTCAGACTGGCCCACAGGGGAACAGGAAAAACCACCGGTGGGCCCTACTGCCTGTGGGCCCTCCTCATCCTCTAGGAATCAAGTTCAAGACTATCCTAGTGCACTGGATTTATGCATTATACATATGTTACATTATACTTCACAATAATTTGGTTTATTATATATTTACCAAGGGGCACAAAACATGTAATGGTTAGCCAAACCTCTATGGTGGCTGGCCATGCCCCCACTGGAACCTGGCTACACCTTTAAGCATGGGCCCCTACAGCAGTATTCCCCCGGTGGGCCCTTCATGCCCCAGTCCGACACTGCGTTCCACTATATCCTATTTATGCTTTACCCCTTTCTTACACATTACAGCAGAAGAGTCCCCCTTTTTAACACATCACAGCAGGAGAGTCCCCCTTTTTTACACATTAGGCAGGCAGAGTCCCCCTTTTTACACATTAGGTAACAGAGTCCACCTTTTTACACATTAGGCAGGCAGAGTACCTCTTTTTTCACATTATGGCAGGCAGAGTCCCCCTTTTTTACACATTAGGTGGGGGGAAGAGAGAGAGAGAAAGAGAGAGAAAGAGCCAGCCAGCCAGGGACAGTAACCTTTCATCATGTTCCTCTTCACCAGCACTGTGTGCACCTGCAGGTCAGACAGGAAATTCCTCATCTGCTCCAGGGTGCTCTTCTCCTCCAGAACAGCAGCCAGGGGGGCACCACCATCCTCCAGCAGCAGTGGCAACAAACTTCTGGATGGGTTTATGCAGCGACGAGGGGTCTGCCTCCAGGCTGGCACTACAGTCATCTCCCCCGTCCGGGTCCGACATCACCACAGAGAGGAGGCTGTGGGTCAGTGACCAGGGAGCACCAGAGGAGGAGGGATGGTACAGCGGCAGCAGCAGAGAGTGCACATAGTGGAGGAGGAGGAGCTTCTGTTCTCTCTGCTCCGTGTCCTCCTCCAGCAGCCTTCCTTTACTTCAGCAGCATCCAATTTTCGCCACCTGCTGCAGCTATAAGGACAAACAGATCCTCTTCCACACCGCTACAGTAGCGTGCACCTTCTCTGTCTGGGCCGTGCTGCCAGTGGTTCTACACCCACAGTACATATGCACTGTGGGCAAGGCACCGCTGAACACACACAGTTATGGCCCTGGTTTACAGTATTTGTCCACATGGTAATTGTGTTTTCCGCTGATGCACTCTATTGCAGCTTACAGTAAGTCCATCATTTTGATGGCTCTAAAATAAACCAAGGGGAAAAAAGCACACTTAGCCATTAAAAGAGGGTATAAAAAGAATATACAGTAAACAGCACAGATACTATGACTGTTCCCAAGATTTTATTTCTGTCTCTAGGAGTTATCTCCTATTTGTTTGTGTTTACATGATGATGACATCCTGGGACTGATGCTTGTGGTATATTGGTGAGTTATCCAAAAGTGGTCCAGTCCTCTTATGGATTGCTTCATTCATACCTTTGGGCTACTTCTTTTTCTTAATTTGAGTAAAGCTGGGTACACACTTGTCCAATCCTAGGGAGATCTGACTTCTGACCAACCAGTTTGTCCGACTTTGGACAAGTGTCTATTCCCGCCGACTGACCCGTACACCTGTTCCAGGCTGCCTGTCAGGTCCACTGATTTTTAAACATGCTTAAAAAATTAGGACACTGACTGCAACCAGCCGACCAATGTTCCAGTGTGTAGGTTGCTGAGACCGATCTCCAGTCTCAGCTGCCCTGTACACTATCTGCATGGCAACTGTGCTTGATCCAGAGGGCTTCCAGAACCATCCACCAATGCGCGCGGGACTTGGTGGAGGTCAGAGTTCAGCAGTGGATGTACTATGGTGGCATTTCAATAGCCACACAGCTATTTTTAAAGATGGCCAAGGCCAGCCTATCAATGCGAACTGCATCATCACAAAGCCCCCTTGTGCTGGCTAATATTAGACAGTGTGAGGCAGAGGGTCTGATGGTGGAGAATGTGCAAAAAATAGCTCCTGAAGACATCGGATGCTCTGGAGAGAAAGTGGCAATTCAAAAGAGCTTACAGGCAGCCTTCCCCAGGTGAAGATCAAAGAAGAAAATGCAGCAAGTGCTGGAGAGGTGGTGGCCATACAACCAAGCTTAAAGGCCACCACTCAGGTGAAGGTGTTGCACAATAAATTATTTCAACATTAGGTGTCTTGTATTTAATATTTTCTTTACAGGCGGACTACAGGTGCCATTGGACCCTTAATGCCTGGGCATGCTGGCACTTGTGGTTCTCCAAATGTCGGTATGCTGGAGCTGGCTTGCTGGGAATTGTAGGCTATATGTAAAGAACAATATTAACATACCATGAACTCCACATCCAACAGAGGTGCAGGGCATAGCCGTGGGCTTTCGGGGCAGGGGGAGACTCTACATTGAACCAGGCATAGCCAGATTAAGGGGGGGATGCAGGGCATACTGTATCCTGGGCCCCCCCTTGTCAAGGGGCCCCCCAGCCAGATAATACTGACATCACTAGCTCTCCCTCTTATGCAGCAGCAGAACCAGGCTGCCAGAATGTGAGCAGGACAGTATGCATTGCAGGCATAGACACAGGAGTATCAAGTTTCAAGAGATACCGACAGAGCTTCCTGACCAGAGAAGAGATGGCAGAGGGGAGAGAGCTGTATGTGACCTAGGGATCCCAGCTTCTCCTTCCTCCTGGGTGTCAGGGTCCTGTGTAACCTGTTATCTAATGAGAGTGTTCATGTCTAGAGAGTGACACACACAGAGCATCCTCCCGAGTCCTGTCCCAGTGTGTTACTAGTAGTGATGAGTGGGTTCGGTTCCTCGGAAACCAAACCCCCCCCGAACTTCACCCATTTTACACGGGTCCGAGGCATACTCGGATTCTCCCGTATGGCACGGTTAATCCGAGCGCGCCCGAACGTCATCATCCCGCTGTCGGATTCTCGCGAGATTCGGATTCTATATAAGGAGCCGCGCGTCGCCGCCATTTTCACTCGTGCATTGGAAATGTTAGGGAGAGGACGTGGCTGGCGTCCTCTTTGTTTATTAATGTTGCTGCAAATATTTGTGCTTATTGCTTTATTGTGGGGACTGGGGACCAGCAGTATTATATAGGAGGAGTACAGTGCAGAGTTTTGCTGACCAGTGACCACCAGTATTATACGTTGTCTGCCTGAAAAACGCTGCATATCTGTGCTCAGTGTGCTGCATATATCTGTGCTCACACTGCTTTATTGTGGGTACTGGGGACCAGCAGTATTATATAGGAGGAGTACAGTGCAGAGTTTTGCTGACCAGTGACCACCAGTATTATACGTTGTCTGCCTGAAAAACGCTCCATATCTGTGCTCAGTGTGCTGCATATATCTGTGCTCACACTGCTTTATTGTGGGGACTGGGGACCAGCAGTATTATATAGGAGGAGTACAGTGCAGAGTTTTGCTGACAGTGACCACCAGTATATATAGCAGTACGGTACGGAAGGCCACTGCTCTACCTACCTCTGTGTCGTCAAGTATACTATCCATCTAGATTCTATACCTGTGGTGCATTTTAGTTTTGCAGTTTACTGACAGTGACCACCAGTATATATAGCAGTACGGTACGGAAGGCCACTGCTCTATCTACCTCTGTGTCATCAAGTATACTATCCATCTAGATTCTATACCTGTGGTGCATTTTAGTTTTGTAGTTTGCTGACAGTGACCACCAGTATATATAGCAGTACGGTACGGAAGGCCACTGCTCTACCTACCTCTGTGTCGTCAAGTATACTATCCATCTAGATTCTATACCTGTGGTGCATTTTAGTTTTGCAGTTTGCGGACAGTGACCACCAGTATATATAGCAGTACGGTACGGAAGGCCACTGCTCTACCTACCTCTGTGTCGTCAAGTATACTATCCATCTAGATTCTATACCTGTGGTGCATTTTAGTTTTGCAGTTTGCTGACTGTGACCACCAGTATATATAGCAGTACGGTACGGAAGGCCACTGCTCTACCTACCTCTGTGTCATCAAGTATACTATCATCCATACCTGTGGTGCATTTTAGTTGTGCGCAGTATATATAGTAGTAGGCCATTGCTATTGATACTGGCATATAATTCCACACATTAAAAAATGGAGAACAAAAATGTGGAGGTTAAAACAGGGAAAGATCAAGATCCACTTCCACCTCATGCTGAAGCTGCTGCCACTAGTCATGGCCGAGACGATGAAATGCCATCAACGTCGTCTGCCAAGGCCGATGCCCAATGTCATAGTAGAGAGCATGTAAAATCCAAAAAACAAAAGTTCAGTAAAATGACCCAAAAATCAAAATTGAAAGAGTCTGATGAGAAGCGTAAACTTGCCAATATGCCATTTACCACACGGAGTGGCAAGGAACGGCTGAGGCCCTGGCCTATGTTCATGGCTAGTGGTTCAGATTCACATGAGGATGGAAGCACTTATCCTCTCGCTAGAAAAATGAAAAGACTTAAGCTGGCAAAAGCACAGCAAAGAACTGTGCATTCTTCTAAATCACAAATCCCCAAGGAGAGTCCAATTGTGTTGGTTGCGATGCCTGACCTTCCCAACACTGGACGGGAAGAGCTTGCGCCTTCCACCATTTGCACACCCCCTGCAAGTGCTGGAAGGAGCACCCGCAGTCCAGTTCCTGATAGTCAAATTGAAGATGTCACTGTTGAAGTACACCAGGATGAGGATATGGGTGTTGCTGGCGCTGGGGAGGAAATTGACAAGGAGGATTCTGATGGTGAGGTGGTTTGTTTAAGTCAGGCACCCGGGGAGACACCTGTTGTCCGTGGGACGAATATGGCCATTGACATGCCTGGTCAAAATACAAAAAAAATCACCTCTTCGGTGTGAAATTATTTCTACACAAATGCGGACAACAGGTGTCAAGCCGTGTGTTGCCTTTGTCAAGCTGTAATAAGTAGGGGTAAGGACGTTAACCACCTAGGAACATCCTCCCTTATACGTCACCTGGACCGCATTCATCAGAAGTCAGTGACAAGTTCAAAAACTTTGGATGACAGCGGAAGCAGTCCACTGACCACTAAATCCCTTCCTCTTGTAACCAAGCTCCTGCAAACCACACCACCAACTCCCTCAGTGTCAATTTCCACCTTACACAGGAAAGCCAGTAGTCCTGCAGGCCATGTCACTGGCAAGTATGACGAGTCCTCTCCTGCCTGGGATTCCTCCGATGCATCCTTGAGTGTAACGCCTACTGCTGCTGGCGCTGCTGTTGTTGCTGCTGGGAGTCGATCGTCATCCCAGAGGGGAAGTCGGAAGACCACTTGTACTACTTCCAGTAAGCAATTGACTGTCCAACAGTCCTTTGCGAGGAAGATGAAATATCACAGCAGTCATCCTGCTGCAAAGCGGATAACTCAGGTCTTGTCAACCTGGGTGGTGAGAAACGTGTGTCCGGTATCCACCGTTAATTCACAGGCAACTAGAGACTTGATTGAGGTACTGTGTCCCCGGTACCAAATCCCATCTAGGTTCCATTTCTCTAGGCAGGCGATACCGAAAATGTACACAGACGTCAGAAAAAGAGTCACCAGTGTCCTAAAAAATGCAGTTGTACCCAATGTCCACTTAACCACGGACATGTGGACAAGTGGAGCAGGGCAGACTCAGGACTATATGACTGTGACAGCCCACTGGGTAGATGTATTGCCTCCCGCAGCAAGAACTGCAGCGGCGGCACCAGTAGCAGCATCTCGCAAACGCCAACTCGTTCTTAGACAGGCTACGCTTTGTATCACCGCTTTCTAAGAGGCACACAGCTGACAACATCTTACGGAAACTGAGGAACATCATCGCAGAATGGCTTACCCCAATTGGACTCTCCTGGGGATTTGTGACATCAGACAATGTCAGCAATATTGTGCGTGCATTACATCAGGGCAAAGTCCAGCACGTCCCATGTTTTGCACATACATTGAATTTGGTGGTGCAGAATTATTTAAAAAACGACAGGGGCATGCAAGAGATGCTGCCGGTGGCCCGAAGAATTGCGGGCCACTTTCGGCATTCAGCCACCGCGTGCCGAAGACTGGAGCACCAGCAAACACTCCTGAACCTGCCCTGCCATCATCTGAAGCAGGAGGTGGTAACGAGGTGGAATTCAACCCTCTATATGCTTCAGAGAATGGAGGAGCAGCAAAAGGCCATTCAAGCCTATACATCTGCCCACGATATAGGCAAAGGAGGGGGAATGCACCTGACTCAAGAGCAGTGGAGAATGATTTCAACGTTGTGCAAGGTTCTGCAACCCTTTGAACTTGCCACACGTGAAGTCAGTTCAGACACTGCCAGCATGAGTCAGGTCATTCACCTCATCAGGCTTTTGCAGAAGAAGCTGGAGACATTGAAGGAGGAGCTAAAACAGAGCGATTCCGCTAGGCATGTGGGACTTGTGGATGGAGCCCTTAATTCGCTAAACCAGGATTCACAGGTGGTCAATCTGTTGAAATCAGAGCACTACATTTTGGCCACCGTGCTCGATCCTAGATTTAAAACCTACGTTGTATCTCTCTTTCCAGCAGACACAAGTCTGCAGAGGTTCAAAGACCTGCTGGTGAGAAAATTGTCAAGTCAAGCGGAACGTGACCCGTCAACATCTCCTCCTTCACATTCTCCCGCAACTGGGGGTGCAAGGAAAAGGCTAAGAATTCCGAGCCCACCCGCTGGCGGTGATGCAGAGCAGTCTGGAGCGAGTGCTGACATCTGGTCCGGACTGAAGGACCTGCCAACGATTACTGACATGTCGTCTACTGTCACTGCATATGATTCTGTCACCATTGAAAGAATGGTGGAGGATTATATGAGTGACCGCATCCAAGTAGGCATGTCAGACAGTCCGTATGTATACTGGCAGGAAAAATAGGCAATTTGGATGTCCTTGCACAAACTGCCTTTATTTTACCTAAGTTGCCCCCCCTCCAGTGTGTACTCTGAAAGTGAGTGTTTAGTGCAGCCAGTAACCTTGTCAGCAATCGGCGTAGGAGGTTACTTCCACTAAATGTGGAGAAGATGATGTTCATCAAAATGAATTATAAATTCCTCTGGAAAGACCTTTACCAGCAATTGCCTCTGGAAAGTACACAGGAACCTGTGATGGTGGATTCCAGTGGGGACGATTAATACTCTGTGAGGAGGATGTACACAGTGAAAAGGGTGAGGAATTGGAGGATGAGGATGAGGTCGACATCTTGCCTCTGTAGAGCCAGTTTGTACAAGGAGAGATTGATTGCTTCTTTTTTGGTGGGGGCCCAAACAAACCAGTCATTTCAGCCACAGTCATGTGGCAGACCCTGTTGCTGAAATTATTGGTTTGATAAAGTGTGCATGTCCTGTTTATACAAAATAAGGTGGGTGGGAGGGCCCAAGGACAATTCCATCTTGCACCTATTTTTCTTCTTTGCATCATGTGCTGTTTGTAACTGCAGTGCCACTCCTAGATGGGCCAGGTGTTTGTGCCGCACACTTGTGTTGCTTATCTTGGCCATCCAGCTACCTCATTGCACCTCTTTTTCTTCTTTGCATCATGTGCTGTTTGGGGCCTATTTTTTTTAAATCTGCCATCCTGTCTGCCACTGCAGAGCCACTCCTAGATGGGCTAGGTGTTTGTGCCGCACACTTGTGTTGCTTATCTTGGCCATCCAGCTACCTCATTGCACCTCTTTTTCTTCTTTGCATCATGTGCTGTTTGGGGCCAATTTTTTTAAATCTGCCATCCTGTCTGCTACTGCAGAGCCACTCCTAGATGGGCTAGGTGTTTGTGCCGCACACTTGTGTTGCTTAGCTTAGTCATCCAGCTACCTAATTGCACCTCTTTTTCTTCTTTGCATTATGTGCTGTTTGGGGACTAGTTTTTGAATAGTGCCATCTTGTCTGCAACTGCAGTGCCACTCCTAGATGGGCCAGGTATTTGTGCTGCCCACTTTTGTCGCTTAGCTTAGTCATACAGCCACCTCGGTGCAACTTTTAGGCCTAAAAACAATATTGTGAGGTGTGAAGTGTTCAGAATAGACTGGAAATGAGGGGAAATGATTGTTATTGAGGTTAATAATACGGTAGGAGCAAAATTACCCCCAAATTCTGTGATTTTAGCTGTTTTTATGTTTTTTTCAAAAATCATCCAGATCCAAACCAAAACCAAAACACGAAAGGGTGGTTTTGGCAAAGCCAAGCCAAAACCAAAACATGAAAGTGGAATTAGAACCAAAACACAAAACACGAAAAGTGCCCGCCGCACATCTCTAATTTTGTGTCATATTAGAAATTCATCGTCTATTGAAATATTTTTTATTTATGTTCCAGATTTATTCATTTCTCACAGTCACCTTGTCTTTAAATGTCATGATGAAATCTGTGTTATTTATTGATTAGACACTGATTTATATATTTATTTCTACATTGGAAGTGATGATGTTTTTTTCTATAATTGTCCCTGTCTTATCTCACTTCTAGATGACCAGAGTTATTGCTCTGAATACTTGTGTTCATTATATTCCTTTATACATCTCTTCTGTAACTTGTTTATAATCTGTACTTTTATTATGGATTTCTTGTCAATATTTTTGGACATAGGAAATTTGAGTCTGGATGTATTTTTGTCATACAGTGGGAATAATGGGGTGGCACTGTGGTACAGTGATTAACATTGCTGCCTCACAAGTCACCACACTAGTGCCATGGGCTTCATTTTGTGTGGAGTTTGCATGGTCACCCCAGGTTTGTGTTGCTTTCCTCTAGATATTTCAGTTTCCTCCACAGTCAAAAAACATAATAGTGGGTGAATGTTAGTATGTATGTGATTGATGAGATTAATTAAACATTCCCTATAAAACAATGTGCATTTGCCAATGCTATTTATGGGTGCTATTCTATTAAGATTCGACACAGGGTATTCAGTTGTGGGTGTTTTTCACCCATTTTTGAATCAATTTTCGGCCATTCCTTTTCACTTTTTTTTTTGTCGAATCGGCATGGGTGAAAATTGTGCCAAAAACGGGCAAAAATGCCTGTGAATTCGCCAAAATACGTGTATAGATGGCGAATTCACCCATATACGTGGTTTTTCGCCAGTGCCGGATTTTTCGACCAGTCGAAAAATGGCACGGGCATTGAGTAGGTTGAATGTAAAAATTGGTGAAAACAGTGCAGTTTTTTTGACTGGTCGAAAAAAACCACACTAATTGAATACCCCCATATGTTTGAAAATGGCGTGTGTACAGGCTTAAGATGGAGAAATGTTAATGCACACACCAGTGGAAGCCTTAAAAGCCAGTTGGGCTGGTTTATTAAAGTAGTAATCGGTATAGCTGTGTCAGTGTGTCCCGTGTCAGTGCTGCACAAATCAGTACAGAGATGCACAGTGCCAGAGTTTACTTTCATCTGTGCCGCGGAGAGAGAAGGGGGTCTACATAGACGCTTCATATGAGACCTCTCCTCTCTTTATATGGGCTTAATGGCAAGAGGTGTTACCTATTAATGAACTTGACACATAATAAATATCCATATTTATAACCAGTCTCATGGTCATGGCAGTGAGGTGCAATACATTTCTATTCAGTAACAAATGCCTCAAACTTAATAACGTGGACAAGGCAGTGATTAATGCTTCAGAACTTCCAAAAATACTGTCCTCTCCCTGTATTGAGACCTGACTGAACATATTCAATAACCATAGCATGTATCCCATCTACTTATACACAATATATTATCACCCAATAAGAAGTCCTCTTACTCAGGACTGGATTAAAGTCCACATGGGCCTGAGGTTCAAAATATTCAAGGGCCCATACATAGAAGGGGAGGAGCTGTGACCAGAGCTGTGTGGGTGTGGCCAGAGCCACATGGGTCTGTACACCCCCTACACTATCTGCCCCAATGTCTCCTAAATGCTTTTTTTTATAAAAAATGCATAATTTTGTAATAAAATCTAGAAAAACAATTTTGATATTTATGGCTGACTGTGGCCAGTTAGGCATCCAGATATCATCAGGCTGCCATGATGGTGGGCCTATTTTTATGTGGAGGCCTAGAGCTTTAGCTCCATCTACCCCATTTTTAAGCTCTATTGGGCATGTTGCCCAACACTTTGCACGTAATCAGGACACATCAGGTCTGAAGGTAGGTCAACATTAAAATAAAATATGCCAGTTTGTTATGACATTATTTTGACATTTTCTTATTCTTTTCCTTTGATTGCTTTTATATGTGGAAAACAAAATGAGCTAGTCTCTGAAAACTGTGTGAAAAATTCAGTAAAGTTCACATGATTAACATCCCTCTAAACTGAGGGAACTAGCAGATTAAGTTAGAGAAATACATCTTTTTATATGGTTTCTATATGTACAGGTAATAATACAAGAATAGATTTATTTTTCCCAAAGAAACTCTCTACCCTTCAATAAACCTGTAACTAAAAAATCTCAAACTTTATTGACAACTGTATGGACATCGACCTTTACAACACCTTTAAAAGGAATTTTATTTTTTTCGGATAACACCTCATTTCTGTCTGGGTCACTGCAGCTACCAACCTGTGCACTGTCTGACTGCAGTGTTGATTCTCACCCAAACAGGAATGATGAGGTTAAAGAGACCTCACAGAAAGCAATTCAGATGACAAAGGTTGCATTTACACCTGGCTAGGGAGTTTAATCATCTACTTTTGCCAAACATTATAAACCTTCAGGGTGGGTTCAAAATGATGGTACAGCTGTTAAAGCCATATGATTGGCCAGGGCACCATTATCTACAGACAAAGAAACTCCATTGTGTAAACAAAAATGGGGTTACTCTGGTAACCTGGGGTTGATCAGCAATAAAAGTTCACATTATGTTTTTTTCCTGCTCAGCTATTATAACATTAGTACTTACATTTTTTTTTTCATTACAAGAAAAAGTTCAAAGGAAGTTTGTGACCCTTCCAGAATATTGTGTTAATGAACCACCTGTTGATTGTACTGGAAACTAGAAAAGTACAACATATTTTGCAAGACAGATTTCCTTTGCAGGTGTTATTACATATGAACAATTTCCTTTATGCACAGATAACGCTTGCAATTCTCTGTATATTATTTTATGACTGTATTTTTCTCAGACGGTAAAACATATTGTATATATTTCTTCCAATTTTGCAACTGTGACATTTCTAAATAATGTAAGACATTGACAGACTATTACAGAATGAAAATTTTACATGTACCTGATACATTTTAAACTGTGAGTGATATTAAATATATGCATATCTGAGTAATTGTTATGTCAGATGACAAAGCTGCTTTACTTACATGCCTTATCAGTAATCCTCTAGTAACTTAGTTTATGTCCAGGAGGCTCCCTCCCCCCCAAAAAAGGGGCTTGTTCACAGCCAATCAGATTATGGTGCTAATATAGATCTGCCGAGTTGGGGTGTATAAAAATAATGAATGGAGGAAAGATCAAAGGCGCTACTATGCTAAAATATATGTACAAAGAATGAAATGAGAATATACATCACATGAATTCTTTGCAGTCCTTTGTTAATTTCTTTATATCGTCCCAGTGACTTCCAAATGTCGCAAGCATAAAAAAAAAAGAAAATAAACACAAAATGTGTAGTACTGTTTTATAATTTAATATAAAAAACAGTACTACACATTTTGTGTTTATTTGGACAATATGTTTTACCGTTTGAGAAAAATACAGTCATAAAATCATTCTTTGTCTATATATTTGAGCATAGTAGCGCCTTTGATCTTTCCTCCAATCATTATTTTTAAGTATTTCTTTGTGTGATCTGGATTTGGGCGGATCATAGGAGGGTAAGGATTGGGCTGATACTTTGAGTGCGCCAGAATCCACACATTCTTTATCTGTTTTTGAGTTGGGGTATAGTTTACGCCTCCAGTAATTAATGCCTTGAATCTGGCTTGAGTAGTGATAATCACAGGGGGCTGTAATTGCGGACAGATAATCTGCTAATGAGATTATCCATTCAACTAATGTAGGCAGGGTTGGACTGGCCCACAGGGGTACAGGCGAAAACCCCGGTGGGCCCCACTGCCTGGTGTGTGTGTGTGTGTGTGTGTGTGTGTGTGTGTGTGTGTGTGTGGTGTGTGTGTGTGTGTGGGGGGGGGGGATGGGGTGCCTCACCTCCTCCTGCTCCTCTAAGGATCAAGTTCTGGACTGTGAACTTGAATTATATAGTATACATACTATACTTTTATATATTTATCAAGGGGACCAGACCATGCACTCTAATGGTTAGCCAAGACTCTGTGGCAGCTGGCCGCACCCCTAAAGATGGGCCCCCGGTGAGCTCTACATGCCCCAGTCTGACACTGCATGTGGGGGATTGTGTGTGTGATAGAGAAAACCAGTGACACCCAACATAAGCAGACAGTGGAAGTACTATGATTGGGTTGGGTACGGGATCCCGGCAGTCGGGATGCTGGCAGCCATAATACTGACCCCGGCATTCCGACTGTGTAAAATTCCAACAGGGGTGCCGGAGGGAGCTAAGCCTAAACCTATCCCTCCCCCTATCCCTTCCTCCCCGCAGCCTAAAGCTAACCTTCATTTCTCTAACGTCCTAAGTGGATGCTGGGGACTCCGTAAGGACCATGGGGATTAGCGGCTCCGCAGGAGACTGGGCACAACTAAAGAAAGCTTTAGGACTACCTGGTGTGCACTGGCTCCTCCCACTAAGACCCTCCTCCAGACCTCAGTTAGATTCTTGTGCCCGGCTGAGCTGGATGCACACTAGGGGCTCTCCTGAGCTCCTAGAAAAAAAGTATATTTAGGTTTTTTATTTTACAGTGAGATCTGCTGGCAACAGACTCACTGCAGCGAGGGACTAAGGGGAGAAGAAGCGAACCTACCTAACAGGTGGTAGTTTGGGCTTCTTAGGCTACTGGACACCATTAGCTCCAGAGGGATCGACCGCAGGACCCGACCTTGGTGTTCGTTCCCGGAGCCGCGCCGCCGTCCCCCTTACAGAGCCAGAAGCATGAAGAGTCCGGAAAATCGGCGGCAGAAGACTTCGGTCTTCACCAAGGTAGCGCACAGCACTGCAGCTGTGCACCATTGCTCCTCATGTACACCTCACACTCCGGTCACTGATGGGTGCAGGGCGCTGGGGGGGGCGCCCTGAGGGCAATATATGACACCTTGGCTGGCAAATCTACATCATATATAGTCCTAGAGGCTATATAGATGTAAAATTACCCCTGCCAGTATTCCAGAAAAAGCAGGAGAAAGTCAGTTGGAAAAGGGGCGGAGCTTCTCCCTCAGCACACTGGCGCCATTTTCTCTTCACAGTGCAGCTGGAAGACAGCTCCCCAGGCTCTCCCCTGTAGTTTTCAGGCTCAAAGGGTTAAAAAGAGAGGGGGCACTAAATTTAGGCGCAATATTGTTTATACAAGCAGCTATTGGGGGAAAAATCACTCAGTTATAGTGTTAATCCCTGCATTATATAGCGCTCTGGTGTGTGCTGGCATACTCTCTCTCTGTCTCCCCAAAGGACTTTGTGGGGTCCTGTCCTCAGTCAGAGCATTCCCTGTGTGTGTGCGGTGTGTCGGTACGGCTGTGTCGACATGTTGGATGAGGAAGGTTACGTGGAGGCGGGGCAGAGGCCGATAAATGGGATGTTGCCCCCTGTGGGGCCGACACCAGAGTGGATGGATAGGTGGAAGGTATTAACCAACAGTGTCAACTCCTTACATAAAAGGCTGGATGACGTAACAGCTGTGGGACAGCCGGCTTCTCAGCCCGCGCCTGCCCAGGCGTCTCAAAGGCCATCAGGGGCTCAAAAAAAAAAAACGCCCGTTACCTCAGATGGCAGACACAGATGTCGACACGGAGTCTGACTCCAGTGTCGACGAGGTTGAGACATATACACAATCCACTAGGAACATCCGTTACATGATCTCGGCAATGAAAAATGTGTTACGCATTTTCTCACATGAACCCAAGTACCACATAAAAGGGGTTTTATTTTTGGGGAGAAAAAGCAGCCAGTGTTTTGTTCCCCCATCAGATGAATAAATGAAGTGGGTAAAGAAGCGTGGTTTCCCCCGATAAGAAACTGGTAATTTCTAAAAAGTTACTGATGGCGTATCCTTTCCCGCCAGAGGATAGGTCACGTTGGGAGATATCCCTTAGGGTGGATAAGGCGCTCACACGTTTGTCAAAAGGTGGCACTGCCGTCTTAGGATACGGCCACCTTGAAGGAACCTGCTGATAAAAAGCAGGAGGCGATCCTGAAGTCTATTTACACACTCAGGTTATATACTGAAACCTGCAATTGCCTCAGCATAAATAGTGCTGCTGCAGCGTGGTCTGATACCCTGTCAGATAATATTAATACGCTAAGACAGGGATAATATTTTGCTAACATTGAGCATATTTAAGACTTTGTCTTATATATAAAGGATGCACAGAGGGATATTTGCCTGCTGGCATCCAGAATTAATGCAATGTCCATTCTGCCAGGAGGGTATTAGAAACCCGGCAGTGGACAGGTGATGCTACATTTAAAAGGCACATGGAGATTCTGCCTTATAAGGGTGAGGAATTGTTTGGGGATGGTCTCTGGGACCTCGTATCCACAGCAACAGCTGGGAAGAAAATTTTTTACCTCAGGTTTCCTCACAAAAGCCTAAGAAAGCACCGTATTTTCAGGTACAGTCCTTTCGGCTTCAGAAAAGCAAGCGGGTCAAAGGCGCTTCCTTTCTGCACAGAGACAAGGGAAGAAGGAAAAAGCTGCACCAGTCAGCCAGTTCCCAGGATCAAATATCTTCCCTCGCTTCCTCTGAGTCCACCGCATGACGCTGGGGCTCCACAGGTAGAGACAGGTGCGGTGGGGGCGCGTCTCGGGAACTGCAGGGACCAGTGGGCTTGCCCACAGGTGGATCCCTAGGTTCTGCAAGTAGTATCACAGGGATACAGGCTGGAGTTCGAGACGACTCCCCCTCGCCGTTGCCTCACATCAGCCTTGCCTGCTGCCCTCGGAGAAAGGTAGTACTGGCGGCAATTCACAAGCTGTACTTCCAGCAGGTGAAATCAAGGTACCCCTCCTTCAACAAGGCCGGGGTTACTATTCCAAAATGTTGTGGTACCGAAACCAGACGGTTCGGTGAGACCCATTCTAAAATTGAAATCCTTGAACACTTATGTACGAAGGTTCAAGTTCAAAATGGAATCGCTCAGGGCGATTATTGCAAGCCTGGAAAATTTCAGGGTATCACTGGACATCAAGGATGCTTACATGCATGTCCCTATTTACCCTCTTCACCAGGTGTACCTCAAAATTGTGGTACAGGATTGTCATTACCAATTCCAGACGTTGCCGTTGGTCTGTCCCCGGCACCGAGGGTATTTACCAAGGTAATGGCCGAAGTACTTATCCCGTACTTGGACGATCTCCTTATAAAGGCGAGGTCCAGGGAGCAGTTGTTCGTCGGAGTAGCACTATCTCGTGAAGTGCTACAACAGCACGGCTGGAGTCTGAATATTCCAAAGTCGCAGCTGGTTCCTACGACGCGTCTACTGTTCCTGGGTATGGTTCTGGACACAGAACAGGATAAAAAGGGTTTCTCCCGGAGGAGAAGTCCAAGGAGTTGGCGTCTCTAGACGGAGACCTCCTAATACAAATACAGGTATCGGTGCTTCAATGCACGCGAGCCTTGGGAAAGATGGTAGCTTCTTACGAAGAATTTCCATTCGCCAAGTCCCATGCAAGGATCTTCCAGTGGGATCTGTTGGACAAGTGGTCCGGGTCGCATCCTCAGATGCATCGGCGGATAACCCTGTCTCCAAGGGCCAGGGTGTCGCTGTGGTGGTGACTGCAGAGTGCTCATCTTCTAGGGGGCCGCAGATTCGGCATACAGGACTGGGTCCTGGTGACCACGGATGCCAGCCTTCAAGGCTGGGGGGCAGTCACACAGGGAAGAAACTTCCAAGGCCTATGGAAAAGTCAGGAGACTTTCCTACACATAAATGTTCTGGAACTATGGGCCATTTACAATGCCCTAAGTCAGGCTAGGCCCCTGCTTCAACACCGGCCGGTGCTGATCCAGTCAGACAACATCACGGCGGTCGCTCATGTAAACTGACAGGGCGGCACAAGAAGCAGGATGGCGATGGCAGAAGCCACAAGGATTCTCCGATGGGCGGAAAATCATGTGTTAGCACTGTCAGCAGTGTTCATTCCCGGAGTGGACATCTGAGAAGCAGACTTTCTCAGCAGACACGACCTCCACCCGGGAGAGTGGGGACTTCATCCAGAAGTCTTCCAAATGATTGTACACCGTGGGGAAAGGCCACAGGTGGACAGGATGGCGTCCCGCCTCAACAAAAAGCTACAAAGATATTGCGCCAGGTCTTGGGACCCTCAGGCGATAGCTGTGGACGCTCTGGTAACACCGTGGGTGTACCAGTCGGTGTATGTGTTCCCTTCTCTGCCTCTCATACCCAGGGTAATGAGAATAATAAGAAGGAGAGGAGTAAGAACTATACTCATTGTTCCGGGTGGCCAAGAAGAGCTTGGTACCCAGAACTCCAAGAAATGATCTCAGAGGACCCATGGCCTCTGCCGCTCAGACAGGACCTGCTGCAGCAGGGGGCCTGTCTGTTCCAAGACGTACCGCGGCTGCGTTTGACGGCATGGCGGTTGAACGCCGGATCCTGAAGGAAAAAGGCATTCTGGAGGAAGTTATCCCTATGCTATTTAAAGCTAGGAAAGACGTGAACGCAAACCATTATCACCGCATATGGCGGAAATATGTTGCGTGCTGTGAAGCCAGTAAGGCCCCAAAGGAGGAATTTCAGCTAGGTCGATTTCTGCACTTCCTACAAGTCAGAGGTGACTATGGGCCTAAAATTGGGTTCCATTAAGGTCCAGATTTCGGCTCTATCGATTTTCTTCCAAAATAGAACTGGCTTCACTGCCTGAAGTTCAGACTTTTGTTAAGGGAGTGCTGCATAGTCAGCCCCCGTTTGTGCCTCCAGTGGCACCGTGGGATCTCAACGTAGTGTTGGATTTCCTGAAGTCGCATTGAGTTGAGCCACTTAAATCCGTGGAGCTACAATACCTCACGTGGAAAGTGGTCATGCTGTGGGCCTTGGCGTCGGCCAGGCGTGTATCAGAATTGGCGGCTTTGTCAAAAGCTCTTATCTGTATTTTATATGGATAAGGCGGAATTGAGGACTTGTTCCCAATTCCTTCCTAAGGTGGCAGCAGTTTTTCATGTGAACCAACCTATTGTGGTGCCTGCGGCTACTTGGGACTTGGAGGATTCCAAGTTTCTGGACGTAGTCAGGGCACTGAAAAGTATATGTTTCCAGGACGGCTGGAGTCAGGAAAACTGACTCGCTATTTATCCTTTATGCACCCAACAAGCTGGGTGCTCCTGCTTCTAAGCAGACTATTGCTCGCTGGATCTGTAGCACGATTCAACTTGCACATACTGCGGCTGGACTGCCGCACCCTAAATCTGTGAAAGCCCATTCCACGAGGAAAGTGGGCTCTTCTTGGGCGGCTGCCCGAGGGGTCTCGGCTTTACAAATTTGCCGAGCTGTTACTTGGTCGGGTTCAAACACTCTTGCAAGAGTCTACAAGTTTGATACCCTGGCTGAGGAGGTCCTAGAGTTTGCTCATTCGGTGCTGCAGAGTCATCCGCACTCTCCCGCCCGTTTGGGAGCTTTGGTATAATCCCCATGGTCCTCACGGAGTCCCGAGCATCCACTTAGGACGTTAGAGAAAATAAGATTTTACTCACCGGTAAATCTATTTCTCGTAGTCCGTAGTGGATGCTGGGCGCCCATCCCAAGTGCGGATTGTCTGCAATACTTGTATATAGTTATTGCCTAACTAAAGGGTTATTGTTGAGCCATCTGTTGAGAGGCTCAGTTGTTATCATACTGTTAACTGGGTATAGTATCACGAGTTATACGGTGTGATTGGTGTGGCTGGTATGAGTCTTACCCGGGATTCAAAATCCTTCCTTATTGTGTCAGCTCTTCCGGGCATAGTATCCTAACTGAGGTCTGGAGGAGGGTCTTAGTGGGAGGAGCCAGTGCACACCAGGTAGTCCTAAAGCTTTCTTTAGTTGTACCCAGTCTCCTGCGGAGCCGCTAATCCCCATGGTCCTTACGGAGTCCCCAGCATCCACTACGGACTACGAGAAATAGATTTACCGGTAAGTAAAATCTTATTTTCCCACAGCCTAACCCTAACCTCCCCTCCCCGCAGCCTATCACAATTTAGCCTTCACATGCACACAATTCATTCGCAGTGCATGCACAGTAAATTAGTGAAAGTGATGAAGGAAAAGCAGAGAAAGATATTGAGAAGAATATATTCTTCTCTGTATCTTTCTCTGCTCTTCCTTCATCACTTTCACTAATTTATAGTCACTTATGTAAATAATAATCAAAAACTTTTTTATAAGAAATATGTTGGCGTCATATGTTGCGTACAAAGTAAATACAGTCAAACCACACTGGAAATGCCCAACCTCAGCTGATCTTGTAAGCTAAGCAGTGTTGTGCCTGACCAGTACCAAAAGGGGCGACCCATTGGGAAGATTAGGTACTGTACTGAAAATGAGGCAACTACTGTAATATCGTGTAACAATAAATATTTTAAACAAAATTGCACCTACCACCCACGTATAGATGTATGGATACAAGTAAAAACTGTCACGAGTATACCAAATTATTTTGGGTATTAATTAGAGATGAGCGGGTTCGGTTCCTCGGAATCCGAACCCGCCCGAACTTCAGCCTTTTTTGCACGGGTCCGAGCAGACTCGGATCCTCCCGCCTTGCTCGGTTAACCCGAGCGCGCCCGAACGTCATCATCCCGCTGTCGGATTCTCGCGAGACTCGGATTCTATATAAGGAGCCGCGCGTCGCCGCCATTTTCACACGTGCATTGAGATTGATAGGGAGAGGACGTGGCTGGCGTCCTCTCCGTTTAGAATAGATTAGAGAGACACTTGATTTACTAATTTTGGGGAGCATTAGGAGTACTCAGTACAGTGCAGAGTTTTGCTGATAGTGACCACCAGTTTTATTTATAATCCGTTCTCTGCCTGAAAAAAAACGATACACAGTCACATACCATATCTGTGCTCAGCCTCAGTGTGCTGCATGATATATCATCTATGTATATCTGACTGTGCTGAGTGCTCACTGCTCACACAGCTGAATTGTGGGGGAGACTGGGGTGCAGTTATAGCAGGAGTACAGTGCACACTTTTGCTGCCAGTGACCACCAGTATATTGTCTGCCTGAAAAAGTTAAACACTCCTATGGTGTTTTTTTTTTTTATTCTATAGTATAAACGCATTCTCCTGACAGTGTCCAGCAGGTCCGTCATTCATTATATTATATAAATATTTACCTACAGTAGTGTTATATATTTTTTTTTCATCTCTATCATCTTTATCATCTCTATATTAGCAGACCTACCTACCTACCTGTGGTGGGGTTTTTTTTCTATCTTCTTCATACTAGTAGTTTAGGAGTCTGCTGACAGTGTCCACCAGGTCCGTCATTATAATCCTACAGTAGTAATATATTTAGTATATTATCTATACTAGCAGATGCAGTACGGTAGTCCACGGCTGTGGCTATCTCTGTGTCGTCAGTGCTCGTCCATAATTGTATACCTACCTGTGGTGGGGTTTTTTTTTTATCTTCTTCATACTAGTAGGTTAGGAGTCTGCTGACAGTGTCCACCAGGTCCGTCATTATATTATATACCTACAGTAGTAATATATTTAGTATATTATCTATACTAGCAGACGCAGTACGGTAGGCCACGGCTGTACCTACCTCTGTGTCGTCACTCGTCCATAATTGTATACCTACCTACCTGTGGTGGTTTTTTTTTTCTATCTTCTTCATACTAGTAGTTTAGCAGTCTGCTGACAGTGTCCACCAGGTCCGTCATTATATTATATATACCTACAGTAGTTATATATATATTTTTTTTATATAATTAATTATCATCTCTATACTAGCAGACGCAGTACGGTAGTCCACGGCTGTAGCTACCTCTGTGTCGTCAGTCACTCGTCATCCATAAGTATACTAGTATCCATCCATCTCCATTGTTTACCTGAGGTGCCTTTTAGTTGTGCCTATTAAAATATGTAGAACAAAAATGTTGAGGTTCCAAAAATAGGGAAAGATCAAGATCCACTTCCACCTCGTGCTGAAGCTGCTGCCACTAGTCATGGCCGAGACGATGAAATTCCATCAACGTCGTCTGCCAAGGCTGATGCCCAATGTCATAGTACAGAGCATGTAAAATCCAAAACACAAAAGATCAGTAAAAAAAGGACTCAAAAATCTAAATTAAAATCGTCGGAGGAGAAGCGTAAACTTGCCAATATGCCATTTACCACACGGAGTGGCAAGGAACGGCTGAGGCCCTGGCCTATGTTCATGGCTAGTGGTTCAGCTTCACATGAGGATGGAAGCACTCAGCCTCTCGCTAGAAAAATGAAAAGACTCAAGCTGGCAAAAGCACAGCAAAGAACTGTGCGTTCTTCGAAATCACAAATCCACAAGCAGAGTCCAATTGTGTCGGTTGCGATGCCTGACCTCCCCAACACTGGACGTGAAGAGCATGCGCCTTCCACCATTTGCACGCCCCCTGCAAGTGCTGGAAGGAGCACCCGCAGTCCAGTTCCTGATAGTCAGATTGAAGATGTCAGTGTTGAAGTACACCAGGATGAGGAGGATATGGGTGTTGCTGGCGCTGGGGAGGAAATTGACAAGGAGGATTCTGATGGTGAGGTGGTTTGTTTAAGTCAGGCACCCGGGGAGACACCTGTTGTCCGTGGGAGGAATATGGCCATTGACATGCCTGGTGAAAATACCAAAAAAATCAGCTCTTCGGTGTGGAAGTATTTCACCAGAAATGCGGACAACATTTGTCAAGCCGTGTGTTGCCTTTGTCAAGCTGTAATAAGTAGGGGTAAGGACGTTAACCACCTCGGAACATCCTCCCTTATACGTCACCTGCAGCGCATTCATCATAAGTCAGTGACAAGTTCAAAAACTTTGGGCGACAGCGGAAGCAGTCCACTGACCAGTAAATCCCTTCCTCTTGTAGCCAAGCTCACGCAAACCACCTCACCAACTCCCTCAGTGTCAATTTCCTCCTTCCCCAGGAATGCCAATAGTCCTGCAGGCCATGTCACTGGCAATTCTGACGAGTCCTCTCCTGCCTGGGATTCCTCCGATGCATCCTTGAGTGTAACGCCTACTGCTGCTGGCGCTGCTGTTGTTGCTGCTGGGAGTCGATCGTCATCCCAGAGGGGAAGTCGTAAGACCACTTTTACTACTTCCACCAAGCAATTGACTGTCCAACAGTCCTTTGCGAGGAAGATGAAATATCACAGCAGTCATCCTGCTGCAAAGCGGATAACTGAGGCCTTCCTGGGCGGTGAGAAACGTGGTTCCAGTATCCATCATTACTTCAGAGCCAACTATAGACTTGATTGAGGTACTGTGTCCCAGGTACCAAATACCATCTAGGTTCCATTTCTCTAGGCAGGCGATACCGAAAATGTACACAGACCTCAGAAAAATACTCACCAGTGTCCTAAAAAATGCAGTTGTACCCAATGTCCACTTAACCACGGACATGTGGACAAGTGGAGCAGGGCAGACTCAGGACTATATGACTGTGACAGCCCACTGGGTAGATGTATTGACTCCCGCCGCAAGAACAGCAGCGGCGGCACCAGTAGCAGCATCTCGCAAACGCCAACTCTTTCCTAGGCAGGCTACGCTTTGTATCACCGCTTTCCAGAATACGCACACAGCTGAAAACCTCTTACGGCAACTGAGGAAGATCATCGCAGAATGGCTTACCCCAATTGGACTCTCCTGTGGATTTGTGGCATCGGACAACGCCAGCAATATTGTGTGTGCATTAAATCTTGGCAAATTCCAGCACGTCCCATGTTTTGCACATACCTTGAATTTGGTGGTGCAGAATTATTTAAAAAACGACAGGGGCGTGCAAGAGATGCTGTCGGTGGCCAGAAGAATTGCGGGACACTTTCGGCGTACAGGCACCACGTACAGAAGACTGGAGCAACACCAAAAACGCCTGAACCTGCCCTGCTATCATCTGAAGCAAGAAGTGGTAACGAGGTGGAATTCAACCCTCTATATGCTTCAGAGGATGGAGGAGCAGCAAAAGGCCATTCAAGCCTATACATCTGGCCACGATATAGGCAAAGGAGGTGGAATGCACCTGTCTCAAGCGCAGTGGAGAATGATTTCAACGTTGTGCAAGGTTCTGCAACCTTTTGAACTTGCCACACGTGAAGTCAGTTCAGACACTGCCAGCCTGAGTCAGGTCATTCCCCTCATCAGGCTTTTGCAGAAGAAGCTGGAGACATTGAAGGAGGAGCTAAGACATAGCGATTCCGCTAGGCATGTGGGACTTGTGGATGGAGCCCTTCATTCGCTTAACCAGGATTCACGGGTGGTCAATCTGTTGAAATCAGAGCACTACATTTTGGCCACCGTGCTCGATCCTAGATTTAAAACCTACGTTGGATCTCTCTTTCCGGCAGACACAAGTCTGCAGGGGTTCAAAGACCTGCTGGTGGGAAAATTATCAAGTCAAGTGGAACTTGATCGGTCAACAGCTCCTCCTTCACATTCTCCCGCAATTGGGGGTGCGAGGAAAAGGCTCAGAATTCCGAGCCCACTCGCTGGCGGTGATGCAGGGCAGTCTGGAGCGACTGCTGATGCTGACATCTGGTCCGGACTGAAGGACCTGCCAACGATTACGGACATGTCGTCTACTGGCACTGCATATGATTCTCTCTCCATTGAAAGAATGGTGGAGGATTATATGAGTGACCGCATCCAAGTAGGCACGTCAGACAGTCCGTACGTATACTGGCAGGAAAAAGAGGCAATTTGGAGGCCCTTGCAGAAACTGGCTTTATTCTACCTAAGTTGCCCTCCCACAAGTGTGTACTCCGAAAGAGTGTTTAGTGCCGCCGCTCACCTTGTCAGTAATCAGCGTACGAGGTTACTTCCAGAAAATGTGGAGAAGATGATGTTCATTAAAATGAATTATAATCAATTCCTCCGTGGAGACATTGACCAGCAGCAATTGCCTCCACAAAGTACACAGGGAGCTGAGATGGTGGATTCCAGTGGGGACGAATTGATAATCTGTGAGGAGGGGGATGTACACGGTGATGAATCGGAGGATGATGATGAGGTGGACATCTTGCCTCTGTAGAGCCAGTTTGTGCAAGGAGAGATTAATTGCTTCTTTTTTGGTGGGGGTCCAAACCAACCCGTCATTTCAGTCACAGTCGTGTGACAGACCCTGTCACTGAAATGATGGGTTGGTTAAAGTGTGCATGTCCTGTTTATACAACATAAGGGTGGGTGGGAGGGTCCAAGGACAATTCCATCTTGCACCTCTTTTTTCTTTAATTTTTCTTTGCGTCATGTGCTGTTTGGGGAGTATTTTTTGGAAGGGCCATCCTGCGTGACACTGCAGTGCCACTCCTAGATGGGCCAGGTGTTTGTGTCGGCCACTTGGGTCGCTGAGCTTAGTCACACAGCTACCTCATTGCGCCTCTTTTTTTTCTTCTTTGCGTCATGTGCTGTTTGGGGAGTGTTTTTTGGAAGGGCCATCCTGCGTGACACTGCAGTGCCACTCCTAGATGGACCAGGTGTTTGTGTCGGCCACTAGGGTCGCTTAGCTTACTCACACAGCTACCTCATTGCGCCTCTTTTTTTTCTTCTTTGCGTCATGTGCTGTTTGGGGAGTATTTTTTGGAAGGGCCATCCTGCGTGACACTGCAGTGCCACTCCTAGATGGGCCAGGTGTTTGTGTCGGCCACTTGGGTCGCTTAGCTTAGCCATCCAGCGACCTCGGTGCAAATTTTAGGACTAAGAATAATATTGTGAGGTGTGAGGTGTTCAGAATAGACTGAAAATGAGTGGAAATTATGGTTATTGAGGTTAATAATACTTTGGGATCAAAATGACCCCCAAATTCTATGATTTAAGCTGTTTTTTAGGGTTTTTTGAAAAAAAACACCCGAATCCAAAACACACCCGAATCCGACAAAAAATATTCGGTGAGGTTTTGCCAAAACGCGTTCGAACCCAAAACACGGCCGCGGAACCGAACCCAAAACCAAAACACAAAACCCGAAAAATTTCCGGTGCACATCTCTAGTATTAATAAATATCACCTACTGAGAATATACTATTTATTCAAAGTAATTACATATCACTCTGTCACCTTCAGGTATAATAGATATCTTAATCACCATCACTTAGAATATATATAATAAAATAATATGCACATCACTTGATTCTTTTTTACTTAATATCTCAGATGTGCACCAGAAATTTTTCGGGTTTTGTGTTTTGGTTTTGGATTCAGTTCCGCGGCCGTGTTTTGGTTTCGGATGCGTTTTGGCAAAACCTCCCTGAATTTTTTTTGTCAGATTCGGGTGTGTTTTGGATTCAGGTGTTTTTTTTGTCAAATACCCCTCAAAAACAGCTTAAATCATAGAATTTGGGGGTAATTTTGATCCTATAGTATTATTAACCTCAATAACCATAACTTCCACTCATTTCCAGTCTATTCTGAACACCTCACACCTCACAATATTATTTTTAGTCCTAAAATTTGCACCAAGGTCGCTGGATGACTAAGCTAAGTGACCAAAGTGGCCGGCACAAACACCTGGCCCAACTAGGAGTGGCACTGCAGTGTCAGACAGGATGACACTTATAAAAATTGGCCCCCAAACATCACATGATGCAAAGATAAATAATAAAAAAAGAGGTGCAAGATGGAATTGTCCTTGGGCCCTCCCACCCACCCTTATGTTGTATCTACAGAGGCAAGATGTCGACCTCATCATCATCCTCCGATTCCTCACCCCTTTCACTGTGTACATCCCCCTCCCCACAGAGTATTAATTCGTCCCCACTGGAATCCACCATCACAGGTCCCTGTGTACTTTCTGGAGGCAATTGCTGGTGAATGTCTCCGCGGAGGAATTGATTATAATTCATTTTGATGAACATCATCTTCTCCACATTTTGTGGAAGTAACCTCGTACGCCGATCGCTGACAAGGTGACTGGCTGCACTAAACACTCTTTCGGAGTACACACTGGAGGGGGGGCAACTTAGGTAAAATAAAGGCAGTTTGTGCAAGGGCCTCAAAATTGCCTCTTTTTCCTGCCAGTATACGTACGGACTGTCTGACGTGCCTACTTGGATGCGGTCACTCATATAATCCTCCACCATTCTTTCAATGGTGACAGAATCATATGCAGTGACAGTAGACGACATGTCAGTAATTGTTGGCAGGTCCTTCAGGGCGGACCAGATGTCAGCACTCGCTCCTGACTGCCCTGCATCACTGCCAGCGGGTGGGCTCGGAATTCTTATCCTTTTGCTCGCAGCCTCAGTTGCGGGAGAATGTGAAGGAGGAGCTGTTGACGGGTCACGTTCCGCTTGACTTGACAATTTTCTCACCAGCAGGTCTTTGAACCTCTGCAGACTTGTGTCTGCCGGAAAGAGAGATTCAACGTAGGCTTTAAACCTAGGATCGAGCATGGTGGCCAAAATGTAGTGCTCTGATTTCAACAGATTGACCACCCGTGAATCCTGGTTTAAGCGAATTAAGGGCTCCATCCACAAGTCCCACATGCCTAGCGGAATCGCTCCGTTTTAGTTCCTCCTTCAATCTCTCCAGCTGCTTCTGCCAAAGCCTGATGAGGGGAATGACCTGAATCAGGCTGGCAGTGTCTGAACTGACTTCACGTGTGGCAAGTTTAAAGGGTTGCAGAACCTTGCACAACGTTGAAATCATTCTCCACTGCGCTTGAGTCAGGTGCATTTGCCCTCCTTTGCCTATATCGTAGGCAGCTGTATAGGCTTGAATGGCCTTTTGCTGCTCCTCCACCCTCTGAAGCATATAGGCCCTCATTCCGAGTTGTTCGCTCGCTAGCCGCTTTTCGCAGCAGTGCACACGCTAAGCTGCCGCCCTCTGGGAGTGAATCTTAGCTTAGCAGAATTGCGAACGAAGTATTCGCAATATTGCGAAAAGATTTTTCTGTGCAGTTTCTGAGTAGCTCGAGACTTACTCTACCAGTGCGATCAGTTCAGTGCTTGTCGTTCCTGGTTTGACGTCACAAACACACCCAGCGTTCGCCCAGACACTCCCCCATTTCTTCAGCCACTCCCGCGTTTTTCCCAGAAACGGCAGCGTTTTTTCACACACTCCCATAAAACGGCCAGTTTCCGCCCAGAAACACCCACTTCCTGTCAATCACACTCCGATCACCAGAACGAAGAAAAAACCTCGTAATGCCGTGAGTAAAATACCAAACTTCTTAGCAAATTTACTTGTCGCAGTGCGAACATAGCGCATGCGCAATTAGCGGAAAATCACTGCGATGCGAAGAAAATTACCGAGCGAACAACTCGGAATGAGGGCCATAGAGGGTTGAATTCCACCTCGTTACCACCTCTTGCTTCAGCTGATGGAGGGGCAGGTTCAGGAGTGTTTGCTGGTGGTCCAGTCTTCGGCACGCGGTGGCTGAATGCCTCAAGTGGCCCGCAATTCTTTGGGCCACCGACAGCATCTCTTGCACGCCCCTGTCATTTTTTAAAAAATTCTGCACCACCAAATTAATTGTATGTGCAAAACATGGGACGTGCTGGAATTTGCCCACATGTAACGCACGCACAATATTGTTGGCGTTGTCCGATGTCACAAATCCCCAGGAGAGTCCAATTGGGGTAAGCCAATCTGCGATGATGTTCCTCAGTTTCCGTAAGAGGTTGTCAGCTGTGTGTCTCTTATGGAAAGCGGTGATACAAAGCGTAGCCTGCCTAGGAACGAGTTGGCGTTTGCGAGATGCTGCTACTGGTGCCGCTGCTGCTGTTGATGCTGCGGGAGGCAATACATCTACTCAGTGGGCTGTCACAGTCATATAGTCCTTAGTCTGCCCTGCTCCACTTGTCCACATGTCCATGGTTAAGTGGACATTGGGTACAACTGCATTTTTTAGGACACTGGTGACTCTTTTTCTGACGTCTGTGTACATTCTCGGTATCGCCTGCCTAGAGAAGTGGAACCTAGATGGGATTTGGTACCGGGGACACACTACCTCAAGAAATTATCTAAGTCCCTTTGAATTAACGGTGGATACCGGACACACGTCTAACACCAACACAGCTGCCAAGGCCTGAGTTATTCGCTTTGCAACAGGATGACTGCTGTGATATTTAATCTTCCTCGCAAAGGTCTGTTTGACAGTCAATTGCTTACTGGAAGTAGTACAGGTGGTCTTCCGACTTCCCATCTGGGATGACGATCGACTCCCAGCAGCAACAACAGCAGCTCCAGCAGCAGTAGGCATTACACTCAAGGATCCATCGGAGGAATCCCAGTCAGGAGAGGACTCGTCAGACTTGCCAGTGACATGGCCTGCAGGACTATTGGCGTTCCTGTCTAAGGAGGAAATTGACACTGAGGGAGTTGGTGGTGTGGTTTGCAGGAGCTTGGGTACAAGAGGAAGGGATTTAGTTTTCAGTGGACTGCTTCCACTGTCACCCAAAGTTTTTGAACTTGTCAATGACTTCTGATGAATGCGCTCCAGATGACGTATAAGGGAGGATGTTCCTAGGTGGTTAACGTCCTTACCCCTACTTATTACAGCTTGACAAAGGCAACACACGGCTTGACACCTGTTGTCTGCATTTCTGTTAAAATAATTCCACACCGAAGATGTGATTTTTTTTGTAATTTGACCAGGCATGTCAATGGCCATATTCATCCCACGGACAACAGGTGTCTCCCCGGGTGCCTGACTTAAACAAACCACCTCACCATCAGAATCCTCCTTGTCAATTTCCTCCTCAACGCCAGCAACACCCATATCCTCATCCTGGTGTACTTCAACAGTGACATCTTCAATTTGACTATCAGGAACTGGACTTTGGTTGCTCCTTCCAGCACTTGCAGGGGGTGTGCAAATGGTGGCAGGAGCCACCTCTTCCCGTCCAGTGTTGGGAAGGTCAGGCATCGCAACCGCCAACACACTTAGACTCTCCTTGGGGATTTGTGATTTAGAAGAAGGCACAGTTCTTTGCTGTGCTATTGCCATCTTAACTCTTTTCAGTTTTCTAGTGGGAGGATGAGTGCTTCCATCCTCGTGTGAAGCTGAACCACTAGCCATGAACATAGGCCAGGGCCTCAGCCGTTCCTTGCCACTCCGTGTGGTAAATGGCATATTGGCAAGTTTACGCTTCTCATCAGACGTTTTTAATTTAGATTTTTGGGTCATTTTACTGAACTTTTGTTTTTTGGATTTTACATGCTCTCTACTATGACATTGGGCATCGGCCTTGGCAGACGACGTTGATGGCATTGAATCGTCTCTGCCATGACTAGTGGCAGCAGCTTCAGCACTAGGTGGAAGTGGATCTTGATCTTTCCCTATTTCACCCTCCACATTTTTGTTCTCCAATTTTTAATGTGTGGAATTATATGCCAGTAATATTATTATATCAATAGCAATGGCCTACTGTACTGTACAACTATATACTGTTGGTCACCAAAATGCTGCACTGTACTACTATATATACTGCTCACAACAATGCAGCACAGATATGGATACTTGCAGTGACACGGAGCTACAAGATACAGTAATGGACTACTGTACTGTACAACTATATACTGTTGGTCACCAAAATGCTGCACTGTACTACTATATATACTGCTCACAACAATGCAGTACAGAGTTGGATAGTTGCAGTGACACGAAGCTGCAAGATACAGCAATGGACTACTGTACTGTACAACTATATACTGTTGGTCACCAAAATGCTGCACTGTACTACTATATATACTGCTCACAACAATGCAGCACAGATATGGATACTTGCAGTGACACGGAGCTGCAAGATACAGCAATGGACTACTGTACTGTACAACTATATACTGTTGGTCACCAGAATGCTGCACTGTACTACTATATATACTGCTCACAGCAATGCAGCACAGATATGGATATATATAGTATATACTGGTCACACAACAGTGCAGCAGATATTGAGCACTGATGATCAGGATACTGTCTAGAACTGAGTCTGACATGGAGCTGCAAGATACAGCAATGGCCTACTGTACTGTACTACTATAATTATATGCTGGTGGTCCCCACAATGCAGCACACTGAGCACAGATATTTGCAGCACACTGAGCACAGATACGGAGCTTTTCAGGGAGAGAACGTAGCCACGTACTCTCTGTTCAATCTCCAATGCACGAGTGAAAATGGCGGCGACGTGCGGCTGTTTATATGGAATAGGAATCTCGCGAGAATACGACAGCGGGATGATTACGTTCGACCTCGTTCGGGTTAACCGAGCAAGGCGGGAAGATCCGAGGCTGCCTCGGACCCGTGTAAAATAGGTGAAGTTCGGGGCAGGGGGGTGTTCGGATCTCAACGTACCGAACCCGCTCATCTCTAATATCTCTGCATATTGGTCATTTAACCCTAATTATATATCTTTATGGTCAGAATGAATAGATCATTAAAATAATCATAAATCTTTATAGCATATATAGACTATTGTTGATCCATTAATGAAGTACAACTGAATAACACATTCTTTATTATATGTGTTCCTAAACCTGTATATATATTTTTCAATTTCTCCATGTACTGTGCCAACGCTTGGAAAGAGCTTTATTATGACACGCTGCGGTACCGTTACTATGACTACCATATAAAGCTATAAACATCGGACCATGTGATGCGGGCCGAACTTGCGTTCCAGATACAGTACTTCTGAGTCTGGCCGGGAGTCACGTGATAGTGGGAACCTCAGAAAATAAATCCGGGCATGAGAGAGCTGAATGAAAGCCGTGTCACGGCCGCGTCATCACCGGAACCTGAGCAACACAAGTCCATGAGAAGAAGGTCACGAACTGCGCGCATGCGCACAAGGACTTCCCGTACACCGGAAATGTGGCGGAAATACCGCGTCACATAAAAACTCTGTAATAACGTTATTTATACTTATTGTTTGTTTAAAACCATCCATAGACAACGGATTATACTAGATTAATATCCTTTACGATTGTAAATATGTTTTTGATCCAGAATATAGCATTAGATAATGAGATACCCACCCAAACAGGATGTGAGGTCATGATTAATTGTACACTTATGGGGGTATTTATAGGAGCCCTGTACAAGTATGTCACTACCCCATGAAGAAGTCTGAGAGAGGAAACGCGTTGGACCTTTCTCTAGAGACCTCCCGCTGAATCAGTTAAGATTCCTTAGCTTTACTTTATCTACTTAGAGCTATTTGTGTATTCTGCTGTTTGCACTTTGAATAGAATTCCCCTATTATTATATTACAAATTGACTCTTACAATATTTGAATATATATATTTTTTATTTGTTTATATATACATACATATTTTTATATATACACACATATTTTTAAAGAGAACTTTTTTTGCTATTTTATATAATACTGTGAAATAAAATATATTTTTTCAAGCACTTTAGTGTGCTGATAAATTTGATATAATTTGTAAGTACCACACCGTTGGTCGCTAGAACCCGTATTTGGTGTGTGTGTGTGTGTGTGTGTGTGTATATATATATATATATATATATATATTTATATATATATATATATTGTTTGCTGCCACTAACTCTTAGAAAATATAAGTGCCCTCATGAAACTTGGTTCTGCTTGTGTAGGTTGCAGGTACATTTAAAAGAGGAGTAATATGAAAACAAAGGAACAAGAAGTAACAGAGATCAAAGAGATGTTTCCTGTCTGAAGGTGGACTGTTTGGAGTTATACAATGCATAAATTAATTACTGCAGTATTTTTTCATTAAATCTAGAAATTGATGCACAAACAAACTATTAGATCTTTTGATGTGCTTTATTAGTGGGTAAGGGTCATCAGATATACATTACAAAGGTCTGCAGTATTTAGGTTGACCACTCTTTGTTGACATGCATTAGGTCGACAGGATCAAAAGGTTGATGCATGAAAAGGTTGACATCAAAAATGTCGACACAACATTTTAATGTATTTTTTTTGCGTCATTTGCACTGTCAAAGGACGTGGAACCCCAATTAGTGTACTGCGTCCCCTAACCTGGCTCACTTCGCTCAGGTTACTATTCCCAATTGTAGTCCACGTGGATGGTAAAGAATAAAAAAGTTGATAAAAATGCTAAAACCCCCAAAAAGCTGTGTCAACCTTATGTGTGCCGACCATGTGTGTCAACCATTTGCACCTGTTGCCATAAGCACAGTCGACTTTTTACATGTCGACCTATTGTCCATGTCAACCTTTTGATCATGTCGACCTACTGCATGTCGACAATTAATGGAGAACCTAATGTCTGTCGACCTTTACATGATCAACCTAGAGCCCGGATACCATAATTAGTTTAGTCCTGCATGGAAAATCATAACTAATTGAGACTAATTGCATCACCTCTTGTGACTTATATATGTACCTGAGAAGAGCTTAGCCGTTCTCCTGCCCGGTGATCTCTTAATGACCCTTGTCCAGTGAAACAAAAAAAAATAAAAAATCTCAGATTGGGAGCAGCCAAAAGCAAACATGAAGTTAAAGTGTTCTCAGTGTAAGCAGTAAAGTCTAATTAACACTGCAAATGTATAAACACATAACCCAGCTAACCTGGACTGTAAAATGGTAAAGTGGCTGACATATGCAAACTATTTCTCTTCTGTCTACCTGGCAATCTGTCCCTCATATACTGCCACAAACACTTTGTTTTGTGTCTAGTGAGATTTAGTTTATCTTTCAGAGACAGAAAACAGACATATTTTAAAACTAGCTGAATACCCATGCTTCGCTACGGTATGAGGATGGTAAATTAGAATTATAGTTCTTTAATTTACGTTGGTTGGAGATCTAGTATATAGGCATATCTTGCTTCCCTGACCCACTTTGTTTAGTGGCCAGACCCCTTTTTTGGTCCCCTGCTCTTCCCACAATACAACTCTCAGTCTGTGGCTTCCTGTTGCCTCCATTCCCCTCCTCACATCATGTCAGTGCCCCTGTGAAATTATCGATTTTTTTTACAGTTTCTTATATAGCGCAGCACATTATGCATCTCCTGATATGCTCTGTGCTGCTGAGGGACCCTGCTACTTCCACTATATAACTATCAGTGTGTGGGTTCGTGCTACCTCAACTCCCCTCCTCACATCCTGTTACTACCCCTGTCACATGTAGCCCTGTCCTGCCTGACAGGTTTGGGTCATTAGGTCGATCACACTTAAGTCGACAGTCATTAGGTCAACAACTATTGGTCGACATGCAGTAGGTCAACATGGTCAATAGATCGACATGTACTAGGTTGACATGGAAAAAAGTCGACATGAAGGTTTTTTTTTACTGTTTTTGGTGTTGTTTTCTTTGTAAAGTGACGAGGAACCCCAATTAGTGTACCATGTCCCCGGGCAAGGTGCCTCACTCCACTACCGCTATGCTCGGCACAGGTTACCATTCCCAACTGTAGTCCATGTGGATCATAAAGTATGAAAAATATTTAAAAAAAATTAACAAAGTGAAAAACTCATGTTGACCTTTTTCCATGTCGACCTAGTACGTCGACATATTTACCATGTCAACCTAATGCATGTCGACCAATAGTGGTCGACCTAATGCCTGTCGACCTAAGTGCTGTTGACCTAATGACCGTATCCCCTACCTGACAGATCAATCATCTCCTAATATACTCTGTGCTGCTGAGGACCTTGCTTCTCCCACTATATAACTCTCAGTGTGTGGCTTCCTGCTACCTCCATTCCCCTCCTTGCATCATGTCACTGCCAGTGTCACATGCAGCCCTGTTATCACTGACATGTCATGCATGTCCTAATATAGTCTGTGCTGCTGCCTCACCCCTGGGGGTGCTAGGGGTGTGTTACTCACACAGTGTTTGTTCCCAGATTGTAAAGGGGGGTACACACGGAGAGATTCGTGCTTAAAATCTAAGCAATCTTGCTAGATTGCTTAGATTTTAAGCACGGATCTGCCGTGTGTATGCCCCCCAGCGATAGCGATGCGCGGCCCCGCGCATCGCTATTGCCGGTGCTAGATTGAGCCTGCATGCAGGCTCAATCTAGCGGGTCGCTCACTTCACCGTTGTGTGAAGTGAGCGGCCCCCCGTCGGCTTTCCCCCTTGCTCAGCACATCGCGCTGTGCTGAGCGGGGAGAGAGATGTGTGCTGAGCGGTCTGTGTTAAGATCGCTCAGCACACATCTCTCCCGTGAGTACCCCCCTTTAGTCATATATGTACCAAGTTTGGTGTAAATTGGTCCAGGCATTCAGGAGTTATGCTGTCTGCTGAAATACACTGTGCTGCTGCCTCACCCCTAGGGGTGCTAGGGGTGTCTTACCCCCACAGTGTTTGTTGCCAGATTGTAAGTCATATGTGTACCAAGTTTGGTGTTAATTAACTACTCGCTCATGTGAGTGCATTGCTGCCCGGAGTTCGATAGGATAAGGTTTCAGAGTACTTCTCATTTACCGGCCACCTGGAGATGGAAAGATATTTCTACAAGAAATTGCAGACACTGTTGCTGGCCTGGTTCTGGAACATCAAAGATGGCTCATCCTCTGGGATTTCAATGCATGGGTGGATGATGAGCTCTCACGCCTTGGCCAAGACCTCCTGTGCACAATGAATGGTCTGGGCTTCACACAGGTCATTCCCTCTGCCACACATAAAAGTGGTTACACTCTCGACCTTGTCTTTCAGATTGGATTAGAAGTCACTGACCTTAAAAATAAACCCAGTCATCTGGTCAGACCACTACTCCCTCGGGTTCTCAGTTGCAACCCCTCAAATAAGATCTCTGCCCGTGGAGTTGACCGGGTATCGTCCAAGGAGGGGTATGACTCCCCAGGCTCTTGCAGCAAATCTGGATCTCTCTGCTATACTGGGTGCCTGTGAAGATCCCTGTTCCCTAGTCCGTTATTATAATAGGGATGTTATGGCTGCAATTGATATTATCGCCCCTGTGCGTTTAAGACCTTGTAAACCACAACGTCAAGCTCCATGGTTCGACAACAGTGTTAGTGAGCTCAAGAAAAGGGGGCGTAGACTGGAAAGACGATGGAGGAAGACTAACCTAGTGGATGACAAAATAAAACTAATAAAGCATAACGAAGAATATCAATCGACAATCACTCATAAGAAAGCACAGTTCCTGTCAAATGAGATCACAGCAGCAAACAATAGGCCAGCTCAACTTTTCCGCACAGTGGAGATGCTTTGCAAGCCAGCATGCCTGCAGACTGATGAGTCCCTCTCCCAGGCAAGATGCAATGAGTTTGCAAACTTCTTTGCAGATAAAATATCCACCATCCGGGCTGGAATCTCCACAGTGCCATCAAAGGAGTGCCAAACTACAAAGCCTGCCAATATAAGCTACCTGCCTTCATGGACCAGCTTTGATCCAGTGGATGTAAAGGACACTGCTGAAATTGCTCGGATTTTGCGTCCCACCACCTGTGATCTGGACCCAGCCTCAACCAAGCTTCTAATAGGTTGTATGGATATAATTGGTCCTGTCTTTACAAAAATTGTTCAATGCTCTTTGCAGACAGGCATTTTTCCTGAACCCCTAAAGGAAGCAATTGTTAGACCGCTTCTTAAAAAACCTAATTTAGATCCCGACTGCATGACCAACTACAGACCGGTATCAAACCTTCCTTTCCTTGGAAAGGTTATTGAGAAAGTCGTTGCAAATCAACTGGAAACCCGCCTGACAACCCATGATATTTATGATCCATTTCAATCAGGATTCAGGAGAAGACATAGCACTGAAACAGCCCTGGTGTGTGTGTGTGTGTGTGTGTTAAATGATCTTTTGATGTCAAAAGACAGAGGTGACTGTTCAATATTAATCCTTCTGGATCTCGCGGCAGCATTTGATACCGTGGACCATGGGCTTCTGATTGAGCGACTGATACATTTCTGCGGTCTGGGTGGCACAGTCCTAAGCTGGTTCAAATCATTTCTCACAGGCAGGTCACAGAGAGTATCATCTGGATTATACTCATCACCACTAGTGCCATTGCTATGTGGTGTCCCACAAGGTTCTATACTATCCCCCATGCTTTTTGCAGTATACATGCTCCCATTGGGCGAAATAATCAGGTGCCATGGCCTGGTCTACCACTGCTATGCAGATGATACACAACTGTACTTGTCCTTTGCTCCGGGCACTGATAACCCAATAGCAACCCTAAATGGCTGTCTAGATGAACTACAGGAGTGGATGAGCGCCAGTTGGCTGCGACTGAACCCGGATAAAACAGAGGTCCTTATGATACGACCGCAACATCAAAGGACAAGACTGCAGCATAGCCAACCAACTGGACATACACTCGGGGATTCAGAATTACAGACCAGTGATCGTGTGCGGAATCTTGGCGTTGTCCTGGATGGTGGCTTGACACTTAAACATCAGATATCAGCCACAATCAAATCCTCATTCTTTCACCTGAGGAACATAGCCAGAATCAAGCACTTAATTCCCTCAGATGATATGCCAAAAGTCATACATGCATTTGTATGATCTCGTTTAGACTACTGTAATGCCCTCTACATTGGTCTACCAGCAAAAGAATTGCAGCGCTTACAGCTGGTGCAAAACACAGCTGCCAGGCTATCAACCAACCAGCCCCGTTCTAGCCACATAACACCCATCCTCTACTCCCTTCACTGGCTGCCTGTACGATGGCGAATCATCTTCAAGATTGGCTTACTGAGTTTCAAAGCATTACATGACCAAGGCCCAAGGTACCTGAAACAGCTTCTGACCCCATACTGTCCCACTCGATTACTGCGATCTGTAGATGAAGGACTTTTAGCAGTACCTAGAATCTACCGTAATTCATCTGGGGGTCGAGCTTTTAGTCATGCGGCTCCGACTCTATGGAACTCACTTCCCCGCACAGTGTGAGAGGCCCCAACTATAGAATCCTTCAAAAGTAGACTCAAGACTTTTCTGTTTACTCAAGCATTTCCATAATGTCCCTTTTAGTATCTTCATGCTTCTGTATTTTATGAAAATGTACTTCATTATTTTCTGTACTATATTATGCTATGTATCTGTTAAGCGCCTTGAGTCCTATTGGAGAAAGAGCGCTATATAAATAAAATTATTATTATTATTATTATTATTAATTGCTCCAGGCATTCCAGAGTTATGCTGTCTGCTGAAATACCCTGTGCTGCTGCATCACCCCTAGTGGTGCTAAGGGTGTCTTACCCTCACAGTGTTTGTTCCAGATTGTAACTCATAGGTGTACTAAGTTGGGTGTAAATTGGACTAGGCATTCCGGAGTTATGCTGTTTCCTGATATACTCTGTTCTGCTTTCCCCCTCTAGGGGTGCTAGGGGTGTGTTACCCCCAACAGTGTTTGTTCCCAGATTGTAAGGCATATGTGTACCAAGTTTGGTGTTAATTGCTCCAGGCATTCCAGAGTTATGCTGTCTGCTGAAATACTCTGTGCTGCTGCCTCACCCCTAGTGGTGTTAGGGGTGTCTTACCCTCACAGTGTTTGTTCCCAGATTGTAAATCATAGGTGTACCACGTTTGGTGAAAATTGCTGCAGGCATTCAGGAGTTATGCTGGAACACATACATACATACATACATACATACATACATACATACATACATACATACATTTTTTTGTGCTTTCTGTGGATGGACAGTGACATTTGTAAAATTGGTTCTTAGCAAGCACCTGGGACCTAAGGAGAAGCTACCTGCCAAGTTTCAAGATTGTAGGACTTGTGGTTTAAGAGATTTCCTGATAAGCCAATCAGTGAGTCAATCTCCTTTTTTGCCTTTTATTTACTGTATATAGATGAGGTTAGTGTTAAGGGCCCTACACACTAGAAGACATGACCAATGTGAACGATGAACAATGTGGAAGATGAGCAATTTCCCTTGAACTTCCCAGAACCCTGACAAAAGAAATTGAGTGTACACACTAAGCAATTTTTCAAACAATTTGAAAGACGAAAGATATCTTTGGAATTGGCACTTTTTTTATACCCCTTTCACACCATCACCCCTGAACACGGGTTTTTGGCACATGAACGTGCAAAACCCGTGTTCATGTGCAGTGTGAAAGGGGTTCAGGGTTAAAATACCGCGTCGAGTGACACAGTATTTCAACCCTGCTCTTGAGCAGGGTTGAACACGTGTTCAACCCGGCTCACTGTGTGGTGTGAACGGGAGCCGGGTCGATATATGCCGGGCTGCTGACTGCGGTGTGAAAGGTGCCTGCCCCACCAATTATATTTCCACTGTGCCACCAACTTAATAAAAAATTTATCATAACGGGTTCATAAATTTTTCTCGGCACTCCTCATCAAAAGTGCAAACAGCTCACCGGGTGCCATCAACGGTGAACTTTCATTCAAATAGATACATCACTGGAAGGAGCGGCAATCTACGGATTCTTCAGAAAATGACCACACAGACAAGCATCTGTACTGCTACGTTTCGGTTTATTCAACCATCGTCAGGCATGTCAAATACAAAAACGTTTTCACTTTTTATAACCAACATCCACCTCGTGTGAAACGCCCCTGGGTGTCGTCAGCAATTGATTTCCTGCTGACTTCATCAATTACAAACAAATGTGAATAATTGCTTCTATCACAATAGAAACCATTATACAAAAGAGCGGTACAATATACATAGAGGAGCAGTGTTCTTTTAATTTTTAACAACTGCACCCTTGAATTTTTATAGCATACAGGGCCAGTGTAATGTTATTTGAACAGCAGCACCCCAATATTTTACAGCATACAGGAGCAGTGTGCTTTTAATTTTTAACAACTGCACCCCTGAATTTTTATAGCATACAAGGTCAGCAGCACCCCTATATTTTACCGCATACAGGAGGACAGTGCACCTGCACCCTATACAACACAGTGACAGCCAGGACCGCAACACCCATGTACAGCTGCAGCACCTGGCCATAACAGCACATGAAACACCAGTGACATCCAGGATAGCACCCCTAACACAGCACAGGTACACCACAGTGACTGCAGCAGCACCCCTATAGACAGAGCCGGATTAAGGGGGGGTCCAGGGGGCAACGAGGAAAAGCTCATGAATAATTGAGCTGCAGCCGGGCTCAGCGGCCAATAGGGGCACCGCAGGGTCACGTGTGAACCGGGGAAGCTCGGAAGGAGAAGTGATCTCTCCATGAGCACGGTGTAGGACAGGTACTCAGTCTACCCATCCTTCTCCAGCCAGCAGCAGTATCTATGCTCCAGCCAGCACACGCTGCTGTGTGCTGGCTGGTCTGTGATAGTGCAGGGAAGCTGCTGCCGCTTACCAGCAGCAGCCTTTTCTGCCTGTGCAGGGGCCAGGGGGAAGCGATCACAATGATCGCTCCCCCCCCTGTGGATTTGACCCTGGCTGGGGGCCAAATCTATGAAATAAATGTAGTTCTCATTCATTTGCATAAGGGGCGTGGCCACACCAACCACGATTAGGCCCCGCCCCTGAAACTTTCTGCTGTGTGTGGAGTCACTGGTAAAGGGGGGGAGGGCCCCCAAGTTTTAAGTGCCCTGGGCCCCCCGAAGCCATAATCCGGCTCTGCCTACAGAGCACACACTAACCCCACCCGTCGCCACCACCTACAGAGAGAGACAGAGGTCTGTCTCCCTCACTCTCCAAGGCGGAGTGAAAATGGCGGTGACACGGGGCTGTTTATATGAAATACAAATCCCGCAAGAATCCGACAGTGGTATGATGACGTTTTGCCTTGTTCTGGTTTCCAAGTCAAGCGGGAAGTCCTGAGCCGGACTTGGATCCAGGCTCGGAGCGTGAAGTTTGGGTGGGTTCAGTTCTCAGGGAACCAAACCCACTCATCCCTACTTAAAACCTGAGGATACCATGTCTGTTAGTTTACTTCAAGTTCCCCTGAGTTTTATCCTGTCATTACCTGCAGTATCCAGAGCTTCCCCTCTGAACAGCTAACTGCAAAATACCACCAAGCAGTGTGGCCTCATCTGTGTCAGCCTGTATTCTCAGCTGCCTCCATAGTAGCACCTGGAGCTTACCCTCTGTACACAGTGTACAGCTACCTGTAAATCCTACCTACAGTGTTTTCACAAGCTTCAGGTTTTCTATCTGTAAGTGAGCTGCTCCCAAATACAGTGTCTGGACTCTAAGTACAAAGTCTGTCCCTCCAGTCTTGTCTAGCTTTGGCCTGCGTGTGTTTGTCCATGGAATCATGTTCCAGTCCTTCAATTTTTGCTTACCAGCTTCCAGAAGTATTCCTTGGATTTTGTGTTATTGCCCTAGGGCCTAATTCAGACCTGATCGCTAGGGTGCATTTTTTGCATTCCTGCGATCAGATAGTCGCCGCCTACAGGGGAGAGTGAAATTGCTGTGCAGGAGTGCGATCGCATGTGCAGGAGAGCTGCACAAACAGAAGTTTGTGCAGTCTCTGAACAGCCCAGGACTTACTCTTCCAGTGCGATGATCGGGGCCTGAGCGAACGTCAGAAACGCTCCCTTCAAACGCCTGGTCCCTCCTGCGTTTCTCCTGATACTCCTAAAGAATGGTCAGTTGCCACCCATAAACAGCCTCTTCCTGTCAGTCACTTTGCGATCACCCGTATGATCGCTTTTCTCGCACATCCCGTTGCTGCCCGCCAATCCCTATAGCTGCGGACCGACTCGCCTGCGCATTGCGGTGCATAAGCATGCGCAGTTCAGACCTGATTGCAGGCTGTACGAAAACGCAGCTTAGCAATCAGGTCTGAATTAGGCCCCTTGTCAGTGCTACCTTATCCAGTCCTGGTTCTGTTGTGTGTTCAGACTTCTGTTATTCACCAGTACCTGTCAGTTTAGTTTTGTCTAGTCCTTGTCCAGTGTGTGCCCGTTTGTCTAGCCTCAACCCACTCCGTGCCAGGTGGGTGTCTACTCCAGCATATTTACCTTGGACCAAATTTAGTTACCTAGTCTCCAATAGTTTCCTTGTCCACATTAAGACCTGGGGGCATCTGAGTACTGGGTGGACCTAATCCACGTGGGAAAGGTGGCTGCTAAAGGCGAAACTTTAGTATGCAGGAGACTAGAGGATTGCTGGGCTTGCATAACACCTATTCAGAAAACCATATATGCATTGTAGCTATAAACAAGGGTTTGGGCGTGATGCTTGACACACACTCTCTAAAAACATCAGCAATACTAAATTTGGTCCATGGAACATGTATGTCGCCTCAGAACAAGAACAATAACCAAGAATTATCCAAGGTTGATTAGATCTTAATGCAGTAGTCAAGTGACCTTTATTACATAGCGTGCTGTCATTTTCCAACTGTTCCCATATGATCTCATTTGCTAAGTAACACATCTGTATTGTCCAATTTAGCCACCCATATATGTTGCTAAATTGGGAAGTCTTTATGTTGTTCAGTGCTAAGGGTGAGTACCTTAGCTTGGAAACAACAAAGGAATAGGCGAGGGGGTAGCCATACAGAAAAGTCAGTGTAATAATAGGTACAATGCTATAGGTAATAAGAATATACGGGAAGCTGTCACCATACTGACATCAGAATACCGACTAATGGGGAAATACCAATGCTGGAATCCCAGCGCCACAGCCTTTCCACCATCTATGGGTGTCCATGACACCCATAGAGGGAGAATAAATCCTGCGCCCTCAGCGTGGCGAGTGCAGCGAGCCCACAAGGGGCTTGCTAGCGCTCGCCCCACTGCCGGCATACCCGTGGTCGGGATCCCACTGTTTGTTTACTGATGGCCGGGATCCCGACCGCTGGGATTACATGCTGATCTCGAATACGCTGGGGGTTCTCAATTTGGTTGCAACAAACTTTTGTATAGAACATAATTTATTGATCCAGGTCACAACAATGGCCTATTTCAGGTCCTTCGTTTTTCTATCTAGATGTAATTATGAAGCCTTCTGAAGTGAATCTAAGCATTATGACATCTGTTTGACTAGAGTAGCTTTACAAAATGTGGAGTTCTATTGCTAAGGAATGGCTTAATCATTTTTTACTCATCAAAACAGTAGACAAGTTCATCAAATTTGTCAAGAATGCAGTAGAAGACTAACAACAGGCATATCATCTAACAGTAGGTTTACCGAGGGTGGTCAATTGACCCTTTTCAAATTTTGAATCATCACTCTCTGTTGTTATAGCTAGGAAATTTTGTGGCTTATAAATATTTTGCCCAGTTGTATAAAAAAGTAATAAAGTTATTTTTCAAAAACCATTAAAAACTTTAATTGTATCTATTTTACCTCTCTTAACCAGGAGTGCTCTTATGACCGCTCCTTTGTTTTGTTTCAGCAATAATAACAAAATTTGATGATTTTGTTTGTTGTTTGTTCTTAGGGGGTCATTCCGAGTTGATCGCTCGCTAGCTATTTTTTGTAGTGCTGCGAACAGATAGTCGCCGCCTCTTGGGGAGTGCATGTTTGCTATGCAAGTGTGCGATCGCATGTGCAGCCAAGCGGTACAAAAAAGTTTTGTGCAGTTTCTTAGTAGCTCAGAACTTACTCAGCCGCTGCAATCACTTCAGCCTGTTCTTGGCCAGGAATTGACATCAGATACCCGCCCTGCAAACGTTTGGACACACCTGCGTTTTTCTAACCACTCACAGAAAACGGTCAGTTGACACCCACAAACGCCCTCTTCCTGTCAATCTCCTTGCGATCGGCTGTGCGAATGGATTCTTCGTAAAATCAGGGCCGGTTCTTGCCCTTGCGGCGCCCCGGGCAAAAGTTAGGGGCGTGACTTAATATGGGGGCGTGGTCAGTCACGCCCCCCATTGGTAGCGCCGCTGAAAGGGAAAAAAAAAAAAGTATACTTACTGTACCCCGCTCCTGTTTCCAGACCCTGCAGACCGGCGCCGCTCTTCTCCTCAGATCTATGGGAGAGACATCAGTCATGACGTCTCTCCCATAGCACAGCATAAGCGCTAGAGGTCAATTATGACCCCTAGCGTCTGTGCCACAATGCTGTGCGGTGCGCGATGACGTCATCGCGCACCGCACACCAAAGGTCCTCTCCATGAAGGGAAACTAGACGCTTAGCGTCTGATTCCCTTCAGAGCGGGGGAGGACCAGCGCCACGAAGGGAAACCAGACGCATAGCGTCTGGTTCCCTTCTCACAGCGGGAGGGGGGGCACAACGGGGGGACACTGCTGGGGCGCACACTGACAGTGGAGGATCTTGCCATGGTGCGGCGCCCTCCGGAAGGCGGCGCCCCGGGCAAAAGTCCTGCTTGCCCGTGGCAAGATCCGCCACTGCGTAAAATCTATCACTCAGCAACGATCCGCTTTGTACCCGTACAACTCGCCTGTGCATTGCGGTGCATACGCATGCACAGTTCTGATCTGATCACAGCACAGCGGAAAATCCTAGTGTGCGATCAGGTCGGAATGATCCCCTTAACCTAATACCATGTCTGATGCTCCTCAACTATGAATTTTTGGTAAAAGAGACCTTCCATATACAATTACTCTGCATTTATTTGCACTTATACATTACCATAAGAACTGACTTGCTTTCATGTGCTGCACATTTTTGGTTTCCAATTCCATATATTATATCTGGAGCAGAATAACTCTGGCTTCCAGAAAGTCTCTGTGGAGCTGACAAAGGGGCTAATTCAGACCTGTTCACTTGCTAGGTTTTTTTTGCAGTCCTGCGTTTGCATAGTTGCTGCCCATAGGGGAGTGTATTTTCGCTTTGCATGTGTAGCAGAGCTGTACAAACAGAATTTGTGCAGTCTCTGAGTAGCCCAGGATTTACTCAGCTGCTGCGAACATTTCAGCCTGTCCGGGACCAGAATTGATGTTCGGAAACCTCCCTGCAAACGCATGGATATGCCTGCGTTTTTCCAAACACTCCCAGAAAACAGTCAGTTACCACCCACAAATGCCTTCTTCCTGTCAGTCTCCTTGCGAACGCCTGTCCGAATGGATTCTTCGCACAAACCCATTGCTGACCGGCGATCTGCTTTGTACCCGTGTTATGTGCCTGTGCATTGCGGTGCATACGCATGCACAGTTTGCACCTGATCGCCCGCTATACGAAAACACAGCCTTGAGATCAGGTCTGAATTAGGCCAAAAGTGCAATTTCCACTTTGTTGCACTGAACATGTTTTATTGAAGGTACGTAGTGACAGACTGAGCTGAACTGAGCCTCAACAATGCAGTCATGTGCAAGTTACAATGGTAATGGATGGTTTTGTTTACAAGTCACTCAGTCTTTCTGCCTGCTTTGTGGTGTAACATGCCACACATATGACAAGGTCTTCCCCATGCCAAAGTTTTAGAATCTGTGTGTGACATTGCTCCTGCCCAATCTTGAGGGGAGGACTCTAAATTCAATGAAAAGAGTAGTGACCAGGATTTTGTACCTCAGAACTTGGATTCTGATGGGAATAGCCATGAAAGCTATACTGCTGAACTCCCTATTGTCACTTAGAATGGTCAGATGGATTCTGAACAGCCGGGAGGACAGTAAAGTGTTCTTGTTTCTTCTTGTTTGCAAAACAGGTTATTGTCAGTGGTGCAAGTAGCAAAAAATTCTTAGTGGTACTGGTGCGTGCGCGCTTAAAAAAGGGGTGTGGCCACATGGGGCGTGGCCAATGAAAATGGGGTCGTGATACACATATGACCCCAATAGAGCCAGATACACATATACACAGATACACATATACCCCCAGATACACATATACCCCCAATAGTGCCAGATATGCCCACACACTGCCAGATACACATATTCCCCCACAGTGCCAGATATGCCCCCACATTGCCAGATACACATACCCCACAGTGCCAGATATATATATATATATATACCCCTATAGTGCCAGATATGCCCCCACAGTGCCAGTTATGCCCCCAGCAGTGCAACTCACTGTTGTTGCTGATGCTGCCTGGGGCTGGCACTGTCTGCACGAGCCTCTCCTGCCCCTCTCCTGCCATCAGTCCGGTGACCGGTCTCCTCCTGCGGCGGCGGTGTCCTGTAGCACAGATCTGGCACTGGTCTGTCAGCAGTGGCTCCTGATTATCTGCCGGTCCGCAAGCTCTGATTGGCTCATGAACCGGCGTTTGAGTGTAAAACATGCTGCCGCCGCCGGAGTCTGGACTCGAAGGAGGAGAAACCGCCTGTCACCAGACCTCGTCTCCGACCGACTGGGCAGACAGGAGAAGGACAGGAGAGGAGAGGCGCATGCTGCGCTCTCCTCTCTCTGACACAGTGTCTGCAAGTTGGCAGCCTGGTGGTACTGTGTACCGGCTGGGAATTTCTTACCGGCGCAGCACTGGTTATTGTATAGTGTAACAATTTGTGCATGTTTACAAATGTAGATATAGCGCTAGGGACCCCAAATATACAGAGATGGATTGATGCGGCTTTGGGGCTTATTCACACATTTGCGCAAATATGTGTAACCAAGATCCCTGAATTCTAATATTATGTGGAAATTATATCTGGTTACTGTTATCATTCAGGGTGCTGTGGGAAAAAATGTCTCTCTTTTTTTCTTGCTTAGAAATACCCCTCGCTTTCGAGCACCTGAATGATATCATTAAGCTGATTGCGCATCTACAATTATATATGTCTGTTGTGAGAGGCAGAGAGGTTCCTGCATTAGGAGGAGGTGCAGGCCCTGACATGCCACATGGAGCATTATGGGGTCGCTCCAAGGTAGGTAGCTCTTAGCTTAGACATATTGTAGTAAGGAGCTATTATCATGTGGCTCCTTGACCCAGATTGGGGTAATGGAGGTGTGGGGTGGGGTGCCTCTGGACTGGCTGAGCTGGATGGCTTTAGTGTAGCATACCTTTACATTCTATTAACACTTTTCACTTATTAATTTTTTAACACTATTTCTCTATTTTAATTACATTTCATTTTTGTATCACCTTCTTTATAGCTTCAGCTTCCTAAATACTAATTTATTAACACTATAGTTTTTTTCACTGGCATGCTGCCCTGGGCTTTCTGGTTTATGCTGGTGTTTTGGGGTGCCACACCCTGCACCTAGATATAGTGCTAGGGACCCCAAATATACAGAGACGCCTTGATGCGGCTTTGGGGCTTATTCACACATTTGCGCAAATATGTGTACCCAAGATCTCTGAATTCTAATATTATGTGGGATTTATATCTGGTTACTGTTATCATTCAGGGTGCTGGGGGAAACAATGTCTCTCTTTTTTTCTTGCTTAGAAATACCCCTCCCTTTCGAGCACCTGAATGATATCATTAAGCTGATTGAGCATCTACCATTATATATGTTTACAAATGTTACTGAAAATTTTTAATATACAGTAATTTTTTGCAGTACACATAATTGTTATGCTTTTTCCTACCCATATTCCTCGACACATCTAGAAACATGTAGTTTAACTAGTATTGCCAAAAACATCATTGTATCTTGAAACAAGAGTAAACAATGGAAGGAAAAAGCCAATGGTCAATTTACCCCCATCAGTATTGGGCGGTATGAGGATACTGTATATACGGTAAAGCTAATGTTAACCAAGGCATATTTAACAACTTTACCAATAAGGCCTCTTTCACTGTTGTGCTGAGCCTATTTTGATATAAGTCCTTTATGTGGTGATTTGGGTACCATTTCACACAGGAGAGCAAATCCACTAGACTGCCAGTGCATTAAAGCAATATTTATTATTAGAACCTTTACTGGGACACTGCAGAGAGCCCCGATTTCCTCCTAAGGCAGTGATGGCTAACCTTTACACTCCTGCTGTTGTTGAACTATACATCCCAGCATGCCCTGCATCAGTTTTAGCATGGCCAAATAGCAAAACTGTAGCAGGGCATGCTGGGATGTGCAGTTCAACAACAGCTGGAGTGTCAAGGTTAGCCATCACTGTCCTAAGGGCAGCATTTTTTTTATTTTTTTTAATGCCATTATTTTATTAACCCTTTATTGGTGCACAGTCAGTCACACTGGTGCTGTAACTGACTATAGTGCAGCCCAGAGCTCCTAATACAGGGGCAGCATTAATGCGTTGTGCACACTTGTGTTCTATTTCTTTGTCATTAACCCTTTATTGGTGCACACTGGTGCATGCCACAATTAATATAATAAGCATAGCGATTTGCAGCAGTGTGTAGAAAAAAACATAACTCCCCCCCCCCCCCAAAAAAAAAAGTGTGTGTCTTCAGAACCAGGCCACTCTACTATGTTAATAATACAGTATAAGCACTGTGAGTCACAGTGTGAAGTTTTGTCAATTGTTAAAAATTGTGTATGCCACTGCATTAATAATAAGTGTAGTGATTTGCAGCAGTGTGTAGAAACAATAAATTTACAAAAACAAAACATTTTTTAAAAACTTGTACATGTTCAGGGCCAGGCTGTGTCCCACTGCATTAATAAATATAAGCACTTTGAGTCTCCAGTGTGAGTTGTCATTTGTGAAATAAAAACCCAATAAAACAGTTTGGGGTTTTTTTTGTACAACTTGTGCATTCAATAAAACCCAGTGTGTGCCATGCCCCACTGAGTTAATAAATACAAGCACTGAGTCAATATGGATCACAATCATGTGCTGACAGCTGGCTGTATCTCAATTCTCTCAAGTTCTCTCCAGCTCCCTTCAAATGGCCACTTCTAACTGCTCCCTCAAGAGACTCTCTGTAACTCATCTGTCTGGCTCAGCCAGCTGCAGCTGCATACCTCCCAACATGACCCTCTCCGCGAGGGACAGAACGCTCTACTCCTGGACTTCCCTCTGAATTTATGATTGCCATCACCTGTGCTGAAATACCTTTCTTATCCAGTAACCCAGGCTTTTTCAACCAGTGTGCCGTGGCACACTAGTGTGCCGCGACCAGTTGCAAGGTGTGCCACGGAGCCAGAGCAGCTTCCTGCGCCTTCAGAGTGAACTGATGTCCCAGGCTCTTCTTAGAGGATCATTCGTGCTCTGGCTGTGACCTATGCCTTGAAGACGCGGCGGTGTGATATCATAGGTCACGGCCACCATGTCTCACCACCCAGCCAGCTCACACACCTGCACACACATCTTCCAGTTCCCGCATACCTACACAGCTTTCCTTGCCCACCCACATCCACACCTGCCCGCTGCTCAGTATTCGCAGCACTCCACTATGAACAAGCCTCGCCACTGGGGGACAGGGAGGAGGACAGCTGACCGGTAGGGGCTAATACAGTATGTGTTATTTTATTTCTCCTGTGGGGAACAGTAGGATTTCAATAGGATTTATGTGACGAGAATAAGGATTTATATGGATTTATGGGGGGAAAAATGTGAATAATTAATGTGGGGAGCAGTGTGATTGATTTATGTGGGGAGCAATAGGATTTATGTATGGAGCAACATGATTTATGTGGGGAGCAATGTGATTGTTTTTTCTATGTAGACCAATGTATGTGTGGATTTTTTTTTACTGTGAGGGCCAATGTGTGTTTTTTTTTTTTTTTTTTTTCTGTGGGGACCTGATGGTGTGCCTTGGGAATTTTAAAATATTGTTCGGTGTGCCGCGAGTAAAAAAAGGTTGAAAATCACTGCAGTAACCTGTTCAAAACAGGTGATGGCAATCATAAATTAAGAGAAAAGTCCAGAAGCAGAGTATTTTGTCCCTCCTGGAGAGGGTCATGTTGGGAGGTATGCAGCTGGTTCCAGCAGATTCTAATTCATGTAACCTGCTGCTCGCTCACAAATGTCTATATCAGCTATATACATTAAAAATTGAATAAATGTCTTTAAAAGCTCTTGTGGGGTGCCACATTTTAATCTGCTGGGATTATGCATGTCCCCACGCACTGCATAACATCAGCAAACAACAGTGCATTTATAATATTTAAATACAATTTTACATTACACAAGGGGGGTCATTCCGACCCGTTCGCATTCTGCGGTTAATCGCAGTGGTGCAAATGGGTCGGAACTGCAGCAACGCCACGTATGAAGAAAGTGGTCGCAGTGGCGACCACAAGAAGATTGACAGGAGGAAGGCGTTCCAGGGCGTCAACTCACCATTTTCCGGGCGTGGAGATCCGAACGCAGGCATGTCCAGGCATTTAGAGGGGGGAATGTCTGACGTCAATTCCGGGACCTTCATCACTGGATCCATCGCACAGGGTAAGTAACTGCAGGGCTAGTCTTGTTTTAGCATAGCTGGGCTGCACAAGCGATCCCAGCCCTGCTATGCTAAAATACACTCCCCCATAGGTGGCGTCTAGTTGATCGCACGAGCAGCAAAATGTTGCTACGTGCGATCAACTCGGAATGACCCCAATATTCAGTAGTATTACATATAACAACAATACTTGAAGTTCTATTGTAACTTTTCAGACATAACTTTTCAAAATAACAGCTTAGCCATCCATATTTGTGACTCAGTCAGTTTGCGTTATTGCAACAGTAGCAATAAACACTTTTAGATTTCTTATTGCCAGAATCTAAAGGGAAGAAATCCCTTTGTCCCTCTTTCCTGGTTTTGTCGATGCCTGTTGCAAAATTGAGACTACCTCGTGAAAATGTATTGTTGTGTATTCGCAGCCTGGGCGATGCCACTCTGGGAAAAGCCATGTCACAGTATTTTTAGCTACATTAGAGGATTTTGCAGGAATGTGAGGTTCAGAAGTTGGTGTAACTGAATCTGATGCATTGAGTTTAGGAGGAACTGTCAAGTCTTACGCTGCAGCTGCATCAATTACTTCCACTGTGTCATTTTCCTGGTTAGCTGCACTTGAATCTGCCTGAGCATATTCGAACCAATGTCCTCCACTCCGGCCTTACCCTCATATGCTGGCTCTGGAGGCAGCTACAGTCCGATTACTTCCTGCAGACTCTGCTGCACTGTGTCACTTTGTTCCTCCATAATTTCCTTGTCTGTTCATCTCAATGATTTACTTTGCTCTGCAAGATGTTGGGTGGGTCCATATGGTCTCTCTATATAGTATGGTGGGTAGCGACTCATCCAATAAGGCTGTTGTTGATTTGCACTTTCTGACACATTTTCTGCTACTTTGCGTTCCTCTCCACCTTCACTGTGTTGGTAGCTTTGCTGATGGTCACATGAAGGAGCTCTGCAGTGTGTATAGTGCCAATAACACTTGTGTTTTGCTGCATATCTGCGCCCTGTCATTAGAGCACCACCAGGACCAATGACTGCCTGTATTGACAACATCAAATTCCACAATTTCTCCATCTCTGAGGCTACAATAATATTTTCTGGGGTTGTTCTTCTGGATGGCTGTATAATAAACTAAAAATATCTGCTGAATGAACAGAAGAGAAATACCATTAGGAAGGTGTCTGATTAGCTCCAAATTTATTCTACATCAGGACAATGACCCTTCAGCATAAAGAAGAACAAGGAGTCCTGGAAGTGATGATATGGCCCCCACAGAGCGATCTCAATATCATTGAGTCTGTCTGAGATTACATGAAGAGACAGATGGATATAAGCAAGCCTACATCCACAGAAGATCCGTGGTTAGTTCTCCAAGATGTTTGGAACAACCTCACTGCCGAGTTCCTTCAAAACTGTGTGCAAGTGTACCTAGAAGAATTGATGCTGTTTTGAAGTCATGATAACTTAAAGTCATGGTTTACTTAAAGAGCATCAGGGATGCTTGTGCCAATAGGCTTGTGTCCATTAATTCAAAGGACATTATTCAAGGATAACTACAATTTTAAACACAATTACGAAGTTACGCAGATGTTAAACCGAAGGAAAACAGAAGGACAACAATCTACCCACAATCTGGACCACTGAAGGACAGCTTTCAAACAAATGTGAGTCCACTTACTCTTCACATCAAACTACACCAGTCTGAGTAACCCGGACACTTATAACTTAAATATGTGTTAGGAACGCTGCAAGACCTTTCCACTTCATCTGCAACTACTCAAATTTATGTTTATAGCTTACCAAAAGCATCTGAATTCTCACCTGCACCAATGTAATTTTGCTTTAACATATTCTTGTAAGTCCTGTCTGAATTACCATTGCTTTTTCCCTACTCTTACAACCACTCTCAATTTTAGCAGTCTATTTTAAAACTGAACTTATGCAGTCAGGGGCGGATCCAGAAGAAAATGAAAGGGGGCACCATGATAGGGTAACAGTAATAGATATATTTACATGCACCTAAGGCACGTGTGCTCCCAGATAAGAGGTGTGGTATCACAGGGGGCTCACAGAATACGCCATCATGTAATGATTGGCTGTAGGAGTGCATCCTGGTTTATTGCCATTGTTTCACCCTGATGAAAAGGCTGATTGGGCCTTGAAATGTTGGTCACCTTTTCCATTAGGTATGGGAGCCTGGAAGGTACCCCAGCACAATATAATTATTATTGTTTTTAGTTGGTGGTGGCAGGTGCAGCATACCTTGTTTTTGGCACTGCACAGGGACTCAGACTGCAGGACACGAACTGCCCATCTTTGATTAGCAGAAGCAGCCAGCTGTATCTCCAACAAGCAGCATAAGACATCTGCAGGACAGCCCTATCACAATCACACAGGCTGCCTTCTCAAAGCTGAGAATGAGTTTGACTGCACCTAGCATGGTGGTAAAGGAAGTGGAGGAGGAAGTGCTGGGAAACTGTGCGGTGCAGTGAGGCTCAGTGAAGCCTTCTGCGCCTTCATAAGTAAAAGTCTTACTCGATGCCGGCATTTGAACCACCCGCGCCTGGGCTGGACTCTGGATGGCTGGCAGTGGGGGAGGTAGGTTGCGGTGTGAGCATGGGGTGGCTGGAGCTACAGCTCCAGCCTCCCCATTGGTTACCACACGGACTTGCTATTAGAGCCACGGCGGGTCCTAGTGCCTGCCGGCTCTTTTATCCAATCTGACTGACAGAAATAGCAGTAGTGCTGCTGTTGTTCTCCTTTTGAAAAAAAAAGAAGAAGTCAGAAATGCCGGAGGGGGGGGAGGGGGGGGGGGGGCACGGGCCCCCCTCCCTGGATCCGCCTATGTATGCAGTCTTCTAATCTTCACTGTAAGATTCACTTGTAACTCAATTATTTTCGACTATGACACACATTTATCAACACCATACTCTTACTTGAACTCTTGCAGTTCTACTGCTCTATCTCTATTATACAGTCATTTACTGCCCCCCTGGCATGCCCTCCAAATTCCTTGACAACTTTGCTTCCTGGCTTCCTCACTTCCACTCTTCTGACATTCCCTCCATTATCTTAGGCGACTTCAACATACCAATTGATATCCCCACAAAATCCTCTGCCTCTAAATTCCTCAACCTTACATCTTCACTTGGTCTCTCCCAGTGGACCTCCTCCCCTCCCATGTGAATGGGAGCTCACTGGATCTGGTCTTCACTCACCGTAGTGATATTTCTGATTTCTCCAACTTCCCATTTCCCCTCTCAGACAACCATCTGTTCTCCTTTAACTTATCTCTCTCTGCTTCACCATCTCTACCTCCTAAGGCTACCATCACCAAATGCAACATTGAAGCTATCGACACCACTTCTTTATCCTCCCTACTCTACTCACTTCTCTCTCCTATACTGTCTTTCTCATGCCCTGAACAAGCCACTTCCCTATACAATGCTTCCCTTACTTCTACTCTTGACTCTGTCGATCCATCAACCACTATTCACCCTCGCAGATCAACACCTCAACCCTGGCACACCAAATGCACCAGATTTTTGCAAAAATGCTCACATACTGCTGAGCGACAGTGAAAGAAATCACGCTCTAAGGCAGACTTCCTTCATTTGAAACTTATGCTCTCTTCATTCAGTGCTGCCCTTTCCCTCGCTAAACAGTCATACTTCAAAAACCTCATATCCTCCCAGTCTTCCAACCCCCGGCGCCTCTTTGCCACTCTCAACACCCTCCTTTGCCCACCCCCAACTCATCTCCCACCCTCACTCTCTGCTCTTGACATTGCCACTTACTTCACATCCAATATTGACTCCATACGTCAGGACATCACATCCCACCAAAAAAATCAGCACCCAGCCACCTCCTATCCCTTACCACCCCTCCTCTTCCCTCTTACCAACTCTGACATCTTTCTCCCATGTATCTGGTGAGAAGCCATGGCTCTCATCCGTTCCTCACCCCCCTCCACCTCCCCACTTGACCCTATCCCCTCCCACCTCCTCCGCTACCCTTTTCTCTCTGTCTGCTCCCATCTTGCCCACATCCTCAATCTCTCCCTATCAGACACTGTCCCCTCTGCCTTCAAGCATGCACTCGTCTGCCCTATTCTTAAAAAACCTACCCTTTAACCACACATTCTCTCCAACTATCGACCCATCTCTCTCCTTCCTTTTGCCTCCAAACTCCTTAAGCATATTGTCTATAACCACCTCACTGCCTTTCTTTGCTCCCACTCACTACTTGACCCATTCCAATCTGGCTCCCGTCCTCTCCACTCCACTGAAACTGCCCTCACAAAAGTCTGCAATTACCTCCTATCTGCTAAATCCAAGTGTCACTACTCTTTGCTTATTCTCCTTGATGTCTCTTCTGCTTTTGACACTGTGGACCTCCCTCTCCTTCTGCAAATCCATCACTCACTTACAAAGCCCTCACCCACTCCTCTCCCAGTTACATATCTGAGCTTATCTCCCTTTACACTCCTGCCCGTCCTCTTCGCTCTGCTAATGCGCGCCGCCTCTCCTGCTTTCTGATTACTTCCTCCCACTCCTACCTCCAAGATTTTGCATGTGCTGCTTCCTTTTTCTGGAATTCTCTACCTGTCCCCCTCAGACTCTCCACCTCTCTACAAAACTTCAAACGGGCTCTCAAGACACACTTCTTAACCAAACCCAGCCGTCTCCCATCCTAAGCCTTCTGTGGCCCACGCTCACTTTCTACCCCATCTATGTCACCCCTGTTTGTGTGCCCCTCCCGTTTAGAATGTAAGCTCTCACGAGCATGGTCCTCTTCCCTCATGTGCTTTTACGTCTCTTACTTAACCTATCTTTCCCTTTGATAGCACCAATTCCTTCGGTTTTCTGCCACCCTTATACTTATTTCAGTGCTGTTGACGCAGCTATGTTTATATACCCTCTACTCGTCCTATTTTGTATTGAACTGTAAGTCACTGTCTTCATGTTTTGCTTATTTGTTTACTCTGTAATTGGGCGCTGCGGATCCCATGTGGTACCATATAAATAAATGATAATAATAATAATAATAATAATAATAATAATAATAATAAAAAATGTATGCTCTCATCCTTCAGTACTGCCCTTTCCCTTGCTAAACAATCATACTTCAAAATCCTCATCTCTACCCAGTCTTCCAACCCCTGGCACCTCTTTACCACTGTTAACTCCCTCCTCTGCCCACCACCACCTCCTCTCCCTTCCTCATTGTCTGCGCTTAACTTTGCCACTTATTTCACATCCAAGATTGACTCCATATGTCAGGACATCACATCCCACCAGACCAGCAACCAGCCACCACCCATCCCTTGCCACCGCTCCCCTTCCCTCTTACCAACTCTGACACCTTTCTCCCATGTATCTGGTGAGGAAGCCATGGTCCTCATCCATTCCCCCCCCCCACCCCCACAATCTCCCCACTTGACCCTATCCCCTCCCACCTCCTCCGCTACCTCTCTCCTTCTGCCTGTTCCAATCTTGCCCACCTTCTCAATCTCTCCCTCTCATCAGGCACTGTGCCCTCTGCTTTCAAGCATGCACTTGTCTCCCCTATTCTTAAAAAACCTACCCTTGATCCAAACACTCTCTCCAACTATTGACCCATCTCTCTCCTCCCTTTTGCCTCCAAACTTCTTGAGCGTATTGTTTATAATCGCCTCACTGCCTTTCTTTCCTCTCACTCACTGCTTGACCCATTCCAGTCTGGTTTCCGTTCTCTCCACTCCACTGAAACTGCCCTCACAAAAGTATGCAATGACCTCCATGCAGCCAAATCTAAGGGCCACTACTCTCTGCTTATTCTTCTTGACCTCTCTGCTGCTTTTGACACTGTGGACCACCCTCTCCTTCTGCAAATCCTTCACTCTCTTGGTCTGCGTGATACTGCCCTCTCCTGGCTGTCCTCCTACCTCTCTGATCGTTCCTTCTCTGTCTCCTCTCATGATGCTACTTGCCCCCCACTTCCACTAACTGTTGGTGTCCCCCAAGGCTCTGTTCTTGGTCCTCTCCTTTTCTCTCTCTATACGTCCTCTTTAGGTGAACTCATTAGTTCTTTTAGCTTCCAATACCACCTCTATGCTGATGACACTCAAATCTAACTCTCCTCCCCTGACCTTTCCCCCACTCTCCTCACTCGTACCTCCAACTGTCTTTCTGCTATCTCTTCCTGGATGTTCCAGCGCTTTCTTAAACTCAACATGTCTAAGACTAAGCTGATCATCTCCTTCTTACTGGCCTCCCTGACAATTACCTCGCTCTACTCCAATCTATCCTCAATGCTGCTGCCCGGCTCATCTTCCTCACCAAACGCACTACGTCCACCTCCCCTTTCCTACAAGCCCTTCACTGGTTTCCTTTCCCTTTCAGAATCCAAGTCAAACTTCTCACACTCACTTACAAAGCCCTCACCCACTCCTCTCCCATTTACATCTCTGACCTTATCTCCCTTTACTCTCCCACCCATCCTCTTCGCTCTGCTAATGCAATCCGACTCTCCTGTCTTCTGATTACTACCTCCCACTCCTATCTCCAAGATTTTCCACGTGCTGCTCCCTTTCTCTGGAATTCTTTACCTCTCCCCCTCAGACTCTCCACCTCTCTACAAACTTCAAACGGGCTCTTAAGACCCACTTCTTTACCAAACCCAGCCAAATCTCATCCTAACCCTCTGTTCCACGCTCTCTATGTACCCTATCTGTGTCACCCCTGTCTGTCTACCCCTCCCCTTAGAACGTAAGCTCTCATGAGTAGGGCCCTCTTCCCTCATGTGCTTATCCTTTTCTTACTTTAATAATCCTCAACTGCCCAAATACCGCAGTTTTTTGGCCACCTTGGAACTTATCTCTATGTCGTTTATTTGTGTAGTTATGCTTAGTTACCCTGTACTTGTCCTATATTGTCTTCAACTGTAAGTCACTGTTTTCCTGTTTTGACTATGTGCATATGTACTCTGTAATTGAGCGCTGCAGAACCCTTGTGGCTCCATATAAATAAAGGATAATAATAATAATAATAATAATAATAATAATAAAAGGGTGGTCACACAGTGATGTTGTAACCACTTCAATTTGATTTTGGACTATAGGATGAAGGTCCACATCTCTGGGCTGTCCATCATTGAACTGGTTGCAGGCACTTTCCATATGACCCCTTCTATTGCAATACCTACCGACAGGCCATTCATGTTCATCATAGTGATCTGAAGAGCTTGTGTGTGTGTTCTGCAGGCAGTGCCAGCGAGAATCCGCTTGCCGCTTTCTCTCAACACTCCAGTCTGTCTCTCCTCTGCACTTTGCTTGTTGCTGCATGAAATACCGCAATTGCAGTGACATTTCAGTTATCCCATGGATCAGTTCAGCAACAATCACCCATGTAGTACTTAATAGATCATTCTTCATTGCCCGAACACCCTGTACAGCTTCTTCCGGTGTTTGTGGAGGCATGATTTCCTGCTTCGCATTCTCTGCGGGGTATTTCTTTACTTGGTACCCCAACATTTCAGGACAGGACATTTCTTGCCCCTGTAATGTCCCTTCAACTTTAATGGCAGCTTTTTTTTAAGCACAAAAATGAGCTAAATAGTAACTGTTGCTGAAGGAGGAGTAAATGAACTTTCACTATCTCACCATGGGACCCCCTCTATAAATTGACTAATCAATATTTCATCTGCTGGTCAACTTTCTGCTGGATCGAAGGCCTGAAGTGCTCAAAGTGCCACCTGTAAACTGAGTGATGTCATGCTGTGTTTTTCCTGGCTGCTGCTTTCTTGAATAAAAGGCCACCTTAAATTCAGACAAAGTTCTTATGTCAAATGTGGTAGCTAGTCACTTCAGGATGGGGCCTATGGTTTCTCTTGCTACTGCTGGCCATGATGTTACCTCTCAAGGCTGTGCCTTTCAGCTGCCCTATCAGGATCTCCACTTGCTGTTGTTCGCTGAATGGATTTAAACCGAACATTGATTTCATTTTAATTTTAACTTCCATTAGGGTATTTTATTTTTTTTTAACCTCAGACATCTCCACTATATATTAGGAGTCATGAGGCCCCAGAGTAATAGGGCAATTGAACTGGATTTATGCTGGCTATGGATGGATGAGCATTTTATCGATTCCCCTGCAGCTTGTTCGTCAGATGACATGTTGTGTTCGTATCTTGTTTGTGTGTCACTCTAAATATGAAATGCAGGTGGAAATCAATAGTTCAGATGATGTGGATAGGTAATGGATCCCCCCTGGATTACAATTCTTACCGGATCCTGTTGACTGGTTAACTCATGTTTCTCCATAGTTCAACAGATAAAGAGATTTCTTTGCACACAGAAAGTATTATGTTTAATTAATTGAAATCTTGTAATAGCCTTTGTAGTTGCAAAATCTTTAATTTATTAAATATAATCAAATTTAGGCAAAACAAAGACTTATTATACACTGAAACACTTTGACAAATGCAGAATTTAAATTAAAACAATTGCATACTAAATAATTTACTGAAAATTATTTTTTTCAAGGTTTTCACACATTAACCTTTAACATACAAACATAAGTATAACCATACACTCAGTAAATCCAAGTTAGAACAACCTTCAATCACAATGTCTGGCTTTAGCAACCTTATACAGTAAGGTTGGGGCCCCATAAAATATATTAAAGTTCAATATGTTGGAGCTCGATGGTACTTTCCTGTATAATAATAGTCACCACTCTGATATACTTACAGTGGACTCTTTGCAACTTCCTAAATAACTATCAATGGGGTTTCATCCCTGTGATGCTCCAAAGTCTTTTAAAGCTCTGTACTAATGCTTAGGAGTCTGCTGACTGTAGATTTTGTTTTCGTTTAAAATTAGTCAAAATGGTTTACCTACTGTGTTGGGAGCAAACTATCCTCCCAAATTCTGCTCTGCTCAGACTTTCCCTAGGTGAAGCAGTTCTGAACTAGGGGCTTAATTCAAGGTTGATTACAAAAGCAAAATCCTCCTCTAATGGGCAAAACCATGTGCACTGCAAGTGGGGACAGATATAACATGTGCAGAGAGAGTTAGATTTGGGTGGGGTGTGTTCAAACTGAAATCTAAATTGCAGTGTAAAAATCAAGCAGCCAGTATTTACCCTGCACAGAAACAATACAACCCACCCAAATCGAACTCTCTGCACAGGATACATCTGTGTCGTCTTCCCCAACCCCCCCCCCCCCCCCCCCCCCCTGCTGGGCACATGCTTTCGCCCACTAGCGGTAGAATTTGCTTTTGCAATCAACCTTGAATTAGGCCCTATGTGCTGACAGCTGGCTGTATCTCAATAAGTTCTCTAGAAATTTTAAGGATGCAACTGGTCAAGCTGCATTATTTTGACTCTTCAGTGGTTTGTGATTATAATGCAGTCTTTGTCAACAAGATGTAATTTAGACTGTATCTGGTCAGATTAATTAATCTCACTGCCAGTGATGAGATCTCTCTCTAAATTTAACTGGCAGTGAGTGACAGCGAGACTGCAGGGTTACAAACCTGTTACCACAGTGCTAGAGCACCCCTCTCCACTAAGAGTCCAAACAGGTATTTGCTTTGTTCCAACAGATGCCTCTATCAGGAGACCTGCACCTTGTTCTCCGGCTGTCACTCAGGAAAAAATTCCACCTTCCACCGCAGTGCTGGGATCATCAGTTTATCAGCAGCACTGACCAAAGCTCTCTTATTCTCTGGTCCGTACAGTCAGCCACTGCTACACCTTCTCCTCACCGCCGATCATATCACTGGGACTGGGGGAAGCACAGGCCCCCACAGTGCGGCACTGGCTCCCTCCAAATGGCCGCATCCAACTGCTCCCTCAGAAGACTCTCTGTAACTCACCTTAAGGGCTCCATACACTTATGCAACATGTCCGACCGTCATGTCATAGGCGATCACCCCGACAGCCTCCTGGGCAGCATTGTATGCTGTCCTTTTGCATACGATATATCTTGGACGATCCCAGCCATGCCTGCAGGGTCGGACATGATCACTAGTGCAGCGCGTTCAATCTGGAGGATCTGACCCGATGCTCACGGGAACGCACACCGGATTGCATCGGATCGGAAACACCTCCAAAATGCCCGAAATCGGATGAAATTGGGCATTATCGTTCTATCTAGTGTATGGGGCCCTTAACTGTCTACCTCAGCCAACTGCAGCTGAAGGTCATGTGACCTTCTGCTGGGTCACAGCAGGCTATGGGGTCTGAGCCAGTGGAGAATTTGTCCATGGCAACAAAACAGGAATGATTTAACATTTATCAAATGTATGCTGTAAAAATATAAGTAGCAGCTGATTGGTTGCCATAGACAACTCTCCACTGGCTCAGTTCTCCACTCTTTTTGCTGCTTCATGAAGAGTACCCCTATATCAGCTATATACATTAATGAATAAATGTCTTTACAAGCTCTGGTGGAATGCCACACATTAGTTCCATCTGATAAGCTGATCATATGGGTTATGTGGATTAAAGGTGTACAGACTGTCCTTCTAAATTTAATTTGATTAAATTAAGTTGATTATTTTTGTGTGATATACAGTTAAATAAGAGTACATTTTATGTAATAAACTAATTATGGCTGATTTGCATGGATTTGCAATCATTTGAAAGTGTATTCTTTATAATTAATATGGAAAATGAAAAAGTAACCTCAAACCCACTACTTTGTGTATTCATTAATTAGGTCAGCTCAGGCACAGCATTGGAGCAGGTTGTTATAGGCTCCATAACATCTCTAACCTGCTCATAAAGATTTAGGAGGTTTGTGCGGTTGAGGTGAAACATTAGCACTATATAATGATCAGAGAGAAAGTCCAAGTTCAGATGTCCACAAAAACCATGTGGTCGGCTTGGCCTGTGTGGAACCTGGAGCTGGTGCTCCTCCTCCCTTTTTCTTCTCTGACAATGCCAAAAAGCACACATACTATAACATGAATACAAAATGTTACCATAAAATGCCATTTTCAAATACCCCAGCAGACAGGGTTTGTCCCTTATAGACATCAAAATCTAACTTGCAAAATTGCCTCTGCATTCAGCACTCAGCCATGTCACAGCCACTTTCTTTTGTTAATGAAATTGCCATCAGTTTGCAGAGTCGTAACTAGATGAGTGCGTAGTGTGCCACGCACATAGTGCTGCAGGGTAGGGGGCACTGTTGGCAGCACATATCACTTGCTGTGGCTTTATATGGTTAGAAATCTCGTAGCTTTCCTGTGGGATCAAATAGCTCATTGAGTATGGTGTTTGACTGGAATGCAACAGGTTGTGGGTTTGAAACCTGGGTATGGCAGTATATTAAAATGTGTTATTTAATAAAGGGCAGTGTAACTGAATAACAATGAGCTCTTATGTTAAGCAAATGAATGTGGTATAGAGAGGATTTATGTCCAAATTTTGTCTTGCCCCTTCATCATGAGGGCATCTGCATTATGTCCCTATTGGAAAAATGGGTGGAAGGGGCAAATTTTTTTTGGCACAGGGCACCAAAATATCTAGTTATAGCTCTGTTGGTTTGTATTCTTTATAAGTGAAGAATGAGGGCGTGCTATGTATTGTAACACTTTATAAACCTGCAGATTTCTAGAGATTTGGCCTTTGGTAAATAGTGTGGTTCCCAAACCACTGACAATCAGAGTATTAACAAATAGCACTTTAGTAAGTCTGGCCCCTAATGTTACTTTTCTCATTCATGTTATGAATTAAAATTCCTACAAGTAATTGAATGGTTGTTCATGGTTGGTATGGTCAAATATGTCAACAGTCATCATGCTGACATGAACATATTCGACTTATTCATAACGGCAATGATGACCTTGTGATGTAATGTAATGAATTGTCGACATGTGAAGATGTCGATACATCTTTTCTGGTGGCCAAGCAGTGATTAACCAACTCCTAATGGCTACAGTGGCTTCAGAGCAGCTTCTGAGTTCCAGTGGTCATGTGCCTTCAGGTCAGACCTCAGATCCTCTAGTGCTGTGGTAAGTATTTTTTGCCTATCTTTAACCTACTGTTAACCCTAACCCTCCCTCTAGTGCCTTTCCCTAACCCCCCTCCCCCCTTCAGCCTAACTCTACCCTCCCCCTAGTGTTTGACCCTGAAGCTGGGTACACACTGGCTGATATATCGCAAGTCCGTCAGTGGGTTTGTTAACCAAGTTTTTCTCAGACATATTGCATTGGCTAGATATATCAGTATCTGGCTGTGTGTATGGCCATTCTGCCCACCATCAGTACACTTGCTGCAGGGATCATCGGTGACTGACATCTCAACTGGGTTATCACATTTAAATGCCCGCCCAGTTGTGACGCTGGGCACGACACATCATATATATGCATTTAACCTATTGTTAGATACCATGTCCGAAAACCCAACCCATTGTCCAGGTGTGTACCCAAATTTACTCTTCTGCCCTCAGCCTAAGCCTACTGTTGTCATTCTGACAATGTTCATTCTGACAATGCTTAAATCTTGACATTCTGACAATGTTGACATGTTGCTGTAGACATTTAACACTATCGATATCATAACTGTTGACATTCTGGTGTCAACATTATGAATGTCAACATTCTGAATGCCAATGACTACTTCCTGCACATGGCAGCTTCCAGAATAAAGCATTCTTCTTTGCATAGTTGTGTGCAGCTGTTCATGAGGAAACCTAAACTCTTTATGAAGTTAAGTGAAATAAAATATATATTTAGCAATGTATCAGTTTTACGTAATTTCTATTTAAATGCAAATGGCAATGAAAGGTGTCCTAAGGTGAGCCAAAGGAACTTTCCAATGATGCTATGGATATCATCAAATGATCTACAAACAAAACAAGACTATAAAATGAATGCGTATAGTCATAATACACATCATTGTATTTAGGGCTTTATTCAGGTTTGTTAGCAAACCAAAAAAAGCACACCAATGGGCAAAACCATGTGCTCTGCAGGTGGGACAGATGTAACATTTAGATGTGGGTGGGGTGTGTTCAAACTGAAATTTAAGTTGCAGTGTAAAAATAAAGCAGCCAGTATTTACCCTGCACAGAAACAATATAGCCATACCTCCTAACTGTCCTGATTTTCACGGGACAGTCCCTTTTTTTGGGGCTGTCCCACTGTTGGGAAGATCCTGTCAGTCGCTGCTCTGCCTAGCATGCACACAGCATCTTTTCACAAGAGACAGAGGGACTAGGGGCATGCCAGCAGCTCACAGAGCACTGGGCATGCCCCCACAATTGACAGAAAGGGGGACGTGGCTCATGATTGTGGCACTCTTGTGAAGCCATGCCTTTTTCTATAGGTCACGCCCCCTGTTCGGCCATGCGCAACATTGCCACTCCAGGGAGTCCCTCATTGCCATCTCCTGATGTTGGGAGGTATGATAAAACCCACCCAAATCTAAATCTCTCTGCATGATACATCTGCCCCACTTGCAGTGCAACATGGTTTTGCCCATTAGTGTATATATAGACACGTAGGGACAGCAATAACCCTAAAGTAAAACCACCAAGGGCCCCAATGTGCGCAAAGGTTATGCCAGGACTCAAAGGGACTAATAATACCTGGGTATTGTTGAATGGACTGTATTTTTTAGAATGTTTTTTGTATTGCATGCATCCACAGGTGTAACCCTAATGCATATAGTGTATTGACTTAAAGTAAGTCAATGCAAATATTACGATTGGTCTAGCAATACGTACTTTTAGATGTAAAGCTACATTCTGAACCTGTATTAAAATTTACTTACATACCTGGTGATGTGCAGCAATGTAAGATTACCCTAGAGGATAGAAACATAGAATTTGACGGCAGATAAGAACCACTTGGCCCATCTAGTCTGCCCCTTTTTCATTTTATCCTTTAGGTAATCTCAACCCTTTTTTAACCTTGATTCTTTGTAAGGATATTCATATGCCTGTCCCAAGCATGTTTAAATTGCCCTACAGTCTTAGCCTCTACCACCTCTGATGGGAGGCTATTCCACTTATCCACTACCCTTTCCGTGAAGTAATTTTTCCTTAAATTTCCCCTGAACCTCCCCCCCTCCAGTCTCAATGTATGCCCTCGAGTTCTAATACTTCTTTTCCTTTGAAGAATGTTTCCCTCCTGAACTTTGTTAAGACCCTTTATATATTTGAAAGTTTCTATCATGTCTCCCCTTTCCCTTCTCTCCTCCAAACTATACATGTTAAGATCTTTTAGCCTTTCCGGGTAAGTTTTGTGATGTAGGCCATGCACCATTTTAGTTGCCCTTCTTTGTACACTCTCTAATGTATTTATATCCTTCTGGAGATAGGGTCTCCAGAACTGGACACAGTATTCCAGATGGGGCCGTACCAATGACCTATACAGTGGCATTATCACTTCTTTTTTCCGGCTACTGATTCCTCTCCCTATGCAACCATGCATCTGACTTGCCTTTCTCATTGCTTTGTTGGATCATGGGAAGGAACCAAAAGACATGTATAATATCTAAATGTATGTGGCGGTATTTTAAATGCTGATAATTCAATGCATGCTCACCCATATTCCTGTCCCATCATGTTGGTAGCACATATGGTATTTAAGGCTTATCAATTGAAACAAAAGAAAACTCTCTTTTTTGGGGCATTAAACAATATTGATAAAACTTAACTTTTATACATGGACTTACTATCAGACAAACACATATTTAACATGTAAAGAATAAAAAGGGTTTTAAGGCTGACGCAACCCTATATATATATATATATATATATATATATATATATGTATATATATATATATGTATATATATATATATATATATATATATATATATGTACCAAACTCATTCCGCCTCTGATGATGCCATACAATGTCTTGCTCCTAGTGGAGATTTACAGGACAGATACATTTTCAAAATAAACAGATGGCAACATCATAGCTCTATCAGAATCTCTTTGAATTGTTGCAACTTAAATGGAACTGTGTCATATTTGTGTCAAAGTCAGCAATATAACGACTGCAAAACAAAAAATAGATCCTTGGCAAATACATGATTTTATCATCATACAAAGAGCTAGATGCATCATCGCTTGGAAAGTGATAAAATGGAGAGTGAAAAAGTACCAGCCAATCAGGCCCTAACTTCCATGTCACAGGCTGTGTTTGAAAAATGTCAATTAGGAGCTGATTGGCTGGTACTTTTTCACTCTCCATTTTATCACTTTCCAAGCGATGATGCATCTAGCCCAGTATATGTACATCAATCCAATTGAATAATAATCTAATATTCTCTCCACCAAAGAACAATATCATTGAGGAAAAAGAAGTGAAGTACATGAAGAAAAAGATCTTACAGAATAATATCTTATACCGCTGTTTCCCACCATCCAACTACCAATCATTGGGACATTGAATGGCCAGTGAGCGAGTACAGTTTATGAGCTAATAAGGGACTGTCTTGCACTGCTGCTTCTCACCATCATATCATAAATCATTGGAACATGGGATGGTCAGTGAGCGAGTGTGAATGATATTAGAAGGAAGTAAGGTGCTTCTGCTGTCGGTTGCTACTGGTAACAGTCCTAATACATATAATGCAACCGATGAGAGAGCACTGAAAAAAGAGAGGCAGTGATTTCCATTATTTCACCAAAGACAGAAATAGTCTGAAAGGTGGAAAGTCTTTCCAAAACATTACCCTGCACCGCTGCTTCCTGCCATCATATTTTAAATAATCAAAGCATTGAATAGCAAGTGAGCGAGCACAGAGGGTATAAGGAGAGAGGAGAAAAGAGGTGCTAGTTTAGCAAGAAATGGATTGCTCAGATGGTATGTATAATTAAACCAATTGCAGTTTCTTTGTATGCTGTATAAATTAATTCACCATACTTCCCCTAATCAGATTCCTCACATGGTGGATATTCAGAGGACCTTAGTTGCTACTGTAAACATGCCTTATGTCCTTCCAAAATATGACCAGGTAGCCAGGAAATGCCTCCTACGTGCACGTTTCACCGAGGGTGGCTTCGTCAGGGAGTGATTCTTCATGTATTTAAGGCTTACCCAAGCAAGCCTACCTACAGTAATGCAAAATTGAGCTTGGGTGGAGGAACTAATGTGTAATTTAACCTCTAACATAGAAAGGGGATTACACATACACACCTCCCTGCGCCCACATTGAGAGAGGTGTTGACAGGCCTAATACTGAAAATTGCACATTGTTTGGATGATCAGTACAGAGATATTTATTGCTTTGGATAGGAAATACAGAGACACTTGTTCTTTGGTATACTCGTAATTGCTACAGAGACAGATTGCATATTTGGAACTTAAAGACACATTTGTCACTTAAATACCTGTGCATAATTAGAATACAGTGATACTGTCTACCCTGCCATGGAGAGTCAGGGTGTTTAAACCCAGGACCTACATTTTCCATAGAAAAGCGCTTAACCCCTTGTGCAACAAGTACAGTGTAAATCACAGACCCCAATGCAACACTGTGGCACTTAGGATCTTTAAGCTTCAAAATATTCTAATTGCCAGGGTAAGATTGGGTCTGTTATATGGACATTTAGGGAATCATAAAGAGTATTTTTCTGAGTCTCAAAGATCATCTTCTTTATAGTTTTCTTGATCACCTTCTTCATTGTCTTTTTCAAAAGTATATTCAGGAATACACATATATCTGTGATTAGATTGATTATAATGGTAAATTGCTGAGTCATCCAGTGAGCTGTTGGTTGAATTATTTCTCTTCAATACTATAAGTGATTTCATGGGTGAAATTCAAATGTTTGAAAAGTCGGTTGGGTGTCTGTTTTTTCCTGTCTATTAGATAGAAAAAACAGACTCCCAACTAACTTTTCAAACATTTGAATCTCCCCCCATATGTTGCATGTCATTGTCTTGAATTGTAATTTTTGTGATTTTCCTTTTTTCTTGTGAATCAGCTATCTTCTTTTTACCCAGCATTCCTTGTGGTAAAATAAAGAAAACCCTCTATGGAGGTTGCTGTTAAACTTGACCTCCCTGTTTACTTATCAGTCTGTCCTACCTCTCTGAATCACACACAGTGAACAAGGCAGGGGGAAAATATCTTAGGGAAAGGGTCCATCACTTAGCCAACGAACACATGTGATACCTCTCCCAACCACATTGACACCCACCAACCTCGGGATGTTACAATAGCAGAGAGCTGGTTTCTTGAGGCAGGGAGTGGCTTCATATAGGAAATCAGCTCTCTGCTATTGTACCATCCCTGAATTGGCTGCTCAATACGATCCGGCTTCTATGGACTGCAGCCAATTCAGTCCATAGAAGCTGAGGGTTTGCGCTTGCGCAGTTGCACCACGACATCTGCGCGTGCACTGTGTCCGGCATCCATTGCACAGGTGGCGGGACTGGGCTGGCAGCAGGCTGTCTCCTCTCCCGGGCAGCCCTACTACTAAATGTAAGTAGGATGCACCACTGCCAGTCACTGTTGCATATATAGCAATCACTGATGCTCTCTGTATTACTCCAAGGTGACAAAAAGCACAGCATCATCCCTACTGTGCACCCTCTATGATATAGCACAGATTGCAGGTAGCTTTCATTGAGTCATGGAACCTCCTCCTAGCAAAGTGAAATACTACCAAATAGACATTACTCTGGAATATTGAAACCGATAGCAGATGCCAGAGGCACTGTAATTAAAATATCCATGATTTCCTGAAACACTCCAGAGAGGAAGAGGCATCTGTCTGTGCATAGGAGTTTTCAGGAACTTGTTAAGCAGTGTGTGGGTCATAATAACCGGCCATCCCCCCCCCCCCCCCCCCCCACACACACAGGTCTCATGGAAAAGCTTACCCGCTCCCCCACACATCCTCCCCTAAAAGTGAAACCACTATACCTTAACATTGTTAGATTTCCCTGTAAACAAAAAAAAAAAAAGGTGAAGGTGGAAATACTGTCCTGGTCACTTCTCATGGGGACTTGCTGATGATATGACAGTGCTGGACTGCAGTGCCCACTCAGGAGCTTGCCTGTCCTGGTACTTGTACATTGACTAAATAGCTAGATAAGTGGAAGTAATAGTATTAAGTGTTATTTGATTTAAATAAATTAATTTGGGGATGCCTAATTGCTGTGGCGGTGAACTCCCTCTACATCCGGTGTGCATGAATATGCAGTGGCAGTGGAAATAGCAGAAGGGAGATGGGTGAATTAAATTCACAGCAGTACAGCAGCAGATAGCTGTAAATGACATTGATGCTCCTAATCCACTGCCTAGCGCTGCTGCCAAGCGAGAAAGTAGTCATGCTATTCGCTGTCCACTAGCCTGCAACCCCCCTCCCCAAAGGTCAGCAGGAATGGTTTAAGTATACATTGGGTAATACAAATGGTTTGGAGCATTATTGAACCAGATAACCTATATTTTCCCATACAAAGTAATTTATTGATTCAGACCACTACCATGACCCATGCCAGGTACTTTTCTAAAGAGGACAAGTGTAGAAGTTGCTCCTAGCAACAAATTAATTTCTAGCCATCATTTATAAACCATATTTTATATAATAATCAGTGCCGTAACTAGACATTTTGGTGCCCTGTGCCAGAAAAATAATTGGTGTCCACCCTTTATTTAAAATAGAGAATGTATGCACTGAAGGCGCAGGGCAAAATATAGGGACACAAGGAAGGGTTGTGGCCACAGAATAGTGCCAATTCACATTACACCGCACAGTAGAGTCCATTATTCACATTACACCACAAAGTAGAGTCCATTATTCACATTACACTGCAGAGTAGAGTTTATTATTCACATTACATCACACAGTAGTACCCTTTATACACATTATGCCAGATAGAGCCCATTATAACAATCACTCCAGGTAGTACCCCTTATACACATTATGCCAGGTAGAGCGCATTATAACCATCACTCCAAGTAGTACCCCTTATACAAGTTATGCCAGGCAGAGTCCCTTATATACGTTATGCCAGGTAGTACCCCTTATACATGTTATGCCTGGCAGAGTCCCTTATACACGTTATGCCAGGCAGAGTCACTTATACATGTTATGCTAGGTAGTACCCCTTATACATGTTATGCCAGCCAGAGTCCCTTATACACGTTATGCCAGGTAGTACCCCTTATACATGTTACGCCTGGCAGAGTCCCTTATACATGTTATGCCAGGTAGTTCCCCAATACACATTACACCAGGTGAAACCCTTTCTACACATTACGCCTGTTAGAGACCATTATACACATTTCGCGTGGTAGAACCCCTAGTAGAGTCCCTTATACACATTATGCGAGGTAGAGCCTAAGTAGAGTCCCTTATACACATTACGCAAGGTTGAGCCCCAAGTAGAGTCCCTTATACACATTACGTGTGACGATGAATGGGAAGTTCAGCTGCGGCGCTGCCTGTCACCTAGCTACTTATGTTAGAAGTAGCTGGCGGCAGATGGATAATAATAGTACGGTGGCACAGTAGTGCGTGTGTTGCCGGCAGTTCTGTGCCCACAGTGCATATGCGCTGTGGGCCAGCACCACTGGCACAGCCCTAGTTACGGCCCTGTGCTCCAGTTCTGTGTATAAACTACAGTGCTGCATAGTGAAGTAAAAGTGGGACTATATTGCATATTGAAGCTACTGCTTGTAACTAGTAAATAGATAAAAGAGAAAAATTTGTAAGCAGCCCTGCGCTACCAAACAAAAGCTGCATAGGATTTTCCCTTGTAAATCCCAACAAGACAAACTGATGCAAAACAAAAAATGGTTACAAACTAGCGCTACTTTAAAATAATGAAACTTCAAAGTGGGAACTTGATAAAAGTGGGTCTTCATCCAGAACAATGATCAGATGTTCCCCCGTTATCAGAAAGACACTCACTTTATAGTTCTATCCTGCTTTCCCATAAAGGTATCTTTCTACCAACGGACATCAGATGTACATTCATCAGAAACGAGCTAGGCTTTTGGAATAACACTTACATTAGTGTCCTGTCTCGAGTGCACACAAAGGTATCTTTTATATCCCCCGGGCGCAGTCGGCAGGAATCAGGCAGACCGGTGATTTTTTTCAAAGACACACGATTTTATTCGTCCAATACAACAGGTAAGTAGTCAGACGTGATAGTAACTGATAGTAACTTCAACGCATTTCAGGGATTCCCTCCCCTTCCTCAAGAAGTAATATCTCCATTCTGGTTATCCCAAATATATACTAACTCAGGCTTGTCACGTGGTATATTCTGACCAATCATATGTAAAAACGTCACACACAGGTGTGCCCATCAAACAATTAAATACCCTAGGTAAAAACAACCTTTAAACATAGAAGTATGATATATATATATATATATATATATATATATATATATATATATATATACACATTTTTATCTCACATTAGTTTATACAAAATGATAAAATATTCTTAAAAGAAGGCGTGTCTTCCAAGCCTTATAGCGTTGACACACAGAAGAGAGACATAACAATCACATAATATGTAATAGCCAATTACACTAAAAATAAAAGAAATAGTTTTCCAAACACCAACATGATTTGAGGAGTTTTCACATTCAAGAACTAGACAATATTACTAATAAAATACTCAGCCAAAAATCTATTAGGTGCGCTCGTATAGAGCGCTTGGCCGATAAATTAAGCTGATGTCTGTTAGAATGCTTGTATGCAGCGCAGGAAAACACGCTAAGCCGTAAATCAAGTAGTGGAACTAGTGGCTGTTGGGGCACTGATGTAAAGCGCTAGGATAGTTTATAATAAAACACTCAATATGTGGCTGAAACATATGTAGTAAACCTATCCAGCATATTAGCTATTAAGTTCCTGAAGGTGAAAACAGCTTTACATATCCATACATATGTAATTGTAACATTGTAATAGAAACATTGTAGACACTGATAATAGCTGGGCGTCAAATTCTTCGTGTGGCTGTGTTTAGCAAAGCTGTAGTATTAAACAGTCCTTGTATCCATAAATCGACTTCCATGATCCACATAAGTCACATGATTTTGATGTCAATGGGTCAGAAACAGAAGGGACAAAAGAGAGACTTTAGAAAAAAACAGGCTCAGATACAATATTTTTACAGAAACCATTTTATCTCGAACTAAATTCAAACCACTTGGTGATAGAGTTTTTAATTGATAAATGGTTTTCATTTCTGTTTGTGCTAAGAGTTTTTCAGAATTTCAAGTCTTCCAATTATTTTTGACAACTTTAATACCCATAAAGCTTTTTAACCCTTAACCTTTAGTAAATAGATAATGAGGCAGATAAATATAACATTGATGGATAAATGAAAAAAGCTGTCTGGGTGGAAGCACAACGGTGGAGATTGGTGTCCAGGTGGCTTTCTCTCCACCTGACATTCCTGACGCTCCCCAGAGAGAGGTGCTGCAACATCTAAAGTAGAGACAAGTGCTGCAGCTTCCAGGAAAGAGAGATGGTGCTGCAGCAATAGGGGCGGAGAGTGGTGCTGCAGGACAGAAGTAACCTTGCTTCACAACACTACAAGCAGACAGTGAGATACATAAAGAAGGCCAGCAGAGCTCCGACATGTGCTGGCTGTCAGTGTCTTCTGCTGTCACCACTGGCCTGCCCTGTTCCCTAACTGATGTCCAAGTCAGTGTGCTCCCCATCTGCTTCTCCTCCTCCTCTGCGGCTGCCTTTACAGTGGCCCAAGGGAAGATAGGGTGGCGGGCGTCAGCCAGCCCTCTAAGTTTTTGGGTGCCCGGAGCTTGCGCTTCACCTGAGCCACCCTCGCTACACCACTGCATGGACATATTAGGAATTTAACTTATAGCATCTACCTGATTCCTTGACATTGCTGCTTAAAATGCACTTGCCTGGACCAGTTGTCACTCACCACTGTTGTCCTGCGTTCAAGTGAAGTAAACATGCTGTAGCATCTCAGTGCTATAATAGCCAATTGTAGGGCATAGCCTTTACATGTGTCCTACATATTTCCCCTAGAACCAGTCTTCCCTATCTTATTCATGCTATGACCTCAAGTAACTGAATACATGAGGGCAGACAGCTTCCTGGGATAAAACATTCCTCTATGCATAATGTAAACAGGGGTGTGTGGCTGTTTGTATGAGTACATAAAATGTTCACAACGTTAAAGGAAAAAATATGGTTTTTATATGCTCAATATTGTATCTGTTTGACATCATTTCTATTCAGATGCAATAACAAAGGTATTCTAAGGTGAGCTGGATAAACTTTTTACTGGGAAAATTAAGATTAGCAAATATCCTGCAATCAACAGAAAACCATAAAAAAATGAGTGCAATCATAAAACACATCATTGTGTTTATGGGCATATTATTTTGTTTTGTTTAATTTGGGTATAAGCATACAGTATACTAATATTGGCCAAGTCACAGGCACCCTTTTCACAACACTCCTAATTATTTAATATACGTTCTGATCTGGATCACTTTTATATTTCTCTGTTTATTAGAACACACAGACTACCCCTAGTTCAAATGGATTAGTATTGCAGTCTTTTTAAGCTTGCATGTGTTTTTATTCATCAAATACATTGGGCAAGTGTTTCCTTTAGTAGAGCATTGTTTAAAAATGAAATAAAAATAAACCTTTTCAGTGTTTCTCATAGTGGCTTTATTACGTAGCCAAGGGCATAGCTACCATAGGTGCAGGCAGTGCAGCTGCTATGAGGCCCAGAACTGAGAGGGGCCCACCTTCCCTGTCAAAGTTATATGTGTTATATACATTTTTCGCCATTGGGTGGTACGTAGGGGTCCTTTCAAACTTTTTCCTTGGGGCCTGCAATATATCTAGGTATGCCCTTGGACGTGCTCATTGTAGTGTGATATAAAATGAGCTGGAGGGCATTTTTTAATATTATATCATATAAACCAGACACTGTCATGAAGCACAATATGAACGGGGAGCTTTATATATCATAATGTGAATTAGGGGTACTTTGCAGCATATTGTGTACTGGAAAATGACATAGGGTGAACTTAAGCACTACTATGACTCATAAAAGAAACTAGGGCACTACTATGGGGCATAACATTAAATAAGGCTCTACTGTGGTTCAGAAAATGAACTAGGGCACTATTATAGGGCATATAATTAACAACTGCTGCAGAGAAGTGTCTCTCTAAAAGCACTGGGACGGGGACCCCTTTAAAATGTCGCTATGGGGCCCACAAAGTTCTGGCTACGCCCCTGTACGTAGCCAACTTGCCTCATCAGCTACAATATGTTCTAATCTACCTTAAAATCTATACACTAGCACACTATTAACGTATTTGGAAATCTTATGTGGCATGGTGCAAAAGTAAGCAGTTTCCTACCACATAGTTCAGGTTGTCCAGACTCCTGTTTTTACTTCAGGCAGGGTTCTCAGCTCAATTAAGGCTAGGGTCCTTGATAGCGCAGATCTCTGCTCTCTTCATTTTTTTTCAGCGACACCTAGCCTTAATCAGGAAGTGCAGACTTTTCTCAAGAGCGTGGTTAGACTTCAGACTCCCTTTGTTCCTCCCACTGCCCCTTGGAACTAAACCTAGTACTCTCTTTCCTCCAGTCATCCTTTTTTGAGCCTTTAGAAATGGCTGACTTAAAGTTTCTCTACTGGAAGACAGTGGTCCTTCGGGCTTTGGCTAGAAGGGTTTCAGAGCTGAGAACCTTGTCGGATCGCTCTCCTTATCTAGTCTTCCATGAGGATAGCGTGGAACTCTGCACAAAGCAGGATTTTCTACCCAAAGTTGTTTCTTCTTTCAACATCAATCAGCCTATTGTGGTACCTGTTTTTTCAGAGTACTTTCCATCCTCTCACTCTTTGGATGTGGTAATAGCCTTACGCATCTATGTGAGCAGGGCGGCTTAACTGAGAAAATCAGATGCTCTCTTCATCCTCTATGATCCAGCTAAGCTGGTATGGCCTGCGTCAAAGCAGACATTGGCTCGCTGGATTCACCTCACTATTCAACAAACCTAACTGGCTTCTTCTTTAACTCCACCGGCATCCATTTCTGCACACTCATGGGCAGCTGCCTGAGGGGTTTCAGCCATGCAACTGTCCTTGGCTATGCAGATGATACACAACTGTACCGTCCTTTGCACTGGCTACTGAGAACCCAATAACAACCCTAAATGGCTATCTAGCTGAACTCCAAAAGTGGATGAGTGCCAGTTGGCTGCCACTAAATCCTGATAAAATAGGAGTCCTCATGATAGGACCTCAACATCAAAGAACAAGACTGCAGCATAGCCAACCAACTGGGGGTTCAGAACTAAAAAACACTGATCATGTGCAGAATCTTGGCATTGTCAGCCACAATCAAATTCTAATTCTTTGATCTGAGGAACATATCCAGAATCAATCACTTAGTTCCCTCTGAAGACCTGCCAAAAGTCACATATGCATTTGTATCATCTTGATTAGACTACTGCAATACCTTGGTTCCTTAGCAAAAAAAATTGCACTGCTTACAGCTGGTACAAATTGCAACTGCCAGGCTGTTAACCAACCAGTCCCTGTTATGAAACTCCAGCACTATGTGTGTGAGACCCCTAGAGCTGATGAGAGAGTCTTCTGCCAATTACAGCCCCACCCTTTGCTTTTCCCTTAGTGTACAACATGCACACTGGTGTTTAAGGGGCTGTCTGGGATTAAACCTCTAGCAGTAGGGGCTCACATAATAGGCTGGAGACCACAAGGTAATAAAACTGGTGTGTAGCAGCTGGCAAGGCAAGAGTTAATTGCAGGCAGATTGTATACTGGAATGGTCACTGCAGACAGACTTGACAAGATATGGTGACAGAAGACTGCAGAACTGGATGTGCACTGGTAAATTAACAATGATAACTGAAGTAACGAAGTGTTTGTTGCAGGTGAACACAGCCAGGCAATGGTTAACTGCTGGGAAGCAAGCAGGTGTCGGATGTGTACTATGATTGAAAGCAGAGTGCTGACAGCAGGAACCTAATTGCAGAAATACTTGCTGGGTGAAAAGTGACTAGGCCGCAGTCTGTTATAACACACAGTGGCTAAGCTGTGACTGGGTACAGGTTCAGGTGTAGTGGAAATGCTGCAGATTTGCAACTACTGTCACAGCTGGAGTGAATGTACTTTGCTACAATGGGTAACCAAGGACACACAGGCTGGATGTACACAGAACAAGAGCTGGCAAGATATATTCACAAAGACTTGACAGGAGCCTGGATATTGATCAAGACCAGACACAAGAGTAACTGGAGGTCCACGGCTAGACAAGGACACAGAGCAGAAAAAGACAATGGATAGCTTGTACATGGCAGAATCGAACAGGGAATGAGTGCAGGATTGGCAGGGACAGCACACTGAGGACTGGGGCAGGATACAGGTATGATGGAGCACAATGGCAGGGTACCAGGATGCAGAAACAGGCAAGCAGGCTGGGAGTTGTACAAGATCCAGCAACCATTTGTCAAGCTCACTAGATGCAAGACCTAGGGAATATCACCGGCAGGGTGGAACTGACCAGAATCCCTAATAAAAAGGGAGACAAACAGAAATACAAACAGGAATGAGCCACAGCGGTGACTCATAACACTACCTCCACTGACTGCCTGTAAATTGGTGATTTGTTTTCAAGATTAGTTTTTAGACTTTCAAAGCTCTAGATGACCAGTGGCCAAGGTACTTGAAGCAGCTTCTGATTCCATACTGCCCCCTCGATCACTGTGATCTGTAGATGAAGGACTTTTAGCAGTACCTAGAATCTCCCAGAATTCATCTGAGCAGGGGCGGATTGGGCAGCCGGGACAGTGGGAAGGTACCTGCTTGGCCAGTACCCTTCCAGGTGCCATTAGCTGGGAGCAGCAGCATGCTCCGTGCACTTGCTAGATGCATTCAGCAAGTCCCACTAGATTGAAGTCAGCCAGCAGGGACTGAAAGAACAGTAATGCTGCAGTGAACCTGCATCCATTCAGGCACACTTATGACTCAGACTGTTGTCCAGCAGCTGCACTTTCACCAGACCTACAAAGATATGGACTAGAAGAATGAAACACCTCAACCAGCATTTCCAGATTGAGAAGTTAGGTGATGTGATTGCTTTAAATTTAGACACTGGCTCTTATGATGGACTATAACCTTCCCTACCTCATGGCCTTGGAACACAACCATAACCTGCCCTTATTCCCCTACTGGGCCCATGGACAAACACATCAGGTTACATACACTTGTGTTGGGAGCTAAATAGCTGAATCCACATCGCTGTGGAGGCGACAAGCTTGTCAGCCAGTACTGCAGACAGGGCAGTCTTCAGTGGGGGACTAGGGCAATTATGTATGTTTTATTTTGTTCCTGTGGGGACAAATGTGTTTTATTTTTTCCTGTCGGGGCCAATGTATTTTTTGGTCTAAAAATGCACAAAGCATGATTTCAGCATCTGTAGACGCTGACAGTGGGCATCTCAGTCCTTGCATATTCAGATATACACCAGGGAAGGGCATTGTATCGGCATTCGCATAAGGTCATTGGCACAACTGCAGCAAAAGGTGTAAGGAAGCCTGCAACTGCATCCAACTCAGAATCAGGTCCTATAAGGAGGAATCCCGCCCCCTTGATAGACCACACCCCCTCAACAGACCCCATCCCCATCAGGGCTGCTTCCATAAATTTCCCATACTGGTTTTCCACCACAATCCACCTCTGCATCTGGGGGCCAAGCTTTTTGTCATGTGGCTCTGACTGACGACTCGCTTCCCTGCAGAGGAGTTAATTCAGGTTGGATCGTAAATTGCGATTCAACTGGAATTTTTGTGCTCACCCCATGGGACCATGCGCAGGGCCCATCCTGCGCATGCACCCGCATTTACTGGGAGGTGTGCCGTGGGCATTATTGTGGCAGCTGCATGATGTCACATGCAGCTGCTTTGATCAAAAAGATGGCGGTGGTCCTTCTGCCATCGCAGCCAGGCTGCGGCGGCAGGAGTCTTCCCTAAATTCTGCGACTGCGCACTGATTGCTGCATGATCTCAATTAGTGCGTGCTCACAGAGGGGGCGGTGGTTAGCATGCTGGGCGGCCTTGCCCTGTGATGGGAGGCGCGGCCTTGCCCTGTGATGGGAGGCCCATCAGATTTGCAATCCTTACGGAATAGGGTCCAAAATGCAGAATTCCTGATGCTGCATGGAAAAATCCTGTCTCTGGGAATTAGGGCGAGGGGCTCCCTCAGCTAACTGAATCAGACAGAGCGATCAATTAGCTGTGGGATAAATCTCCTGGATAATTGAACTCCGCCAAAATATTTTGCAATAAACTGCAAGAACATCTCCTAAAGTTCATTCAAATAAATAACGCACCTCACGTTCATTTTATTTTCAAAGTCATAAATCTACCATTACATGCAGATAGAGTCACAATCACGCCAATATTTCTGCTGCAAAATGGGTGAGGTCTCTAAGTTAGTTTGGTTTGGATAGATTACGACCGGACTTAAATGTCCTAAACTCCAACACAGGAATATACACCCATCACCCATCAACCATAGCTTCAAACCAACTTGCCTCATTTCATGTAAGTCCCCCTTGTGCCAACAAAATAGTTCTGACCCTTGAGGCATGGACACCCCAAGACCTCTGTAGATGTCCCGTGGTATCTGGCACCAAGACATTAGCATAAGATATGGGTGTGGTATGATTTGTCAACAGTCATGTCGACAGTCAGGTTGACCTATTAATGAGGAAGACCATTTTAACGTTCATCATGTTTACCCAGATAATACTGTATGTCGACATCGTGAACTGTCAGCAAACCATCCCTGAGGGTTTAGTGGTGGCTTACTGGATTCTGGTTGCAATGGCAGCTCCAGCATCTTGCTCTAGGTCCTGGTGTTGCTGTGAGAGTCACTTCCAGCACTGACCTACGATGCTGTTTCCCCTATTTCTAACCATAATCCCTAACACTCCCCCCAGTGCCTAACCCTAGTCCCCCCCTTTCCACAGCCTAACCCTAACCTCCCTCCACAGCCTAATCCCCCACCCCCCACAGCCTAACTCTAACATCCCTCTGCAGCCTAATCCTAACACTCCCAGAGTTAACTAACCTTAACTGCAGGCATCCTGAAACTGTTGACATTTCACACGATGACATTTCAGATGTCAACATTGTGACCATGTAGACAGTTTGAAGATGTCGACCTACTGCCTGTTGACAGTTTGAACCATGTCAACATTCTGAGGTCGGTAAGTGGAATCGCCTCCCATCAGAGGTGGTAGAGGCTAAGAATATAGAGCAATTTAAACATGCTTGGGATAGGCATATGAATATCCTTACAAAGAATTAAGGTTCAAAAAGGGTTGAGATTACCTAAAGGATAAAAAAAAGGGTCAGACTAGATGGGCCAAGTGGTTCTTATCTGCTGTCAAATTCTGTTTCTATGACACTGTGGTGTCGACCTTATGAAAGTCTACATGGGAAATATGGACCATTCCACCAAATACTGCTGATACTTTAAGTCCTGTAAATTGCAAGTTGGGGCTTCCATGGCTTGGACTTGTTTTTCCAGCACATCCCACAGATGCTTGAACGGATTGATATCTGGGGAATTTGGAGGTCAAGTCGATACCTTGTCATGTTTCTTAAACCATTCCTGAACATCTTTTGCAGTGTGGCAGGGCATATTATCCTGCCATCAGGCAATACCATGGCAGAGAATCCTGCTATCAGGGAATACCATCACCATGAAGGCTGTACTTGGGACCTTATTCAGAAAGGATTGCAAAATTTGCGAATCGCAATCTGGACGATCATTGATTGACTGCGCATGCAGTAATAATAGTGACTGAAAATGCGTACACATAATGATCACAATGCAGATGCTACTTGACTGACTGGAAGCCAGCGTTTCTGCGCTGAAACCTGCCTTTTTCTTGGTGTGTCAGAAAAAACGCAGACGTGCCTAGTCATTTTTAAGGAGGGTGTCTGACGTCAGTGATGACCACTTCCAGCCTGTTGTGTCACAAGAATTGTGGATGACCTTGCCTGGCGCAGATAGGAAAAATTATTTTTCTGGTAATTGCGTATGGTTTTGCGATCAGCCTGCATATTGTGATGGATTAACAATTTCTGCAATGGGTGTTTTTTCTCTATTTCTGGGTGGCAACTATTTGATTGCAGAAACGACAGTCCTTACTGAATAAGGTCCTTGGTCTGCAACAATATGTAGGTAAGTGGTCCATATTAAAGTAACATTCACATGAATGCCAGTATCCAAGGTTTAGCAGCAGAACATTGCCCAGAACATCACACTCCCATCACCAACTTGCCTTCTTCCCATAGTGCATGCTGGTGTCATCTCTTCTCTAGGTAAATGACGTAAATGCACCTGGCTGTCTGCAGGAGGTAAAATCATTTGTGATTCATCAGACCAGGCCACTTCCATCAATTGCTCCATGGTCCGGTTCTGATGCTCACATGCCCAATATACTGTATGCTTTTAATGTGGTGGACAGGGGTCAGCATGGACAATCTGACCGGTATGTGGATGGATACGCAGCCTCATGCAGCTGTGATACACTCTGTGTTCTAACACCTTTCTATCATAACCTGTATTCATTTTTTAGCCAATTTATGCTACATTAGCTCTTCTTTAAGATGAGACCAGATGGACTAGCCTTCATTCCCCACACGTGTATATAAGTCTTGGGCACCCATCTTCCTGATGCCGGTTCATCGGATCCTTCCTTGGACCATTTATACCCCACCAGACCTGCTGTTTTGGAGATGTTCTGACTCACGTCTCTAGCCATCACAATTTGGCCCGTGTCAATGTCGCTCAGATCCAGGCTTGCCTACTCTCCTGCATTCAGTGGGAGGCTCCCGATTTTTAAAAGATGCCTTCCGTTGCGCCGCAAACCTTGACAGCCCTTCGGGATTTAAAGGGTCCCTTATTAAAAATCTGGACTGCGCATGCACAAATCTGAAGAGGCTGGGACGAGGCCTGGACGGGAGCAGTGGCCATCCTGCTGTGCACACTGAGAGCCGTCTGAAGCAGGTCTGTGCCGGGTGTAATATGGGCAGGTGGGTGTATGCTATGTATATGTAATGTGGTGGAGGTAATACGGGAGAGGGGGCTTTGTATAATTTAATGTGCTTATTGTAATATGGGGAGGTAGGCTGTATGCTGTGTATAATGTAATGTGGTGGGTGTAATGTGGACGAGGGGACTGTATGCTGTGTATAATGTAACTGATGTAACGTGCAGAGAGAGTCAGATTTGGGTGGATTATATTGTTTCTGTGCATGGTAAATACTGGCTGCTTTATTTTTACATTTGAACACACCCCACCCAAATCTAACTCTCTTTGCTCATGTTACATCTTCCCCACCTGCACTGCACATGGGGGGTCATTCCGAGTTGTTCGCTCGGTAAAAATCTTCGCATCGCAGCGATTTTCCGCTTAATGCGCATGCGCAATGTCCGCACTGCGACTGCGCCAAGTAAATTTGCTATGCAGTTAGGAATTTTACTCACGGCTTTTTCATCGTTCTGGCGATCGTAATGTGATTGACAGGAAATGGGTGTTACTGGGCGGAAACAGGCCGTTTTATGGGCGTGTGGGAAAAAACGCTACCGTTTCCGGAAAAAACGCAGGAGTGGCCGGAGAAACGGAGGAGTGTCTGGGCGAACGCTGGGTGTGTTTGTGACGTCAAACCAGGAACGACAAGCACTGAAATGATCGCAGATGCCGAGTAAGTTTGAAGTTACTCAGAAACTGCTACGAGGTGTGTAATCGCAATATTGCGAATACATCGTTCGCAATTTTAAGATGCTAAGATTCACTCCCAGTAGGCGGCGGCTTAGCTTGAGCAAATTTGCTAAAATCCGCTTGCGAGCGAACAACTCGGAATGACCCCCATTGTTTTGCCCATTAGTGTGCTTTTTGATTTGCTAGCAAACCTGAATAAGGCACACAGTATGTTACTCAACTTAAATACCATGCAGCAGTTTTGAAAGTCATTCGACTGACAAGTTATTGAGTGAAATTGTATTTCACAAACACTGGCCAGTAAAGGGTTACATTCTGTACCTAGAGACTCACATGTTCTTTGTCTCAAGGTCAACAGTGTCCCTATATTTATATTAGTAATAATACATACCGATAGACTCTGTACACTATTTTCATACAATACGACATTGTTTAGTTCTCCATACAAATATAGGCTATTTAATGTTTTACAGTACAGTGTTGTTAATAAGAGGAAATGGCCTGAGCTCAGTCTGTTGTTACTAATGTGATCTGCTCCAACATGAATTTACAATAATACTAAAACAAAGTGTGATAGATTTCTCACAGTCCCACTGATTAATTTCCTGTCACTGACTTATTTTTTTCCTTGCCAGTGAATAATAAAAACTTCCTTGTTACCGTGCGGCTGTCACTGCTTTTCCTCTTGAAAAAGCAAAGTTTGTGTGCTGGAAGATTAGCTGCCCTTTCTAAGAAAAGAGACGTTTTTAATATGAAAAACATCAAAAGTAAAAGTAGGTGACAAATGTTTAGATTTGTTAAGGACCTCTGCTTTGATCGTGGATTTTCTGTTTTATTCAAGAGTTTGACAAATGTCTTCTGGCTTAGTCTCAAACATCTTGTGTCTGTCTGCAGAGTACTTACTCCGAGTGGAATCCATTTGATCGCCCACTTGCCCTGCTCTTTATACCGTACCTGCTCTGCTACTTACAATAGCACCATTTACCTGAGTAACTCTAACCGGAAATTTTTGCAACTTGAGCCGTATTATTCAAATTAATCTCACTACATGCAGGACAGTTTCTTGTTCTAGGTTTGGTGTATGCTAAAATATGTTGGGAACTTTTGTCTTTGCACTGATATTTTGGTCCCCTGTAAATGGAAAAACTACATGTAAATAAATACTCTGAGGAATTAACCTGTTTCTCAGTAATATCATGCTGCTTTCACATCGCAAAACCTGCTTTTGAAACGGTATTTTAAACGGTACTTAAAACGGGTCTGACCAGTTAAACCCCTTTCACATCACATGTTGTAACCAGTATATTACCATTTCATTACCGTTTTGGTACCTTTCACACTGCACCCGTTTCACCCATAGAAAACAGTGGTTGTCATTATAAATGGACTTTTCTGGCCCACACATATGACGTTTTTACACAATAAAGGAGGGAGAGGTGGTGGGGAGTGCTTTGATCAGTGCAGCAATCATGGCAGACAGAGCACATGTCTCCAGCGACTTTGTCATTGTTTCTGCTGTACTACTTCTGGATTCTGCTTATGAGAGTATATTTGCTATTCTCTCATTATGTAGCTTGGTTATCGAGTGTTTTAGGAGGAGTAGTAGAAGACTGCAGTGTTTGTATGAGTATGGGAGGAGTATGCGCAATGTCGTGCGAGAGAGAGCCCTTTTAAGGCGACAATACCTGCGTAGGAGGAGGTCTTTCATATCTGCTTCCTTGAACACCATTCTAGCCTTAAATCTGTCGACACAGCGAAGATTGTGGGCTAGAGATCGTCCGAGTGGTGATGTATTCATGCAGAGTGTCCTTAACTTTCATGACGTGCAGTGGAAGGCTCACTTTAGAATGTCACGTGAGACATTCCACTACCTTTTAGATCTATTAACCCCAGCACTCAGTAGAGAAGTTACAAACTTCCGTCGACCATTAGAGCCAAGCAGGAGGCTTGCCATTGCTTTGTGGTGGTACGCCACTCCTGGCGAATATCGCACAATTGCTTGTCTATTTGGAGTTGGAATTTCTACTGTCTGCAACACTGTTCATGAAGTCACCCGTGCTTTGGTGGACAATCTATACCATAGATTTATTTGTCTGCTGCAAGGCCCACGTTTAGACAAGACCATTCAGGGGGTTGCTTCCAAAGGATATCCGCAGTGCGCTGGCGCAATAGATGGAACACACATCCCTATAATTGCTCCTGAGGACAATCCAGCGGATTACCATAACCGAAAAGGATGGCATTCAATTGTTTTGCAAGCTGTGGTCGATCATAAGTATTGGTAAGAATGTTCTGTCCATTCTGTTTTTTTTAATGAAGTGTATTTTTGTAACCTACTAGAACAAGTAAATATATATATATATATTTAGCTTCACAGATGTTTTTATTGGATGGCCGGGTCGTTCACATGATGCACGTGTGCTTGCTAATTCCGATCTCTACGTGTAGCAAAGAACAATGAAGGTGGACGGCTTTTTCCAAGAGAGGTATGTCAAAATATATAATCATTACAATTTGGGATTGCAGGGCCTGGTGTACATGTACTTTATTATAAATTGCCATACTGTCAATATTACACACCAACATAAACTGCTGTGGACTTTCCCCCTGTATGACTGCCATCACCCGTGTTGAAGTAATAATGGTGTTTATACACAGGTGACGGCAATCATACATTGAGGAAAGTCCAGTAGCCGAGCATTTGGACCCAAATGGGTTGGGTCATTTGGAGTGGTATATATGAATGAGTAATGCTTACATTATGCCTGTAGAATGTTGCCTTTCCAGCTAGTTTGGTAATGCATTTGTCATTATGCTGTGGCCCAGATATAGCATTGTCTAATAGCAGAAATGTAGTAGGGCATGGTGGGATGTGTAGTTCCTAGTCAGTTGGTCAGCAGAGGATACAGTCCCATGAGATATGTAATGTCATTCAACGACCATTGACCCGGAAGCAGGAATGTAATGTTGTGTGGTATGGTATGCCGGCGGCTGGGCTCCTGGCGACCAGCATACCGGCGCCGAAAGCCCACCTGCCGGAATACCGACAGCGTGGTGAGCGCAAATGAGCCCCTTGCGGGCACAGTGGCGCGCTACAGGCAACACGCTATTTATTCTCCCTCCAGGGGGGTCGTGGGAGAAAAACTGTTGGTATGCCGGCTGTTGGGCTTCCGACGCCGGTATACTGTGCGCCGGGATCCCGACAGTCGGCAACCTTAAAGCCACCCATGTGATGATGTGCATATACCAATTGATCTTTGCTAATTTGAATCTTTTTCTATTTTTAACCTAGAAATCTAAATTTGTGGATGGAGTCGAAATTCAAGTCCACATAATTGGTGACGCACCCTACCCCTTACGAAGATGGCTTATGAAGGGGTACACCCAACATGTTATGCTGACATCTAATCAAGTTGCCTTCACGCACACACTGAGCTCTGCAAGAATGGTTGTGGAAGACGCATTTGGACGCTTAAAGGGACGTTGGCGCTGCCTTATGAAGTGCAATGATGTGGACCTTACAAACATGCCGAACATTGTTGCGGCTTGCTGTATTCTGCACAACCTTTGTGAATTTCAGAGGGAGGAATTTCTGCCAGAGTGGGCCGTTAAGGACTCAGCTGAGAACCCTGCACCAGAATCCACTACATATATGGGTGATCATTCTGGAAGTGCAGGACAGATGAGGGCTGCTCTAATGGGCAACCTTTCCTCATTATTGTCTTAAATTTTTCCCCTTTGTTGTTTATGCATGGCATTTGTGTGTTGAGTTCAAATAAACATGGTTAATGTTAGTGTGTTGTCCCAATTTGAAATTATACACATGGACACAGGCTTAAGAACCGGTCATAGACCTTATAAATGTTTATAATATAGAACCTTGGTTTCAAAAACGTTTGCATCAACATTGTTTGCAATACACTTGCGTTATCAAATATTAAATGAAATAAACAATATAAACAATAACCTCTCAAGGTAACATCCTGTAAACAGGAGAGTCAGGAGTTGTCTCCATATCAGGAGGTGGTTGTGTATGTGGGGGATGGTCAGATTCAGGTGGGGTGTGTTGAGGGTGGGTTTGTGGAGGCTGGGTATATTGAGGATAGGTTTGTGGAGGCTGAGTATATTGAGGGTAGGTTTGTGAAGGATGGGTAAATTGAGGGTGGGTGTGTTTGGTCATAGTAGGATGAAGGGCCATAGTGTGGATAGTGTTGAGGGATGTTTGTAGGTGGTTGCTGAGGTGCCATTGTGTGTGGACGTTCCCTCATGGCAATTTTTTTTTCAAATAATGACGTTTGAAATGACTGCATTTCCTCATGCATTCCCTTGTATCCATAGTAATGTGGGCCATCAGGGAATTATTCATGTCCTGCTGAGCCTGCAGGAAGCGCTCAAGGCGGGCATCCTCTCGAGCTGCCATGGCTGCGTCCATCTGCTCAAGTTTCTCTGCTAAGACAGTCGTCATTATTCGAGATGCTTGTTCCGTTTTGTTGGGACGGCGTCTCCTTGCGGGCACATTATATACTGTGGACAAAAATAGAAACAAAAAATAACCTTATTGTTCAAGAATACATTACAAAAGCAGCAGAGTTTGAAAACGTGTTTGTGCCCTCCTCCCACCTACACACTGCGTACAGTCTGACAGATTTTTAATTTAATGTGGTATATTCAAAAATTGTCGGAAGCTGCCGTCTTGTCGGAAAGATGGCAGCTTCCGACAATTTTAGATTGGAAGGGGTTCCGACCTATTCATTACGGCCCTATTTTTTCAGACAAGTCGGGAAACCCAACTTGTCGGAATGCACGCTGATCGGCGGCTTCAGCCGCCGATCAGCGTGCATTGACACAAACTGGGCCAAACCTGACAGGTTATTACCCCGTTTCCAACAATCTCAATCCGACTTTAAAAAAAGTCGGATTTAGATATGTGATATGAGAGGAGACAGGGGAGCAGCGGGGAGAGCAAGGACCCGGCTCCAGCACTGCAGACGTCCCGCTTGCTGGAGCCGGGTGTATGCTGCTGTGAGCCTCTACTGCAGCAGCCGCTGCTCCCCGTCTCCTCCGCCGTACGCTCCATCTCCTCCACTCTTCCCCCCCCATCCCGGTGCCGCAGATATCACCTCACCTCCGGCGGCGCATCACGCTTTCCCCTCAGCTCCCGCGCCGGAGCCCGCTCCCCCCTCACCCCTAGCGCCACTCACCACTCCCCTCTGCCCCCGGCGCCGCTGACAGCTACCTCTGCCGCTGCTGTCAGCGCACCCGCAGCGCTGACAGCAGCAGCAGGACATGGGAGCCGCCAAATACGACAGTGGGATTTGGACGCTCTTTTGAAAAGGGGTTGTCGGGTCCATTCCGACAACTGCATGTCGGAATGGAGCCGACTTTTATTGAATATACATTAGTAGTTGTTTTTCGTTAGTAGGTTATGTTAATTATTTATGTATTTTGGAGTGTTGTACTTACTGTTTCCACGTAAGGGCGTCGTTCCTAGAATCCGGCGCTGACTGGGCCCAGCCTGTGTTTCTTCCACAGCCACATTGGGTGTTGTTGTGATGCCTTCAGTTCTTGTATCAGGCACGATGTTTGCCTCAGTGACAACGCCTTCCGTCTGTTGTGTGTCCTCATCCTCATCAAGTAACAGCAAGGACGATGGTAGGGACTCAGATAGTGGCACAGGATCTGGAATGGATTTCGCAGCACAGGACTGGCTTGTTTCCACCACTGGTACCTGCCTTGTTTCAGCAGCTGCGATGCTTGATGACAAGCTCACCGGAGTGGCAAGTGCTGTGTGGCCAAATATACTGCAACACTGCTCGTAGTACTGCCACTCAATGCGGCCAGCTCCACTCCTGTTCCTGTTATGATCATGTATTTTCTGAAAGTTACGCTTAAGGGCCTTCAACTTATTAATAATTTGCCCTGTTGTACGCTGGAACCCAGCAGCTTGAAGCATTTTAACTATGTTTTTATATATGAGGGCATCCTTAACTGTCTCAGTAATTTGTCTGCAGATTTCCTCATCCCCTCTGATCCTTAGCAGCTCCCAGTGGCGTAACTAGAAGTTTTTCTCCCCCAAGCCAAAAAATTATTTGGCGCCCCCCTCCCCCCATCCCCCCATCCCCCATAATTGGCACTATTAAAGGGACACTCATGCGCACGCCTAAGGCGCGCCCCGCAAAAAAGGGGTGTGGATTCGTTGGGATGGGCGTGGCTTGCATAAAGGGGCGTGGTATTGCAGGAAAAGACTTCCTTATACCCCAGTTTTGCAACCTGCACGCCCAGACGTTAGCCACCACAGGAAAGAAAAATAATCCTGATTCATGCCCCTTACATTATTTGTAATTTTTCCTCCTTATAGTAATGCCCAGTATACATTATGCCACATACTGCAATGGCCCTTAGACATTATTCCACACACAATAATGCACATGACACAATATGCACACACCATAATGCCCCCGACACATTATGCCACACACCGTAATGCCTGTGACACATTATGCCACACACCGTAATGCCTGTGACACATGACGACAGGAATCGCAATGCCTGTTATACATTATGCTACACACTGCAATGCCCCTGATAGATTATAGCACATACAATGCCTGTGACACATCATGACACACACTGCAATGACCCTGAGACATTATACCACATACCACAATGCCCGTGATATAGTATACAACACACAGTAATGCCTGACACATACCGCAATGCCCGTTATACATTATGCCACACTGCAATGACCCTGAGACATTATACCACATACCACAATGCCCGTGATATAGTATACAACACACCGTAATGCCTGACACATTATGACACACACCGCAATGTCCGTGATACATTATGCCACACACTGCAATGACCCTGAGACATTATACCACATATCACAATGCCCGTGATATAGTATACCATACACCTTAATGCCTGTGACACATACCGCAATGCCCGTTTTACATTATGCCACACTGCAATGCCCCTGAGACATTATACCACATACCACAATGCCCGTGATATAGTATTCCACACACCGTAATGCCTGTGGCACATTATGACACACACCGCAATGTCCGTGTTACATTATGCCAAACACCGTAATGCCCATTACACATTAAGCCCTACAGTAAGGCTTCTAATTACTTTTAAATTACCTGCTCGTTGCCAGGGGTTTCATGCTCTTGGTTCCATGCACGGTGCCAGGGGTTTTCATGCTCAGGGTGTCATGCTCATTGCCAGGTGTTTCATGCACTGGGTGTCATGCTCGTTGCCAGGGGTTTCATGCACTGGGTGTCATGCTCGTTGCTAGGGGGTAGTGCTTGTTGCTAGGGCTGTGCTCCCAGTGCCACATATGTCCCCAGTGCCAGATATTCCCCCACGGTGCCAGGTACTCACATGCCCCTAGTGCCAAATATAGCCCCCCCAGTGCCACATATGCCCCCAGTGCCAGATATTCCCCCACAGTGCCAGGTGCTCACATGCCCCCAGTGCCAAATATAGCCCCCCCTCCATGTTCCAGGTACACATACAGTTCCATATATGCCCCCTCAGTGCCCCCCAGTGCCATATATGCCCCCTCAGTGCCATATATGCCCCTTCAGTGCCCCCCCAGTGCCATATATGCCCCCTCAGTGCCATATATGCCCCCTCAGTGCCCCCCCAGTGCCATATATGCCCTCTCAGTGCCATATATGCCCCCTCAGTGCCCCCCCAGTGCCATATGTGCCCCCAAGTGCCATATATGCCCCCTCAGTGCCCCCGCCCAGTGCCATATATGTCCCCTCAGTGCCCCCCCCCCCCGCTGCTGTGAAGGAGGGACAAGGAGGGCACAGTGCGCGCCTCTCCCTTGTCCCTCCTGCATCTCCGTCGGGTCTAATAAAGGAAGTGCCGGTTCATAAGCCAATCAGAGCTCACGAACGGCACTTCCTTTATTAGACCCGACGGAGATGCAGAAGGGACACGGGAGAGGCGCGCGCTGTGCCCTCCGTGTCCCTCCTTACAGCAGGGAGGGTTAGTGACAACAGATTGACATGCGGACGCTCGTCCGCATGTCAATCTGCTCTAAAGGGCTGCGGGGGCAGTAGTTACGCCACTGGCAGCTCCCTTACCTCTTCATCACTCCAAGTTGCCATTGTATAATGTATTTGCACTGAAAACGCTTCTAAAGCCACTCTCATGTGTCTCCTGTGTTTAACAACCAGTTTCCTGGTTCTGCCTGGTGACATCACACATGGAGACAGCCTATCACCTTCTGGGGCTTGCAAATACCATCTCAGACCCTTTCACACTGCACAATGAAACGGGTCTGAAACGGGTAGGACCCTGCTTTTTTACCGTTTCAAAATACCGGTATTTTGAAAACGGTAAATTCAAGGTGACCCTTTCACATCGCAGCTCGAACCGTTTAGGAAGGCTGAAAAATCGTCAATTTACCGGGTTCAAGCTGTGGTGTGAAAGGGGTATCAGTATCATATTCTGTATTTATTGCTCAATTTAAAAAAAAAAAAAAAAGCAAACATGTTTTAAGCAGTCAAGCAAGATTTAAGAGGAGCACACATGGTAATTCATGGCCTGATTCAGAAGTGTCTGCTGATGTAGCTGCATCTTTGTACTCAGTGGCTGTACAAAAATATTCAAAAGCTTACAGGACGACCGCGGCCATCTTCTCAGATACGATGGCTGCATCCTGATGCTGGGTACATACTAGCAGATACATACGAAGCAGATATATCTATGGATGGACTTGGCAGTGTGTTGTGCATACATACTGCCCAATCCACCAGGACTGATGCGCCTGGCCAGTTGTGCTGTCAGTCACCGCCGGTTGCCGCAGCATGTATAAGCCAACCGCCCGTACACACAGTACAATGCGCCAATATATTGTTAGATTGGACATCGCTGTGCTGCAGGGCTAATGTGATATGTCCGTGAATGCTGTCGCTTGTACACACTGATCAACGGACCCGCAATATATCAGCTGTTCTATTGATTGATATATCGCCTAGTGTGTACGCACCATAAGACATAGCATTGGATCCACAGCATGAACAGCAGCTGGCCCATCGGACATCTGTTTAAGCCTCAGGTTACTCAGGATGTTCGACAAAACTAATCTGTATATCGCACTATGTATATACACCTTGTAATGCCGATGCATGCTCCTGCGGGGTCAGTGTCACAAGAAAAAATAGACTGTGCAGGTAGGTAAATTTTGACTAGAAAGTGTACAATATAGTACATAGTATAGTCAAAATTGTCCATAGTCAAAATTATACATAGCCAAAATTGCACTGTGTGTTTAGTCAATATCAGTGGTTCTGGGATCCAGGGAGTTCAAGGGAAATTGCATAGTGCAAATCAGCCACATAGGCAGAATCGCACTCTGTAGGCCCCTTTACCCCACTACCCTACCACCACCATTGCTTATAAAAGTGCAATTATTATATTTATTGTAAATTTTGTTTTTTAAAACTTATTGACTATATCTTGTTTATGCACCAACCTCCCCAAGGCAATTTTCTTGTATATACAAAAATATGTGCAATAAAGAGAATAAAAAAAAATGTACTAGATAAATGATAGGAAGAATCCAGTGATGCTATATGCATCACCTCCACTTTGATAAATCTTCCTCGGAGTGAATAAATTGGATGGTATATGCATTACACTAATCCTTTCCTACGGTCAAATCCAAATGCTTCACTGAAGACAAAAAGTGTAAAGTTACCTGCATATAAACATACCTCCCAACATGACCCTCTCCAGGAGGGACAGAATGCTCTGCTCCTGGACTTTTCTCTTAATATATGATTGCCATCACCTGTGCTGCAACACCTTTCTTACCCATTAACTAGTTCAATACAGGTGCCGGCAATCATAAATTAAGATAAAAGTCCAGAAGTAGAGCATTGTGTCCCTCCTGGAGAGGGTCATGTTGGGAGGTATGTATAAACATGTTGTCTTTGATTACTAGGCTCCCATTTGTGTCCCATTGCAACTGCATGATTATTTATTAGAGATGTATGCCGGACTTTGATGGACCTGATTTTGGATTTGGCTTTAATGAGACTCAGATCCCCAGTGTTCGGAGCAGTTCGGACGTCTTGGAATCCTGACAGCACATCTCTATTATTTATATATTTATTTTTTATCAAAGGCAGGCATTCCCAACCTCAGACCTCAAGGCACACTAACAGTACAGGTTTTAATGAGATCCAGGCTTCAGCACAGATGGTTAAATCAAAGTAACTGAGGTACTAATTAAGTCACCTGTTCTCAAGAATGAATATCACTAAAACCACACTGTTGGTGTGCCTTGAGGACTGAGGTTGGGAACACCTGACTAAAGGTCTAGAGCAGTGGTTCTCAAACTCGGTCCTCAGGACCCCACACAGTGCATGTTTTGCAGGTAACCCAGCAGGTGCACAGGTGTATTAAGTACTCAATTACACATTTTAAAAGGTCCACAGGTGGAGCTAATTATTTTACTTGTGATTCTGTGAGGAGACCTGCAAAACATGCACTGTGTGGGGTCCTGAGGACAGAGTTTGAGAACCTGTGGTCTAGAGCAGTGGTTTTCAACTACAGTCCTCAAGTACCACCAACAGGTCATGTTTTGTGGATTTCTTTAATTATTCCCAGGTAGTCTAATCAATTTTTTTTTTTTTTTTTGTGAGCTCAATAATTATCCCATCTGCTTCCACAGACAGAGATCCTCAAAACATTTGTTCACAAAATTGGCCCTCAGGGCACCTTAACTGTCCAGGTTTTAGGGTTAATCAATGCTTGAGTGCAGATGGTTAAATCAAATTGACTGAAGTACTAATAAATCCACCTGTTCTCTGGTATGGATATCCTGAAAATCTAGGCTGTTAGGGCTGTAACACACACTCCGGTTTTTCCCGGATGGCAAAAAGCCGGACAAACTTTGTCCGGCTTTTTGCCATCCGGGAGAAACCGGCAGAGTCTGTCACACATGACGGCTTTGAGCCGTGTGTGATGCTGTGCGCATGCGCAGCATTAGACACGGCTTTGGAAAAAAACATTGTGTGTGAAAGCTCCCCTTCACACACATGGTTTACTGGCTGCAAAGACGGCCAGGCGCCCGCCCGGCAGCCGGACCTTCCAGTGGTGAGACCCGGCTGCAACCCGGCAGCCGGGCCGGGACCGTGCCGTGTGTAAGGACACATTGCGCTGCATGTGTCTTTACATCACGGCAGCGGTTTAAAGCCGGCCAGGTGTTTGCCGGGCGGCGCCAGCCGCCTCATGTGTTTCGGCCCTTAGGGTGCCTTAACATTTGGAAACCACTGCCTTAAAACATGACCTGTGGGGATAATGTAAGTGTTGAAGTTGAGTGTCAGTTGCGTAGAGAAACCTATGGACTCTTAAGAAACAACACAACTTACCACATTCATTTCTTACAAAACATCATTCTCCATCCATTTTGCTGACATTCTGCTAATTGGGATGCTTAAACAATAAAACCATTCATATGTAATGCTCTGAATTAAATAAAAAAAAATGTTTTTTAATGAATTCCTATAAAATAGTTCTGAAACATATAGGTAACTTATTCAATCAAATGAGAGTTGAGGTGTCCCATCCCCAAACACAATGTCTTGGAGAGTTTCAACTATCTAATTTTGAGTTTCAAAAGATATGATCTATCTCCACTATGAAGATAATTCTTACAGTGCAATCCACCACATTTTGCCTTCATTTACTATCTATATTTTGTTGGTTTTAACAGTATTAATGACACAGTTTGAGTAGGGAAGTGTGTGGCAGTATTGTATATTCATTGTTATTATGCTTATATTGTTGTAGTAATACCTTCATTCCTTTTTTTTTTGCAAGAAGTTATGACATATTTTATTAAAAGTGTTAATACATAAAAATTGCTGCATCAATTCACTGCCAATATTAATACCAGAACTGTGTCTAATATACTGGTTTGTTATCACAAGTCAAACATGTATGGACTGGAAAAACAAATGGCTACACATGGTTATATGGTATATGTATATTTAATCCAAGAAATAAAAACTAACAGTTTGCAAAATGACAGGTACAAAACGGGTAAATAGTTGAGTGTGGTAATTTGTATACAAATGTCTTTTGACTGAAACTGATGCCAACCAGTGTGTTCAGATAAGGGAGACATTCCTATTGAATACCAACCAGATGAGTTCACAATGCAGGAAATTGGGGGAGTATTTCAAGGACATTGCTGAAAAATGGGCCAATATAAACAAGTTCACAGCAATCTATCCTGCGCAGTTACCATTATCCGAAAAAGAACATGCCTTGTTTTATGGATTTTTCAGGTTTTGTTGCAGCCTGCGTGCCAATAAATAGATGCAGTACTGCTGAAATACTTATTACTGTATGTAAATATACAGCCACAGTACCAATTGTTTATGAGAAAAGGGTTAAAGGAAGAGAAATTAGCTGACGTGGCACAAAGTACATGGCTAAACTGCAATGCTGACTTGCACATCCCTAGTTACCTCAGGCCGGTTGCTCCTAACCTGTTAGATTTTCCCTCAAAACTTGTTGTGTGTGTGACATTAGTACAATGTTATGTAGTGTTTATTTTGGCTACTTTGTAACGCTAAGGCCAGCTACACATCAGAACAATGGCAAGTGGCAAGTGGGCGGGCCAATGGTGGGGTAATTTCCCTTCACCCTGGACCATGCCAGGTTAATGTAATGCTGTCGTCGACACCCCTACACACGGAGCGATGTGTTCTTAATTTCTAAGCAATCTAGTCAGATTACTTCGAAATTAAGTGAACATTGCTCCGTGTGAGCTCCCCTTTAGATGGAATGAATGATGGAACAATCCTGTCCCATCATTCATTGCATTGGCGTTTCTATAATGGGTGCAATGGGTGCGGTGCACACGGGCCCCTGGGTCCAGGGGGGCCCCACACTGCACCCATTGCACCCATTTTAATACTTACCTTTCCAGAGTCCAACGGCGGGAGCTGTTATCGCGCCGGAAATTGCAGCCAAAATGGTTGCCGCGCATGCCGTGCAGAGGAGGGGGCCCACCTGGAGGTGCACACGGGCCCCCTCCTCTGTAGAAACGGCCCTGATTCGTTGCACTGCATTGGGTCGCATGCAATATCTTCTGGTTGGCCACGTGACAGCACGATGTGTGCTGAGCGAGGAGGGTGATGGGGGGGGGGGGGGCTGCTCAATTCACCTGGCAGTGAAATGAGCAATGTGCTAGATTGTGCCTGCATGCAGGCCAATCTAGCAGCGACAATAGCGACGCGCGGGGCCGCGCATCTCTGTCATCGACACCCCTACACACAGAGTGATGTGATTGACAATGCTAAATTCTTTTGTCGTATAAACAACCCTTAATGAAGTCTAAGAACACTGTACGCTGTTTACTTAAGAAGTACCGTAAGGGTACGCTAGTTGCGTAACGATCGCTCAGCCGAAGGCGAGACGCTCAAGCGTCACGTTCGCTCACGGCCCAGTGATCACAGGACAGCACGTTATTGGCTATGACTAGAGTAATGATTCGCTATGGCGTAGCGGACGCTCGAGACCACGAGGAGATCACCAACGGCGCAGACGCTCACAACGCTATACCTTTATGTCTAAACCTTTTATCAATGAAATACACAGAATACCTTAATGTGAATACAGGGTGTAAGTGCAACCTTGTGTAACCTGACTAATTACAAAGCTGCTTGAGCGTCACCGACGCTCAAGTGAACACTTAAAACTATAGGAAATACACAGATACTGGTTTAGGGTCCAAAGCCTATTAACTGTATTATATCTAATATACTTGTAAAAGAGAATAACAGTACAAGTGATACACTACAATATAACAGATACTTCCTAACCAAAATACGATACTATCTAATACAATACAATACTAGTCTAGGGGAGATGTGAGAGAAAAGAGAAGAGAGAGAGAGATAAATGGAGAGAGATGAGAGAAATTTGCTCACAGTAAGACAATGATTACGGAGAGAAACTTACGCACAAAGGGTATGATCGCATGCGCCTCGATATCCAGCTCCCGATTATCAGCAAGAAAACCGTTGATGAGAGAAGTGAAGTTGGATATGGTCGGCCTGCCTATTTATGCCCCACACACAATGCAATCTCATAGTCCCTACAATCCCACTGTCCATTGGACGAAGGAATTCGGCCCTGCATCATAACAAAAGGTCATAGGTTGATTCATACAGGTGGGCTGTGACGATTTCCAACAGCTCAGGTGGGTGGGAAACTGGGTTTCCCGCCGCATACCTGAGTATGAGTAAATAATAGAAATGGACATAAACTTCTTATGTCCATAACTATCCGCACGAGCGATTAATACGCTCCAAACCAACACCGGAATATTGTTAATTAAATACTCTTCCGATGGGTACCAAACACTGCTGTATGACTCCTGTTAGACCCTTCGTACAATACAAAGAGGGATTCCTCCGTTCAGGGACATTCTATATTAACCAAACTTTCAGAAACTATCAAAGGGATCATGATCTTTAAACTACGTTAATTGTGGAAATATGTAACGATTGGGTCGCACGCTACGACTACATACTCCTTACCGTAAATACGCATACCGATGCGAGCGGGTGCACGCATCAGCGGGTATGCGCTATCACGGGAAAGCGCACGCATGCGCAGCGCGGACCAGTGTGAGGTGCAAATATGGCAGTGTGCATAGAGATATTTTTCTGACTTTGACAGTCCACCCTTTGGCAGTCAACAATAACTGCCACTTCCTGAAAACATTTTAAAAAGAGAAAAATATATGTCAGGGGTTAATTCATTTCCATGGTTGGGTAAGGGAGGAGAGAGGAGTAGGTGGGAAGAGGGTATGACCTAGTGAGATAGCAGAAGCATGTGTGTATGAGTCCATGTTTGGGGGGGTCATGTATCATCGTGCCGTACGTGTTGTAAATCAAGCTTCGAGGTATTGCGAAGTATACATTTGAATTCCTTCTTATCCCGTGGTACGGGTCTGTGGATGGGCTGTCAAACTCTACCGAGCTCTTTTCGGCTGTGGTTGTAACAAAAATGGGGAAGCACATTTTAGTTGATGATACATGGATGGGGGAATATGTGATTGCTGATATCTGTGCCTGTATTCCCTATACTATGTGTGTCATTACCTGAGGGTTGTAGAAATGAAGAAAAGACATAATTACGGTAAATGCGGTGGTATTCTATGTCAGGGAAATGTACATCTGTTGTTGAAGTTTTGTTCGGTATCTGTTGAGAGTCGTCTTCTTTGCGCTGTATTGCTCCTTGGGCATGAGCAAATAGCTTTGTCAGTGCCATCAGATTTACAAAAATGTTGGGCTAGCGTGAGTTTAAAAATACTAGGGAAACTGGGGATCCATGGCAAAGTTCATCAAGTGTCCATATCATAGGTTGTCAAAACTTCATCTTTGGTGCTTGTCTGTTGTCTGTATAGTGTCTCGTCAACTTCCTCGTCCAAGGGGGTCTTTGTACCTTGGTGAAAAGCAGAAAAACAGGTGAAAGAAACGGACCTTATAATCGCATTTTCATCACATCATGGTTTCTATCATTGGGTCATAAATCAAATCCAGGTTAATTACAGTTTCCTCACTCCTCAAACTCATCACTCTTGTACTTTGCTTGCACCTCATTAAAGCCTGCCCGCATCTAAATATCAATCCAATAGATATAACAACACCTAAAATACATAGGAGAAACTTTCCAACATCCATTATGACTCCTTGAGCCCAGTCTCCTAAACCGGAGAACCAATTTCGCGGGTTCAACCATGACACCCAACTAGTCAGCTCATTACCTACAGCAGCAAGGGTGAGATTGTGTTTTCGGCGAAATTCCCACTTTAATTGGAGAATATCGTCCATCTTTTGGTCTATGACCTCTACCGGATCCTCGGTGCTATTTGTGATATACGTGCAACACTTTATACCGTACTGTGTTGCCAATGTAACACAATATCCGCCTGTTACTGCTGTAAGATAATTAAGAACCATCCTATGCTGAACTAGTTCTGTTTTATAAGCTTGAAGTTCTCTTCCAGTGTATCTAAACGTGTCATCATACATTTCAGTGATATTATCTAACAAATTGGCGAGTGCGGAAATGTATCTATAATTCATCACTCCTCGAGCGGTGCGAGTGAAATCTAACGCTACCAGAACCTGAATCCCGGTGGATTCATGGATCAGGTCAGAGGCCGGATGCTCCAACCTTTCTGACAGTTGTCTTTTAACTCGGTGCTCGTAATGAGTGTGAGTATAAGGAGCTTGGGCACCACGGTGTATGTCCTTCATTTTGTCATGTGTTACAGTCATCACTTCAGGCAATACTTTTCCAATATAACACAATCCTTCAGAGTTTGGGGCAAGCCACTTGTACGCCTTTCTCCCGCATATGAAATATGCATCATCGGGGAGAACATATGGGACGGAGAAGGACATTACCATATTACACACTTTCCAGGTGAACTCTCCTGACCCTAGTTCTTCCATCGGCTTAATGCACGTATCAGTTTGTACGATATGTGCACAGTATCCTGGTGATACTTCTCCAACTCTAGTAATCCTATTTCCTAAGGTATATCGATACCGGAAAGATTTTCCTCTACTGGCTATGTGGCGTACAAGCTCTGTATCTGTAGGCATTCTATCTGCTCTGTGTGAAAAGGTCATGGTAAGGTTGCTCCATGACACTTCCCAATTTCCCGGCTTTCTGGGATTGGAGATGTTGAAACATAACAGGGACCTATCCACATGGTATTGGTGGAGCTTCAAACTAGGAGGGCTGGAGATATTAAACCTCCGGTCCACCGGTCTCCCACCACTTAGCTCAAGTACCTCCCCTAACGTTAAAGGAAATGGTACTAGCCCTGATTTGCTATGACCCTGAGGTACTTGAGAGCATACCCAACAATCTGTTTGGTTTAATACGTTACCCACTAAGGAGTGATAGTCACTCAATGGATGCCGGTCCATATGGATATTAAAACTGGATTGGCATTTCTTTATGCACCCATCCTCAATCAAATTGTCACAGAGCCTACAGATACAGTTTTCTTCAGCTAACAATCCATCACAATTTCTTCTATCGGATCGTTTTCTGATACTCGCCTTTGCTTGTTGGTTTGGTTGATCTTGGAAAACTACGCCTCCATCATCATAGTCGGAACCCATTCCAGAACCTCTCTCGACCTCTATGGTACTCTCGCCGGAACAGACTGCTCTGGTCAACATCATGGTTAACATCAAAATCCGGATCACAGTCTCTTGGGGCAAGTCCATCTTTGAGGAGGAAATAGAGAAGAATGAGAAGGGGGAAAAAGAAATGTTTTGGGGGAAGGGATGGGAAGTGGAGGAAAACAATAAAAGGGAATGGGGAGTCGACAGCTGCTTTCGGTCTTCACGGCTCAGGTGCCGCCTCAGTCCTCCTGGAACAGACACTCCAGTGATACAACCTCTACCGTCTGTTCCTTATCACGGGACTTCTCTGGATCAGCAACCTTTTTGCAGTGGGATGAATGGACCCAAGTCTCTCTCTCAGCAACCTTCAATGCTGTGGTGCTAGTCAATAAGACCTGGTATGGTCCTTCCCATCTATCAATAAGACAACCTGAGCGTAGAAAATTTCGTATCATTACATAATCCCCAGGTTCAATGTCATGACAATTACTATCTGGTAAATCAGGAATCACCAACTTCAGATTATCATTTTGATTCCTCAACTGCTTACTCATGTTAATCAAGTATTTTACAGTTACTTCATTGTTACATTTCAAATCATCCTGAGGGTTAATCATGACATGCGGTTGTCGACCAAACAGAATCTCAAAAGGGGACAGGTTAAGAGGGGACCTGGGAGTGGTTCTGATGCTATACAAAACAATGGGTAAAGCTTCTGGCCACGTCAATCCTGTCTCTGCCATTACTTTACTCAATTTATTTTTAATAGTGCTGTTCACTCTTTCGACCTTCGCACTCGCCTGTGGACGGTACGGAGTGTGCAGCTTGCTATCAATACCCATTAATTTACACATTCCTTGAAAGACATCACCGGTAAAATGGGTACCCCTATCACTTTCAATGATTCTAGGGATACCATATCTACATACAAATTCCTGCACAATTTTCTTAGCTGTAAACATAGCGGTATTTGTAGCTGCTGGAAATGCTTCGACCCAATTCGAGAAAACATCTATACAAACAAGTACATATTTCAAATTTCGACATGGGGGTAATTGAATGAAGTCAATTTGTATTACCTGGAAAGGGCCGCCGGCAGGTGGGATATGGGATGGTTCTGTAGGTATTGCTTTTCCAATATTCTTTCTCAGACAGGTAAGGCATGACATTGCTCTTTTACCCGCATGAGAGGAGAATCCTGGGGCGCACCAGTATGCTCTTACCAATTTGCACATTCCCTCCCTGCCTAGATGAGTCAACCCGTGAGCTGCCTCAGCCAGACATGGAAGGTATGTCCTGGGGGCCACTGGTTTACCATGTCCATCCGTCCAGAGCCCTGAGGATTCCTGGCCATATCCCTTTGCCTTCCAGGCTGCCTTTTCCTGTGTGGAACACAAATTCTGCATCTCACACAACTTTTGTGTGCTGATGGTATTAAATACCATCAGTTGTGTGGTGTCTGTCTGTATGGGGGTAGCAGCTGCAAGCTTTGCGGCTTCGTCTGCTCGGCTGTTACCAAGGGATACTGGGTCTTGGCTATATGTATGTGCTTTACATTTGATAACAGCCACTCTGTCTGGTTCCTGTATCGCTGTTAGAAGCCTTTTTATATAAGCTGCATGCGCTATCGGTGTACCAGCTGCCGTCATGAAATTTCTGAGGCGCCATAGGGCTCCGAAATCATGTACTACCCCGAATGCGTATCTAGAATCGGTGTAGATATTGGCTGACTTACCCTTAGCCAATTCACATGCTCTGGTTAGGGCGACCAGTTCAGCAACCTGGGCTGAGTGAGGTGGGCCTAGCGGTTCCGCTTCTATGGTGTCTTGGTCATTTACGACTGCGTATCCAGTACACAAGTCTCCCGAGTCTGACTGTCTATGACAACTACCGTCAGTGTAGAACGTGAGTTCTGCATCTTCCAGTGGATTGTCACTGATGTCAGGCCTTGCGGTAAAATTTTGGGTCAAATATTCCATACAATCATGTGTATCTTCCTTTGTATTAAATCCTCCTTCCCCATCACTCTCACCTTCCACCCTTTGTGTCTGACCAGGCACACCTGGGAGAAATGTTGCAGGATTTAATGCGCTGCATCTCCTTATGGTGATGTTTACTGGGGCCATTAATGCCAATTCCCATCTTGTAAACCTTGCTGATGAGACGTGTCTGGTTTGGGCAGAATTCAATAAGGCAGATACCGCATGTGGTGTATGGATTGTGAGGTTGTGGCCTAGCACGACATCTTCGCTTTTTGTCACTAGCAATGCTATCGCCGCAACGCTACGCAAGCATGTGGGGAGGGATCGCGCTACCGTATCTAGCTGAGCGCTGTAGTATGCAACTGGCCTGCTGGCGTCACCGTGCTTTTGGGTTAGTACACCTGCTGCGCACCCAGCACTTTCTGTTCCGTATAGTTCAAAGGGTTTCCCATAGTCTGGCATACCTAGTGCTGGTGCCTGCGTTAGGCATTGCTTAAGTCTCTCAAATGCTATTTCGGATTTGTCTGTATGCGAAATCCGATCAGGTTTGTTTGAAGAGACCATTTCCTGCAAAGGTAGTGCCAATATGGAAAACCCTGGGATCCAATTACGGCAATACCCACACATTCCTAAAAACGTCCTGATCTGTTGCTGGGTTTGTGGCAGTGTCATGTCTCTAATGGCTTGGATTCTATCAGCGGTCAGGTGTCTCAGTCCTTGTGTTAGACAGTGTCCCAAATATTTTACCTTAGTTTGGCATAATTGCAACTTGTCTTTGGAAACCTTATGTCCTGTGTCTGAAAGATGAAACAGGAGCTGTTTCGTATCCTTCAGGGAAGCTTCCAGCGAATCTGAACACAGCAGTAAATCATCTACATACTGTATCAGTACTGATCCACTCTCTGGTTGGAAAGACTGTAAGCAATCATGCAAAGCCTGAGAAAATATACTTGGACTATCTATGAAACCTTGGGGTAACCGAGTCCACGTGTATTGGACTCCTCTGTATGTGAATGCAAACAAATATTGGCTGTCAGGGTGCAGAGGTACCGAAAAGAAAGCGGAGCAGAGGTCAATAACAGTGAAAAATTTGGCAGTGGGAGGAATTTGCATTAGGATGACAGCTGGATTTGGCACTACGGGGAACTGACTCTCAACTATTTTGTTAATCCCCCTTAGATCCTGCACTAGTCTGTAACCCCTCCCCCCACTCTTTTTAACAGGGAAGATGGGACTATTGGCTGTGCTGGACGTTCTTACCAGAATGCCCTGTTGTAGCAAGCGCTCTATTACTGGGAAAACTCCTAACTCCACCTCTGGCTTCAGAGGATACTGTGGGATTTTTGGAGCTATCCTACCATCTTTTACTTGTACAACTACTGGAGCTACGTTTGCCATTAATCCAGTGTCCTGTCCATCTTTTGTCCAAAGTGACTCTGGTATCTGAGATGTCATCTCTTCTATTTGGGATGGATTCCTATTTGTCATAATGGTGTGTGACATTAATTTTGATGGGGAGTCTAACATGTCTCGTACTTCCTGAGCGTGATTCTCAGGAATGTCCAAGAATACACCTTCAGGAGTACAATAAATGACGCAACCCATTTTACATAGTAGGTCTCTACCCAGGAGATTTGTCGGTGCCGATGCAGCCAGCAAAAAGGAATGCTTGGTATGCAAGGGTCCTATTGTAATCTCGGCTGGTTTGCTAACAGGGTAGTGCTGGACTACTCCTGTTACTCCCATGGCTGGAATCGTCCTACCAGTGGTTCTCATGCCCACTGTTGAATTTATCACTGACTTGGCCGCCCCTGTGTCTACAAGAAAGTTTAAAGTTTTACCAGCTACATTGATTGCGATCTCGGGTTCATTTCCAAGGCTTGCAATCAATTTTACTGGCTGCAGATTACAGGTATGGCCACACCCCTATTGGGTATGCTGACCTCCCTGAATCCCGCTGGCAGCAACTACTTGTGGGGGAGTTAGCTGGGAACTACCAGAGGCATGCCAATCTCTGTTCGGGGGGTATCTTTTTGTTTCCCCTGTATGTGGCTCAAAACTCCGCCTCTGTGGACCCTGCTCCCAATGTCGTGTGTCGTGTCGTTGTCTAGGGGGTTGAAAAGATCTTTGTACACTCTTTGTTCTACAGTCTCGTGCATAGTGTCCCTGTTTGTTACAAGAAAAACATGTTATTACACTTGACTTACCCACAGGATTCGGTGGTGCATACGCAGGCTGCCTTGTGGTCAGCGCCTGTATACTTACTGACATCAACTTATCACTTTGCGACTCCCTGTGTCTAGTGATGTTTCTGTCGTGATCAATAGCAGCCTCTCTCAATGTGGACACCGACAGACCTCGCCAACATGGTTGCGTGGTCTGAACCCTAGTCTTTAATGTTTCCTTTAAACCATCCATCAGTACAGATACTGCTACGTCTTGATGGTTTGGGTTGGTCCTAATGTCTTCTATTCCAGTGTACTTTGCCATTTCTAATAGTGCCCGGTGGAAATATTCTGCTGCCGTTTCGGACTCTTTTTGTTTAATGGAGAATATCTTGTTCCATTTAACTACGGCTGGGAAATACTCCTTTAGCTGTAAATTTATCCTTTTTACGTTATCCTTGTTGTACACGTCTGTAAGCGGTACATCTTTATCTAGTCCACAATCAGCTAAGAATTGAACTGAGTCGACATTGGAAGGTAAACAAGCTCTTAGCAGTATCTGCCAATCCTTGTTGTTGGGTTCTACAGTGTTACCTAGATCCCTGATGTATTTTTGGCTAGCAACTAAGTCTTTCCTGGGGTCAGGAAATTCGGACACTATTGTTCTTAATTCCATTCGGGAAAATGGAGTGTACATGGCAATGTTCCTTATGGGAGTGGCTCCTGATACATCTGTTTTCCCATTGGGAACTGCTATTACTCTAACAGGGTTAACTCTAACAACCTCATTCTGTGTAGATTCTACAACTTGTGGTGAAATTGTTTCGGTATAATGCATGGTGCCGTACTTACCCGTTGACACGACCTCACCTATCCCTCCACTAGGGGCCTTCACTAATCTCGTGAGTGGTGCAGTTCCTACTGTGGTTTCTGATATGGTGGCCGCTAGAGAGAGTGCTGAAATTGTTGCCGAATCGTCTTCTTGATCACACTCCTGAGGAAAGTTCAAAACAGGGTACAACTTGCACGGGTTAATACTTGCATGAGTTACTTGGTTAACATCATTAACATTTACAGGGTTACTAAGTGTTTGTGTTTTACAACCCAGTGCGTTTCTCTCCGTAATCAACTTCTCTCCTGCTATGTATGGTGGTGGCGGGGCTGTGGCAATCAGTTTCCTGACTGCCCCAGATCCCGCCGCCAGAGCCAAACCTCTCTGTATCTCACCTTCCTGTTGCCACAACTGTAAATAATCATAATGCTGAATTCGTCTCTTTGTTGATTTTATGAGACATATCCTCCTCCTTAAATTTTGTAACACTTCTGGACTGAAGCTACCTATTCTTGGGAATTTCTCCCTGTCTTGTACAGTCATTCTCTCCCATTCATCACATAAAACCTCTGTGTGACTTCCGTATTTTTCACACATGATGTACCTTGCCGACCCGACTGGTCGGTTCTCTGAATCAACCCGAACCGAGGTTGATCGCCCCCTACCTGAACAATTGGCCCCCATAATCTGCAGGTGTTGCTTACTACTCCTTTGATCTTTATATCACGGTCTTCAGCGAACCCTTACAGCAAACCAAATTATTCAAAATAGGCCGGCGGTGGCGGTTTACCGAGTACCCCACTCACTCGCCCACCTCGACCAATACGACCTGATCACACCGATATGGTGCTGGCGTACTCGATACAGGGCCCTACCAAAAAACCTTCTGTTTACTGGAACATACGAGGGTTACCCGAAGGACACTTACTCTTTCCAGTAAAGGTGGGGTTGTTAGATAGTTCCTGAGTGACCAGCGAACTTCCCTTTAAAAATAAAAAATTACACAAATCACGTCAGAATGTACAACTAGCGTTTATGACCTTTGTACGCAAAATGATACTAGTCAGGTTTACTAATGCACACAATGACGTGCGGTACAATCGTTCAGTACATAAGCACTACTTGTTATGTACTGAGAGATCAATGGAATCGAAAATTGCGGCTGCGAATTCCTTCAGCCAGAGCTTCCAATGGCCTATATGGGTTTTAGCACCAACCCCCGGGGTTGTGCTTCTTACCTTTATAGCGGACTTCTTTGTCTCCTTATGACCTCCTGGTCTTGTTCTTGTGACCTCCTGGTCTTGTTACCTTGTGGTCCGCTATACTCTAATGCTCAAATATTATTTAACCAAGGATGCCTCCCTAGCCACCGTATATGTCACTTACACGTATGTCCTTTACGAGTACCCGATTTCTTTTTGGTTCAACCTCTAAGTTATATAAACTTATGTAATACAAAAACACACTCACTCAACACATGTACACTTTCGTTTCTATATCTATTTCTGCGCAGAAATTTTCTTTAGCCCAGCTGTGTTACCAATTAGGAGCAGGATCTGTTAAACTAAATTTCAAATTTTCCAAAAAAATTTGCGTTATTTACCGCGTCGCGTTATCTACCGCTGTGCGTTACTTATCGCCTTTGCGTTACTTGAGCTACGTGGGCGTAACCAGACGCTACGTTGCGTAATGAACGCTGCGTGCGTCGGCCTTTGGATTGCGTACGCTAGTCTTTGTTAGAGACACGTGTACGCAAAACAAAGATCCACCGTAACACAATATACTTTTATCAATGTAAACGATCCCTGATCATCTACCGCGTACCCCACTGGCTTTGCCTTATCTCCCAGGCAAACCTGTGTGTTTGTCTACACTTTTAACTATTACCTCTATTCTTAAACTATGAAATAACAGCTAATCTCTTTTAGCACTTTCTTTCAACTATAAAACTGGCAAACAGGATAGTGATATACGAAAAATGAAATACACAGATGGAAAAGAAATGCAGATATATATATGTATGTATGCGTGCGTATATACGCAAGACAGAAGAAAAATAAACAGTTTAAAAAAAAAAAAAAACACAAGCGTTTTGTTCTTACCTCCGGTTCCCGGATTCCTTCAGCACTCTTTATCTAAGCGAAGCAGACGCTTATCCCGTCAGCACTGCGAGACAACCTCCCACCCTTTGCTGGGGGATAATGTCTGCTGATCTACCTAGTGCAGATATGAGAAGGACAGGACGAGTCCCCAATTGACAATGCTAAATTCTTTTGTCGTATAAACAACCCTTAATGAAGTCTAAGAACACTGTACGCTGTTTACTTAAGAAGTACCGTAAGGGTACGCTAGTTGCGTAACGATCGCTCAGCCGAAGGCGAGACGCTCAAGCGTCACGTTCGCTCACGGCCCAGTGATCACAGGACAGCACGTTATTGGCTATGACTAGAGTAATGATTCGCTATGGCGTAGCGGACGCTCGAGACCACGAGGAGATCACCAACGGCGCAGACGCTCACAACGCTATACCTTTATGTCTAAACCTTTTATCAATGAAATACACAGAATACCTTAATGTGAATACAGGGTGTAAGTGCAACCTTGTGTAACCTGACTAATTACAAAGCTGCTTGAGCGTCACCGACGCTCAAGTGAACACTTAAAACTATAGGAAATACACAGATACTGGTTTAGGGTCCAAAGCCTATTAACTGTATTATATCTAATATACTTGTAAAAGAGAATAACAGTACAAGTGATACACTACAATATAACAGATACTTCCTAACCAAAATACGATACTATCTAATACAATACAATACTAGTCTAGGGGAGATGTGAGAGAAAAGAGAAGAGAGAGAGAGAGAGATAAATGGAGAGAGATGAGAGAAATTTGCTCACAGTAAGACAATGATTACGGAGAGAAACTTACGCACAAAGGGTATGATCGCATGCGCCTCGATATCCAGCTCCCGATTATCAGCAAGAAAACCGTTGATGAGAGAAGTGAAGTTGGATATGGTCGGCCTGCCTATTTATGCCCCACACACAATGCAATCTCATAGTCCCTACAATCCCACTGTCCATTGGACGAAGGAATTCGGCCCTGCATCATAACAAAAGGTCATAGGTTGATTCATACAGGTGGGCTGTGACGATTTCCAACAGCTCAGGTGGGTGGGAAACTGGGTTTCCCGCCGCATACCTGAGTATGAGTAAATAATAGAAATGGACATAAACTTCTTATGTCCATAACTATCCGCACGAGCGATTAATACGCTCCAAACCAACACCGGAATATTGTTAATTAAATACTCTTCCGATGGGTACCAAACACTGCTGTATGACTCCTGTTAGACCCTTCGTACAATACAAAGAGGGATTCCTCCGTTCAGGGACATTCTATATTAACCAAACTTTCAGAAACTATCAAAGGGATCATGATCTTTAAACTACGTTAATTGTGGAAATATGTAACGATTGGGTCGCACGCTACGACTACATACTCCTTACCGTAAATACGCATACCGATGCGAGCGGGTGCACGCATCAGCGGGTATGCGCTATCACGGGAAAGCGCACGCATGCGCAGCGCGGACCAGTGTGAGGTGCAAATATGGCAGTGTGCATAGAGATATTTTTCTGACTTTGACATGTTCTTAATTTCTAAGCAATCTAGTCAGATTACTGAGAAATTAAGTGAACATCGCTCCGTGTGTGCCCTCCTCTAGATGGAATGAATGATGGAACAATCCTGTCCTATCATTCATTGCACTGCATTGGGTCGCATGCGATATCTTCTGGTTGGCCATGTGACAGCTCGCAATAGTGCGTAAATACTCTCAATACTAGGTGATATGCATGATTTGTCAGGCTGATACAGCAAATCATGCCGATATTGTGCTGGTGTGTACTAGAGATGAGCGCCTGAAATTTTTCGGGTTTTGTGTTTTGGTTTTGGGTTCGGTTCCGCGGCCGTGTTTTGGGTTCGAACGCGTTTTGGCAAAACCTCACCGAATTTTTTTTGTCGGATTCGGGTGTGTTTTGGATTCGGGTGTTTTTTTCAAAAAACACTAAAAAACAGCTTAAATCATAGAATTTGGGGGTCATTTTGATCCCAAAGTATTATTAACCTCAAAAACCATAATTTACACTCATTTTCAGTCTATTCTGAATACCTCACACCTCACAATATTATTTTTAGTCCTAAAATTTGCACCGAGGTCGCTGTGTGAGTAAGATAAGTGACCCTAGTGGCCGACACAAACACCGGGCCCATCTAGGAGTGGCACTGCAGTGTCACGCAGGATGTCCCTTCCAAAAAACCCTCCCCAAACAGCACATGACGCAAAGAAAAAAAGAGGCGCAATGAGGTAGCTGTGTGAGTAAGATTAGCGACCCTAGTGGCCGACACAAACACCGGGCCCATCTAGGAGTGGCACTGCAGTGTCACGCAGGATGGCCCTTCCAAAAAACCCTCCCCAAACAGCACATGACGCAAAGAAAAAAAGAGGCGCAATGAGGTAGCTGTGTGAGTAAGAATAGCGACCCTAGTGGCCGACACAAACACCGGGCCCATCTAGGAGTGGCACTGCAGTGTCACGCAGGATGTCCCTTCCAAAAAACCCTCCCCAAACAGCACATGACGCAAAGAAAAAAAGAGGCGCAATGAGGTAGCTGTGTGAGTAAGATTAGCGACCCTAGTGGCCGACACAAACACCGGGCCCATCTAGGAGTGGCACTGCAGTGTCACGCAGGATGTCCCTTCCAAAAAACCCTCCCCAAACAGCACATGACGCAAAGAAAAAAAGAGGCGCAATGAGGTAGCTGACTGTGTGAGTAAGATTAGCGACCCTAGTGGCCGACACAAACACCGGGCCCATTTAGGAGTGGCACTGCAGTGTCACGCAGGATGTCCCTTCCAAAAAACCCTCCCCAATCAGCACATGATGCAAAGAAAAAGAAAAGAAAAAAGAGGTGCAAGATGGAATTGTCCTTGGGCCCTCCCACCCACCCTTATGTTGTATAAACAAAACAGGACATGCACACTTTAACCAACCCATCATTTCAGTGACAGGGTCTGCCACACGACTGTGACTGATATGACGGGTTGGTTTGGACCCCCCCCAAAAAAGAAGCAATTAATCTCTCCTTGCACAAACTGGCTCTACAGAGGCAAGATGTCCACCTCATCATCACCCTCCGATATATCACCGTGTACATCCCCCTCCTCACAGATTATCAATTCGTCCCCACTGGAATCCACCATCTCAGCTCCCTGTGTACTTTGTGGAGGCAATTGCTGCTGGTCAATGTCTCCGCGGAGGAATTGATTATAATTCATTTTAATGAACATCATCTTCTCCACATTTTCTGGATGTAACCTCGTACGCCGATTGCTGACAAGGTGAGCGGCGGCACTAAACACTCTTTCGGAGTACACACTTGTGGGAGGGCAACTTAGGTAGAATAAAGCCAGTTTGTGCAAGGGCCTCCAAATTGCCTCTTTTTCCTGCCAGTATAAGTACGGACTGTGTGACGTGCCTACTTGGATGCGGTCACTCATATAATCCTCCACCATTCTATCAATGTTGAGAGAATCATATGCAGTGACAGTAGACGACATGTCCGTAATCGTTGTCAGGTCCTTCAGTCCGGACCAGATGTCAGCATCAGCAGTCGCTCCAGACTGCCCTGCATCACCGCCAGCGGGTGGGCTCGGAATTCTGAGCCTTTTCCTCGCACCCCCAGTTGCGGGAGAATGTGAAGGAGGAGATGTTGACAGGTCGCGTTCCGCTTGACTTGACAATTTTGTCACCAGCAGGTCTTTCAACCCCAGCAGACTTGTGTCTGCCGGAAAGAGAGATCCAAGGTAGGCTTTAAATCTAGGATCGAGCACGGTGGCCAAAATGTAGTGCTCTGATTTCAACAGATTGACCACCCGTGAATCCTTGTTAAGCGAATTAAGGGCTCCATCCACAAGTCCCACATGCCTAGCGGAATCGCTCCGTGTTAGCTCCTCCTTCAATGTCTCCAGCTTCTTCTGCAAAAGCCTGATGAGGGGAATGACCTGACTCAGGCTGGCAGTGTCTGAACTGACTTCACGTGTGGCAAGTTCAAAGGGCATCAGAACCTTGCACAACGTTGAAATCATTCTCCACTGCGCTTGAGACAGGTGCATTCCACCTACTACATCGTGCTCAATTGTATAGGCTTGAATGGCCTTTTGCTGCTCCTCCAACCTCTGAAGCATATAGAGGGTTGAATTCCACCTCGTTACCACTTCTTGCTTCAGATGATGGCAGGGCAGGTTCAGTAGTTTTTGGTGGTGCTCCAGTCTTCTGTACGTGGTGCCTGTACGCCGAAAGTGTCCCGCAATTCTTCTGGCCACCGACAGCATCTCTTGCACGCCCCTGTCGTTTTTTAAAAAATTCTGCACCACCAAATTCAAGGTATGTGCAAAACATGGGACGTGCTGGAATTTGCCCATATTTAATGCACACACAATATTGCTGGCGTTGTCCGATGCCACAAATCCACAGGAGAGTCCAATTGGGGTAAGCCATTCCGCGATGATCTTCCTCAGTTGCCGTAAGAGGTTTTCAGCTGTGTGCGTATTCTGGAAAACGGTGATACAAAGCGTAGCCTGCCTAGGAAAGAGTTGGCGTTTGCGAGATGCTGCTACTGGTGCCGCCGCTGCTGTTCTTGCGGCGGGAGTCCATACATCTACCCAGTGGGCTGTCACAGTCATATAGTCCTGACCCTGCCCTGCTCCACTTGTCCACATGTCCGTGGTTAAGTGGACATTGGGTACAACTGCATTTTTTAGGACACTGGTGAGTCTTTTTCTGACGTCCGTGTACATTCTCGGTATCGCCTGCCTAGAGAAGTGGAACCTAGATGGTATTTGGTAACGGGGGCACACTGCCTCAATAAATTGTCTAGTTCCCTGTGAACTAACGGCGGATACCGGACGCACGTCTAACACCAACATAGTTGTCAAGGCCTCAGTTATCCGCTTTGCAGCAGGATGACTGCTGTGATATTTCATCTTCCTCGCAAAGGACTGTTGAACAGTCAATTGCTTACTGGAAGTAGTACAAGTGGGCTTACGACTTCCCCTCTGGGATGACCATCGACTCCCAGCAGCAACAACAGCAGCGCCAGCAGCAGTAGGCGTTACACGCAAGGATGCATCGGAGGAATCCCAGGCAGGAGAGGAATCGTCAGAATTGCCAGTGACATGGCCTGCAGGACTATTGGCATTCCTGGGGAAGGAGGAAATTGACACTGAGGGAGTTGGTGGGGTGGTTTGCGTGAGCTTGGTTACAAGAGGAAGGGATTTACTGGTCAGTGGACTGCTTCCGCTGTCACCCAAAGTTTTTGAACTTGTCACTGACTTATTATGAATGCGCTGCAGGTGACGTATAAGGGAGGATGTTCCGAGGTGGTTAACGTCCTTACCCCTACTTATTACAGCTTGACAAAGGGAACACACGGCTTGACACCTGTTGTCCGCATTTCTGGTGAAATACCTCCACACCGAAGAGCTGATTTTTTTGGTATTTTCACCTGGCATGTCAACGGCCATATTCCTCCCACGGACAACAGGTGTCTCCCCGGGTGCCTGACTTAAACAAACCACCTCACCATCAGAATCCTCCTGGTCAATTTCCTCCCCAGCGCCAGCAACACCCATATCCTCCTCATCCTGGTGTACTTCAACACTGACATCTTCAATCTGACTATCAGGAACTGGACTGCGGGTGCTCCTTCCAGCACTTGCAGGGGGCGTGCAAATGGTGGAAGGCGCATGCTCTTCACGTCCAGTGTTGGGAAGGTCAGGCATCGCAACCGACACAATTGGACTCTCCTTGTGGATTTGGGATTTCGAAGAATGCACAGTTCTTTGCTGTGCTGCTTTTGCCAGCTTGAGTCTTTTCATTTTTCTAGCGAGAGGCTGAGTGCTTTCATCCTCATGTGAAGCTGAACCACTAGCCATGAACATAGGCCAGGGCCTCAGCCGTTCCTTGCCACTCCGTGTCGTAAATGGCATATTGGCAAGTTTACGCTTCTCCTCCGACAATTTTATTTTAGGTTTTGGAGTCCTTTTTTTTCTGATATTTGGTGTTTTGGATTTGACATGCTCTGTACTATGACATTGGGCATCGGCCTTGGCAGACGACGTTGCTGGCATTTCATCGTCTCGGCCATGACTAGTGGCAGCAGCTTCAGCACGAGGTGGAAGTGGATCTTGATCTTTCCCTAATTTTGGAACCTCAACATTTTTGTTCTCCATATTTTAATAGGCACAACTAAAAGGCACCTCAGGTAAACAATGGAGATGGATACTAGTATACAATTATGGACTGCCTGCCGAGTGCAGACACAGAGGTAGCCACAGCCATGAACTACCGTACTGTACTGTGTCTGCTGCTAATATAGACTGGTTGATAAAGAGATGTCTATGTAACTATGTATGTATAAAGAAGAAAGAAAAAAAAACCACGGTTAGGTGGTATACAATTATGGACGGACTGCCTGCCGAGTGCAGACACAGAGGTAGCCACAGCCGTGAACTACCGTACTGTACTGTGTCTGCTGCTAATATAGACTGGTTGATAAAGAGATGTCTATGTAACTATGTATGTATAAAGAAGAAAGAAAAAAAAACCACGGTTAGGTGGTATACAATTATGGACGGACTGCCTGCCGAGTGCAGACACAGAGGTAGCCACAGCCGTGAACTACCGTACTGTACTGTGTCTGCTGCTAATATAGACTGGTTGATAAAGAGATGTCGTAGTAGTATGTATGTATAAAGAAGAAAAAAAAACCACGGTTAGGTGGTATACAATTATGGACGGACTGCCTGCCGAGTGCAGACACAGAGGCAGCCACAGCCGTGAACTACCGTACTGTGTCTGCTGCGACTGGATGATAAATGATATAAAAAATATATATATCACTACTGCAGCCGGACAGGTATATATTATATATTATATAATGACTGACCTGCTGGACACTGTCTGTCAGCAGAATGAGTTTTATTTTTATAGAATAAAAAAAACAACAACACACAAGTGAAGTCACACGACGAGTGTTTAACTTTTTCAGGCAATCACAATATAAGTATACTACTAACTATACTGGTGGTCAGTGTGGTCAGGTCACTGGTCAGTCACACTGGCAGTGGCACTCCTGCAGCAAAAGTGTGCACTGTTTAATTTTAATATAATATTATGTACTCCTGGCTCCTGCTATAACCTATAACTGGCACTGCAGTGCTCCCCAGTCTCCCCCACAATTATAAGCTGTGTGAGCTGAGCAGTCAGACAGATATATAATATATATAGATGATGCAGCACACTGGGCTGAGCCTGAGCAGTGCACACAGATATGGTATGTGACTGAGTCACTGTGTGTATCGCTTTTTTCAGGCAGAGAACGGATATATTAAATAAACTGCACTGTCTGGTGGTCACTCACTATATAATATTATGTACTCCTGGCTCCTGCTATAACCTATAACTGGCACTGCAGTGCTCCCCAGTCTCCCCCACAATTATAAGCTGTGTGAGCTGAGCAGTCAGACAGATATATAATATATATAGATGATGCAGCACACTGGGCTGAGCCTGAGCAGTGCACACAGATATGGTATGTGACTGAGTCACTGTGTGTATCGCTTTTTTCAGGCAGAGAACGGATATATTAAATAAACTGCACTGTCTGGTGGTCACTCACTAGTAAACTCTCTGCACTCTCTACACTTCTACAGTACTCCTCCTAGTCCTAAGCTCCAGTAAATCTCTCTCTCTTATAATCTAAATGGAGAGGACGCCAGCCACGTCCTCTCACTATCAATCTCAATGCACGTGTGAAAATGGCGGCGACGCGCGGCTCCTTATATAGAATCCGAGTCTCGCGAGAATCCGACAGCGTCATGATGACGTTCGGGCGCGCTCGGGTTAACCGAGCAAGGCGGGAGGATCCGAGTCTGCTCGGACCCGTGAAAAAAACCATGAAGTTCGGGCGGGTTCGGATTCAGAGAAACCGAACCCGCTCATCTCTAGTGTGTACCCACCCTAACTATTAACAATATGTTCACATTATTTTTTTTATAGCTAGTTTTTATTACTTGTATTTTATTTGTATTTTATTTACTAACAATCATATTTTTTTGAGATGCTGTCTAGATATTCACAGCCTAAAAGGTTATGGAAATTGGAGTCTTGTACTCAGGACTCATCTAAGACATAGCCAATTGTATTTCGGTTATTGGCACTGGAATGTTGGGAAGTATGATATGCAATGTTTACAGAAAAGTATTTAAATGGAAATATATTATCCACTGAAAACTGTGGTTCCCACAGCTGACTCTCAGACTAAACCTGTGGCCATTAATGTTATTGTTATTATTATTATTATTACATTTTATTTATAAGGCGCCACAAGTGTTTCGCAGCGCCGTACAAAGGACAGTACAGGGAGACAAAACATAGCATTACAGTAAATAAATAACAGAAATAGAGTACAGGTAACAGAGCACCACACATTCTCAAGACATAATAAAGCTAAGATGTAAGTATTGAGGGAGTGATCATCGTACTACTAGAGGCTGGTGGCCATAGATGGAGATGAGCCTTTACTAGCAGGGTAAAGATGGTCGTTGAGTAGGGGAGAGCTGCTAGCGAAATGTGTTGAGACGAGGGCTTAGATAACAAGGAGGAAAGAGGGCCCTGCTCTGAAGAGCTAACAATCTAGTGGGGAGGGGCGACAGACAGATAACAAGAGGTGCAGGCAAGCGGGAGGTAGCCTGATGGCAGTATGCAAGCAAAGCTGAGATGTTCACGGCATGAGGCAGGGTGGTGGAGGCGCAGCCTCAGGACTGGGTTATGCTATGTTAAATAATAAATAGCATTAATGAACATGCTTGGCTCATGTTCTGAAAAATTATTAGTACAATGAAAAAGATTTAGGAACTTTTATAAGAAATATATATATGACACACAGCTATAATTCACTAGGGAGTTTTGTTTTATGTGTATCTGGGACTTCATCTCTGTGAACCGATTTGAGGAGACTGCGAAAACCCTTTGGAAACCAACTTTGATTTTTACTTGATGATAATAACTTGCACTAATTTAAACCAATGATACATATTGTTAGTATCTTCCTTCATTTATATACCACCACCATATTAAAATCTGGGAACAATGTATGTTCTGTTTTTGTTTTGTTTAGTATGGGTTGGTTACATACGTAATTGTGATTGTTACAAGATGACTTTTTACATTGAGTCCACTTGTTTTGTATAACTAATCCACAGCCTAAACTAACAAAAAAACAAACAGTTTTGAGTGGAGTTCGAAGAGCTAAAAACAAGTTGTTTAAGTAGATCTGACCAATGAAGCATCAAAGATAATTGGTGTTTATTTAACATTATGGACTTAAGAGCCTTAGAAAGTGATACATTGGAGAGAGATAAAGTACCAGTCAATGAGTTCCTAATTGCCATGTTCAGGGCAGTTGATAGCCCGGCTGGGCCCAGGTACTTCTCAGGGGAAGTTGCCTAATCCAAGAGTCATGGTCATGCACCCTTAGAAAAAAATACTGAAAAAATTGTATTTTAAGCCCCTCCATGACCACACTGCAGCCCAGCACACAGCACCATGTGCTGGGCTGAGGAAAAGAGCTGAAGCTGCTGCTGCCAGGTAAGGGGAGCTCTGGGCCCTCACTGGGCCCCTCCATCAGACCTAGGCCTGGGTAATTTGTACCCTCTCTCGGCACCACTGGCCATGTTACAGGCTGTGGGGAACATGTACTAAGGATTGATAAAAGCGTAATAGATTCCCATGGCAACTAATCAGCTGCTCTGTATACTTTGATAGTATGCAAGTTATAAATGTTACGTCAATGCTGATTGGTTGTCATGGGCAACTACTCCACTGGCTTACTTCTCCAATTTTTTCACTGCTTAGTGCATGTACATCTCCCGAAAAATGACGGTTAGGAGCTGAATGGTTGGTACTTTATTTCTCTCTACTTTATAACTCCTCAAGGCTTAGTACATCTGAAGTCTTCTCAGACTTCATGCAATTTTACATTTTGGCTGAATTATCCATTTGGGAGAGCTGAACCTATTTTATGTATTGCTCAATTTTAATTTGCACAACATATCATACTAACAAATAATTTGCTACATTTTACTTCTCGCAGTATAAAAATCAGTGGCCAATAACATGAAAAATAAATGAACAGACACTTTGCCATGTCGTGGCTTCTGCCAGCTAAGGGAAAATGAAAAGACATTGAAGTAGCTATGAGTCATTCCTGTGTTCTACTGTTTAGGTTTATGAAGCCAATGTAAGCACAGATATTGAGCAAATCACCTTATCCTAATACTGCAATCTATTATTTTAATGAAGTAGATAAGAATGGTTCTGCCTGTTCAGGAAATATCTATAAATGCAGAGGGAGAAAGTACAGACATTTTTGGTACATGTTTTTTCAGGTACTTCCTGAAGAAACCTTTTTTTTCTAAGTATACACCAACATGAATCTGTAGGTTGCATTCAGGGGTGTTTGTGAGTGGAACCTTCCATAACATTGCACCCGTAGTATTAAGTACATACAGTTTAGAAACCCATTCCTATACATGAGTGTACTGGTCATCAGTGGCGTATATAGTGTATCACACAGGCCTAGCAGCTGATGATGTCATGTTTTAGTCTGTGTTGTCCTCTGGGCTGCACTGTGTAACTGTTCAGCTGTGTAGGAATGTCTGGCCTCCCCCTGCATTTTCGTTTGCCGAGTAGCCAGAGCACTGTGTGTCAGGTCCTTTGTTACTGGTCCCTGTGTTCCACAATTGTATTTCTCCTGGTTACAAATGTTTACATGAACTAACTAAATTACTCAGCAGGACACACAAATACCATGGCAGTGTAAATATACGCACACACGCATGCGTGCACAAATATACAAATATACACATCAATTATTGTGATTTTTTTTCCAATGTATCTTGCATACAATGTTACGCAGATCTGCCCCCTGAATTGTTCAGGGACGATTTCTCATACACCCAATATTTTCTGATACACTAGGGAGGTTAAGAGGGTTATTAGCAATTGATCAACAGCCAAAATTCTGGTATAAATGCAGCAAATGTCTTTGGGACAGATGTACTAAGCCTTGGAGAATGATAAAGGGGTCGATTCAGAGATGGAGGCAGCCGCGCGTCTGTACGCAGTGGCAGCGACCATTTGGTCTGTGCACACGCTCTGGCCACAGTGTGCTTGTGAGCGGATTGACAGCAGCAGGTGTTCGGGGGCCAGCGTTTTGGCATTGTGGGAGTGTGACGGACGAAACAGGGATGTGTCACAAGCGTTTTTTTGGGCCGCTACGTGACGTCACATGCAGCCGTTCTGATAAAAATACATGGCAGCGGACCTCTAATAGATGCGTCACACATGCTGGGCGGCCTTGCAATGTGCTGGGCGGCCCCCAGCATGTGAGGAGATGGAAGCAGATCTTGCTGCTAATGCAACGATCTACGTCCATCTCTGAATAATCCCCAATCAGTTCCTAACTACCATTTTACAGGCTATGTGCCTGATTCATGATAGTAAGGAATTGCACAGCTGCAAGGAAGAGGCAATTCCGTGTCATTAAAATGCAAATGCAGCAAGGGTGCCTGTAGGAGACATGCGCCTCCTGTTAGCATTAGTGAGGATCCAAGTGCTGCATCTGAGGATGCAGCCTCAGATCACCTCATGACCGTTGCGACCATGAGTCGCAATTTGTCATGGTTTCAGGCACCAGCTGAAGCTTACTCAGGCTGGCCGTAGGATCCAGGAACCAGCATCCAATAGTCTGTGTCAATTATGCTGCGGCTGACAGGTGGCTGCGAGCAATATCCTAAGACCCATTTTGCACATGAGCAGAATGGGTCTTGTGTCTGTACAGACCCCAAAACATTGTATTTGTATGCAACCCATTGGGTTTGTGTACGAATAGGAATTAGACCCTATGTTTAAAAAATGACAGTTAGGAGCTAGTTGGTTGGTACTTGATCTCTATTCACTTTATCACTCTCCAAAGCTTAGTACATAGACCCCTTTATCATCTCTGCTTGCAAATGTACAAAGAGTTAGCACCTGAGAATTAGGGACTCCTCCAACATTACTCTTATTTCAGAATAGACCTCGGTGTGGACGGCATCCATGACCAATTTATTTACCAACAAAAAGATTTGATTTTTGCCACAAAAAAACAACTCAGGATGGCGTCAGCATAGTTTGGTCTTGCAAAGTCAAAGAGGCTTCAGATCAAAACACTATGGGGGGTAATTCGGACCTGATCACTAGGCTGCGTTTTCATACAGTGGGCGATCAGGTCTAAACTGCGCATGCATATGCACCGCAATGCACAGGCATGTCACACAGGTGCAAAGCGAATCGCTGCTCAGTGATGGGTTTGTGCAAAGGATCCATTCGCACGGGCACTCGCAAGGAGATTGACAGGAAAAAGGCGTTTGTGGGTGGCAACTGACCATTTTCTGGGAGTGTCTGGAGAAACGCAGGCGTGTTCAAGCATTTGCAGGGAGAGTTCCTGACGCCAATTCTGGTCCCGGACAGGCTGATGTGATCGCAGCGGCTGAGTAAGTCCTGGACTACTCAGAGACTGCACAAAATCTGTTTGTACAACTCTGCTACACATGTGATCGCACACTTCACAGCTAAAATACACTCCCCTGTGGGTGGCGACTATCTGTTAGCAGCAGTGCAAAAATCGCTTGCTAGCGATCAGGTCTGAATTAGGCCCCATGAGCACAACTAAGCATCTGCATAGCACTCCATTTGCTGGCAACATGAGTTAGTAAAGACAAATCTTCCTCGCCAAGGACGGAGTCTTCACCAGGCTTACAGCCCTAGCATAGTAAATTGAGGTGGTATTGCAGTGATACATAATGATAGTTATCACCACCCACTTCAATGTACAGTGTATAAAATTAATTTATGAAAGTAGTTGAAATAAAAGTTAAATGAAGCTATCTATTTAAAGTGGAACCAAATATGGTTTCCTCTATTCTTTCTTCCATGTCTGAATAGTTTTGGTTAATATGAAAAAAAATTAATCAGAAGTTGTTCAATGCATCCTACTGAGTGTAGGATATTTCCTCAAAAGTCTGGCCACACAAGTACCTTACAGTCACTCAGCACTTGGCCACACACATGACTGGCCAAGTTGGGCTATGTCCAGTTTTGGCAGAATCTTTTCTGATATGGGGCTTGATAACATGGTCAGAAGGTGATGTACACACAGGCCAATAGGGGCCGTATGTGGTCGGACTTTTTACTTGCTTTACATATCACACTTACTAAAATAGACAATTTGACTAGAGCTCATCCTTTATCACTGTATATATAGCCACTTAGAAGGGGCACATGAATAGCACTTGGTCAGGTGAGACTAAAGGGGGGAACACACGGAGAGATCTGTTCTTAAAATCTAAGCAATCTGACTAGATTGCTTAGATTTTAAGCACGGATCTCTCATGTGTATGCCCCACAGCGATAGCGATGCGCGGCCCAACGCGTCGCTATCGCCGGTGCTAGATTGGCCTGCATGCAGGCACAATCTATAACATCACTCATTTCACCTACTGGGTGAAATGAGCAGCTCCCCCTCGCTCAGCACACATCGTGCTGTGCTGAGCGGGGGGAGAGATATGTGACAGATCGCTCAGCACACATCTCTCCCCGTGTGTATGGGGCTTAAGGCCGTCTTTTTTTTTTTTACCTGAGCAGGAGAACAGCCCTGTTTTCAAGATCGTGGCCGCAAAAACACATAGGTCCATGAACTTATCATGGTTTTTGTGTGTTTTCGCCCAAAACCAGGTAATTTTTTGTCTGAAAAAAGTGGATTAATTGAATTGCACACAAAAAAATTGAGAAATTGTGAAAACCCTGCTTTTTGTGGGGGGCAAAAAACTTTTTGGGGCTAATTAAATATCACCCTAAGACTGCATAAAGCATTTAATTCAGTATAAAACACTTATTATCTCAATGCAGGGTCGGACTGGACAATAGGGGTACAGAGGAAACCCTCGGTGGGCCCCACTACCTGAGGGCCCACCCTTTCCTCTAGGGATCAGGTTTTATACATATATTACATTATACTGCACAGGACTATGGTGTATTCACTACAGAGCATTGCTGTAATTACTCGGCTACATTATCACGTATGCACTAGTAGTATTTACTATATTTATTTATAAAAAAGGCCCAAATCATACACTCTCTAATAGTTAGCCAGGCCTCTGTGGTGGATGGCCACATCCCTAAGCATGGGCCCCTATCACTACATTCCCCCGGTGGGCCCTTCATACCCCAGTCCGACACTGTCTCTATGGGCCTATGGGTGACAATACGAAAGCTTTCCAGGAGATGGATCCACAAGATCCTGCCCTGGTACTCTCCACTCACACATGTGAGATGGCATTTGCAGGGGTTCCGAACCAGAAGTAAAGTTATCACATAAGTTATCACATATTGCTAAATATATTGCTCATTCATGGGTCAACTCAATTCTGGGGGAATGTTAATTTTCATCTATTACACCAGTGGTTCTCAAACTTTTTTGAATCATGGCACCCTAGAGTATCAGAATTTCTTTTCACGGCACCCCTAGGCCAAAAGTTTCTTATTGAGAAATTTAGAGAGAAATATTAAATTAAGTAAACTGTGTTTATATGTCACTCTTAGGTTTACTTGTGTGGTGAAGGACAAGATTTGCTTCCGTTTGTCCACATATTTTAAGATTGACAGCCACCCAGGGCCAGATTAAAAATGGGGCGGAGGGAGCTACAGCTCCAGGCCCCAGATAAAAATAGGCCCATCACCATGACAGCATTATGTTGAATAACTGCCCAGATGGTCACATGGTTGACATAAATCCTAAGAATTAAATTTATATTTCTTATTTCCTCACAAAGTGATGCAGTTTTTCTACTTTAACGTATTTTGGGAGACATTGGAGCTTATAGTGTAGGGAGAGTACATGTTCACATGGCACTGGCCAACCCATACAGCATTAGCAACACCTTTTCAACTTCTCACAATAGGTCCTTGATCATTTTCAGCTCCAGGGCAATGTGGACCATAATCCGGCCCTGCAGCCACCAGCGCTGGTTTTGCCTATTACATTGACCATAAATAAATGTAATTGATCCTGGACCACCCACCAGGGCACCCCTGCAAGTGTCATGAGGCACCCCAGGGGGCCATGGCACACAGTTTAAAAACCACTGTATTACACCATACAATATTTATTAAGGCACAAAAATACATGAGAGCCGGGTAACATACAGTAATGTACCTTAGTATACGTATTAACTTGTTTCAACAATATTCTGCCTTAGTCATTCTTTTTTTACTTGTTTATTTTTTTAAATATACATATTCTTTGGATCTGTAATGTTTCTAAATCTGCAATGTAGCATTTTAAGAAAAGTCCTGGCCTGGCCTGGTCACTTTGCTCATGAAGTCACTTCCAACTCCAAATGGTTACACCCACCTAGCTGTTTGCGTTAAAGGGAGTGGAATGTTTGTCCTTTTCCTCTGAAGATTTTTACTTCAAAGGCCAGATCCCAGCGATTCCTCTGCTCAGTAGTCAATAGTTGTGTGGCTTTAAACACTGTTTTAATGAGAAAAACATCAAAAATATCTGAAATGCCTGACCTTTTAAATCCTCAGGTGAGACGATATACTATAGCATCAACAGTGTCGCAAGTAATGGTGGTAATAGATTCACATACATAAATTACAGTACAGTGTTACTCATGGTAAGGTAGTGCTTGATTAACTAGAGAGTATACAGTATATTATATCATTATGAATTTGTGAGTGGGTGAATATGTATGTTTGGTTTTGGTTCTAATTCATCATCATGTTTTGGTTTGGATTAAAATCAATAAAAATATTATAATCATTGATATAAAAAAAAACTATAAAAACAGCTAAAATCATATCTTTTTTTGCAATCTAAAACCCGACATTTGTATTTGACTGTTGAATTCCAAACCGCAGGAAGATTCGAACCAGGACTCGGTTCTGATCTCCTCAGGTGATCTTGACCGGGTTTTGATTCGGATCCACAAGATTCGTGTGGATTCGGATTTCTGGAGATCCGAACAGCACATCTCTATTTATATTACACAATTGTATTACAAAGCGCAAATGACAAAGTACAATAACTATAACAACCTACCAGCAATTAGGTTTACTTTACCAAGTTCAAGCTTGAAAAGAAGAATAATTTCCAAACTGTAGTAATATCTTTTTCTGTACAAGTGCATGTCATGTCTACCAAGTGCATTTGAAGGTTTTTAGAGGCTCTCCTGCTAAATAGTTTTGCTCATGTTATGTTGCAGATGCCATTGAGCAATCCATTTTATAATTCATCATAGGCAGATAATAATAATATATAGCTAGAAAATGTATCCAACTCTGATTTTTAAGATGCAAAAAAAAAAATCGATGTTGGAAATTATGTGTGTGCATGTGTTGATATTGCAGAGTAATATAGGCACACACAAGTGGATGACTCAAGCTATGAACAGCATATTTATAATGGGGCGTATTTATAATGGGTGAAGTGTGTGCAGTGCATACGGGCCCCCAGAGTCCAGGGGGGACCACACCGCACACCCTGCACCCATTATTTTTAATACTCACCCTTCGGAGTACCGCGGAGCAGCAGCAGCACTGCAGGAATCCCTGGGAAAATGGCGCAGCTCCATTTTCCTGTAGATCTGCGCATGCGCTCTAGGCTCTGGGACAGCGCTAGGGTCCCCTAGGGACCCTAGTGCCAGAGCTCTACAGCATTGCCGGCTAGAAAAGAGGGTGCCCAGACGGTGCCTGCACATGGGCCTCCTCCTCTCTAGATACACCCCTGATGAACAGTAGGGTGTAGTGAAAATGGACAATTTTAGAAATAAAAAATGGTTGGGTATAGAAAATGTTCTACCCCATGGTAGTAATTCATTGCCAAAGATTTGTCGCTCTAGTTCAATATCTTCAGTGCCCATAATTGTCTCAAAGCTTTGAAATTTAGTCTGTATAGGCAATCCCACAATACATGTATTGCGGGACCCGCAGGTCCCACTGCGCTGCACATTTTGTCTCACATAGGGCAGAAAGTATTTCCAGACACTAAAACATTACGCATCCACATCCCACAACAATTTGACTAGAATTTTGTGGAATTCTGGCCTATAGATATTAGTTATTTTCTGAAGACATTTTCAGAAAATATCCAGGACCTATCAGGAGGAGATGGCTGCAGTTCGGGTCCCACCCCCCACCAAACCCAACCAACCAAATCATGCAGCAAGAGATAGTTTGTGCTTGTAGTACATATTAAGGGTGGGCACTGGGTCACTTTTAGGATTTTGTGTTCTGGTTTTGGATCTGGATTGGTTTTGCCAAAACCACCCTTGCCGGTTTTGGTTTTTGGTCTGGATTTGTTTAAAAAAAATCATCAAAACAGCTAAAATAACAGAATTTTGGGGTGTTTTTGTTCCAACCGTATTATTAACCTCAATAACATTTATTTCCACTCATTTCCAGACTATTCTGAACACCTCACAACTTACAATATTGTTTTTATCCAGCTTAGTCCAAAAGGTTGCACCGAGGTAGCTGGACGGAGTAGCAGCAGCCCTTGGATGTATATACTGGGAGGACAAAATATAAAAAAAAAAGAATGTATTTTTTTTAAATGATGCATTAGGCAAGGCTCAAGATTTTAATTCACAAAAAGATGATTAAGGCAAAGAATAAAAAATAAAATACTTTAGATTTATTTTATTTAATTTCATTTATTTTAATTTCAATTTATTTTAATTTAATTTATTTCATTTAATTTATTTAGGGGCAAATTCTTAATTTCCTAAAAGATATCTTCAATACTCAGAAAGTTCAGTAAATTAGTGTGGAGAGTTTATTTATATTCATTTCATTTAAATTTATCTAATTTATAATTATTATGAATAATATTAATTTGAATTAATTACAATGTGGTGATAAGAATAGTTATGAAAATAGGACAATAAGCTATAATAAGAATATGAGCTACAGACACCACACCCTGAAATGGACAGCGCACGCCTGGATGTATTCTGGGAGGATGCAGCACAAAATATAAAAAAAGATGTCTTTTATTTTGGGTGGACTAACAGAACACCCCTAGATGGACAGAGCAGCTGCAGTCCCTGGATGTATACTGGGATGACACAGCACAAAATTTAATTTAAAATAAAAATGTATATATTATTTTTTATATCACACACTGGCAGTTACAGTGTCGCACAAATGGATCAGAAATATATATAATAATTACACACTGCGGTTGACTGCACCGATAGCATCGCACAATGCGTTTATGAGTAGGAAATAATATACTGCGGTCTGACTGGCAGTGTCACAGTACTTATGAAAATAAAATAAAAATTGTATAGTACACTGGGGCACAGCACAAACAAAAAATTTTTTTAATAATTATAATTTTAGGCATTTTGTTTTTAGCTTTGATTATTTTAATTTTACACTGGGGCAGAGCCCCTGGATGGACGGACAGATCACCCCTTTCAGATACAGCAGACAGAGCACCTCTTTCAAATACATATTAGAAATACATTTTTGGTTTTGGATCACACACAGAGGATATATAGCAGTAGTGTACGGCAGTACTAGTAGTCGTTACTGAGTGACACACTAGTAGAAATATATTTTTTGCTCTGGATCACACACAGAGGCTATTTAGCAGTAGTGTATGGCAGCCGCAGTACCAGTAGTCAGAGTGACACACCAATAGAAATATATTTTGCTTTGGATCACTAACAGAGGATATATAACAGTAGTGTACGGCAGTATACAGCCCCTTAGACAGAAAACAACACCTGGTCCTATACACAGACACAGTATGTTATATGCAGTGCACTGTCTACTATGCAGAGCCCTAACACAGTGACAGTCACAGCACACCTACACAAGCAGCACCCCAGGTTAACTCAACTCTCCTGCTGCAACCCCTCTGCTCTCTCCTGCCCCCCTTCCCTAACCTGCCTATCCAATTACAGCACAGAAATCAGCACAGAAGGAACACATCCTTACTGTGCACTCTCCAAGTCTGGAGTGAAGATGGCTCCGATCACCAGGACTATATATAGAATCCAAAACCCGCGAGATCCGACGGTGGGATGATGACGTTTTGCCTCATTTTCGGATCCTAGTTAGGAGTGAAAAAAGCGATGCTGACTTGGATCCGGGCTCGGAACTCAAAGTTCGCGGGGGTATGAGGGGGGGTTGGTTCTCGGGGAACCAAACCCGCTCATCCCTAGTACATGTACATGTGTTTTGTTATCTATACATGAAGAAAGAAATGGTAAGTTATTTTGTAGCATGTTTGTAATAATATTGTTTTTCTAATCATTTCCTCCCTTGATTTTAGTGTATTTCTGATCATGCCGTCTCTTGCTATAAATCCACATACCAGCCATGATAACCAGTTTAACAGTCCTCTCACCGGCCTGTGTGTGGCACGGAAACTGCATATACCCCTTGATACAAATGCGACTGGTTCTGTGACTGGCAACATCATTTCTTCCTGAGACATAGTGTCAGACTGGAGCATGAAGGGCCCACCGGATGCTGTCGTGGAGGCCCATGCTTAAGGGTGTGGCCAGGCTCCAGTGGGAGCATGGCCAGCCACCACAGAGGTTTGGCTAACCATTACAGAGTACATGTTCTGTGCCCCTTAGTAAATGTATAAAAAAACTAATTCTTGTGAAGTATAATGTAACATATGTATAATGCATAATTCAAGTGCACTAGGATAGAGCCTGGAACCTGATCCCTAGAGGAGGAGGAGGGTCCACATGCAGTAGGAACCTCCGGTGGTTTCCCCTGTTCCCCTGTGGGCCAGTCCAACCCTGCTCAGACATGTCTCTGTGGAGCGGAGGTGGAGTCACTTTAGTTGTTTCCCAGAGAATTAACTCAGTATAGTCTTTTGCTCTGAAATTTAGTGTAGGAATTTGTAACTATCTCACACTTTCTGCATCTTCATTCATAATTCTTTTTACAGCCAAACATTTAATATCTGACCATTTAACGAACAGCATACCAGTAAATTTTTTGGATGCAAAAAGTAAGCATTAGTCTGGATGACCTCATCAACTTTTTTTCATGCAAGTATGTATGCTGAGTATTGTATAGCATTCCAGGTATGTGTCATGACTGTGGTTTTGTGAACCCGATGTTAGTGCAGTCTGTGCGGGCAACTGGAGAACTATGTGAATATTAGGCTGGTCTGTAGGAATCAGTGAGAAGAAGGAGCAATCCCTGACCGGGGATCGAACCCGGGCCTCGGCAGAGGAAGCCGTATCCTGACCACTGGATCACCAGGGACTTTGATAGCAGGATGAATGTATAGGTGAGACGTACTGGATATAGTGTCACAAGAGTAGGTGCTTATGTACTCGAGGTTACTGGCAAGATGGTAAGACAGACTGGTTACTGGTGAGACTGGGATGCAACTGTAATGCGTGCTGGTACCGGATATAACTGGAAACGCAACTGAAAGTAGAACGATGACTGTGGCTATAACTCTAGTACGAGGCTGAAGAACCCTGCAGCTGTGACGGTAGAACACTGCAGCTGTGGTTTCCAGTTGAGACTGTGGAACACTGCACTGTGCCTTTAAGATGAAACACTGCAACCGTGCCTTTAAGTGGAGACTGTGGAATACTGTACTGTGCCTTTAAGATGAAACACTGCAACTGTGCCTTTAAGTGGAGATGGTGGAATACTGTACTGTGCCTTTAAGTTGAGACTCGTGGAAATACTGGATATCAATGGCAACACAAATATAATCCAAACTGGGTAACAAAGAAACAGAGTTTTTACAGGAACTAAAGTACAAGGGTTACCTTTAGGGAGCTCAGCTTCAAAGCTCACACAGAGCTGTGTGTGACACGAGGATCTGGCAGAGTTTCCAACTCCAGCCTTCAGACTTATACTTCCTGGTCCTTGGTGATTGGTGAGCAGTGTCAGGTGATTCAGATTTGGCACAGGATTGGACAGCTCTGGGTCAGGTGAACAGTCACTGTCATGTGAGTACTCTAGACTAGGCTGTGAAGTGGAGCGATACCTAGCAGGCCAAGAGATCACTGAAGCCTGAACTTCTGCAAACAAACAGAGGATGCTGGCTTTTAGGCCTAAACTTCAGATTGCTGAATTCAGACTCACACCAAAGATTAATCACAGGTAGAGCTCGTTAACTATTACCTTCCAGGCAGAGAACTCAGGAAACTCATGGTGCTGACAAGCTGTTTATCTCAGTGAGCAAAACGGCACAGGATCCAGGACAGATGGCAGGGGTAAGTCACCAAATACGAAAACTACAGTCAGGATCGTGACAGTACCCCCCTCTTCAAGGGTGGACTCCGGACACCCATCTTTGGTCTTAGAGGAACTTGATGAATAACTTGTACACAAAGATTCAGAAAAGTGGAAACCAGAGGATCCAGAAACAAAATTTAAGCTGGATTCTTCAGAAGTCTTCCTGATCATCTTCTGAACAGGTAGACCATCCATCATTGACAAAACTGGAATTTCCTTCATCTGAAAGGACTGAGGAATAAACTGTAGAAGGTTCCTTTCCTAGATTAGTAGTACGAGAAGATTGTGCTTTTGAAGCGAGCACTCCACTGAGACTTAAATTAAATCTTGTTCTATAATGAGGACTTTTCATACCGAGACCTGTAGAGTTTTTTGGTAATTCTGGAACCTCTTCATGCGTTAAAGCATAACAGGAATGAACGGGACCTCCCAGGAAAGGAGTAGCATCATAAACTGGATCAAATTCAGAGTCTGAGTCCAAGTCTATTGGAAGACACCAGTCTTCTTTGGGATAACAACATCCATTTTATAAGCTGCATTAACAAGTTTAGAACAACACAAGGAACTTGGAGTGGAATCAATGGAAACATAACCAACTCTTAAATCAACAGGCTGTTGTCTTTGTACTGTTTTCCAATTCCTGGTAATCCTGAAATTCCTAATGTATTGGTTCATCAAGGCATTATCTTGCTCAGAAAGCGATGGGTCAGAAAACAGAGCATTGGCTGAATGTTCTGAAGACTGAGTGGAGGATGAAATTGGACTCAAGGAAACAGATGCCACTGAAACAACATTAGAGTGAGGTACACATTCAGACATTAGGTCAATAGCCTTGGTATTTTTCTTGACTTTAGATGCTACAGCAGAATTATCCCGACATCGAGGAGAAGAGGTATTAGAATTCCCCGCGGAAGCTGTGGACTCAGTGCTGGAAGACAAGGAAACAGAATCAGAGACAGACTGAAGTTTAATTTTAGAACTAGATGGTGGAAGTCCTTTACTGGGACCAACTGACAAAAGTTCTTTACTTGGACCAATGCTTGGAATCGGTTTGAGTCCAGATGAGCTTGAACAGACTGAAACTGGAGAAATCTTTGGCTGGACGAGTAGGACTGGATTGGATCCGAGGATACTTAAATTGGCTGGAGCCAAAGGAGACTGACCAGGCTGGTCCTGGAGTATCGCTGGACCGGATGGAACCGGGACGGACTGACCAGGCTGGGCCTGGAGTATTGCTGGACCGGCTGGAACCGGGACGGGCTGACCAGGCTGGGCCTGGAGTATTGCTGGACCGGCTGGAACCGGGACGGACTGATCAGGCAGGGCCTGGAGTATTGCTGGACCGGCTGGAACCGGGATGGACTGACCAGGCGGGGCCTGGAGTATTGCTGGACCGACTGGAACCGGGACGGACTGACCAGGCTGGGCCTGGAGTATTGCTGGACCGGCTGGAACCGGGACAGACTGACCAGGCTGGGCCTGGAGTATTGCTGGACCGGCTGGAACTGGGACAGACTGACCAGGTGGAGCCTGGAGTATTGCTGGACCAGCAGGAGCCCTTTCTTCACGGGGCTGGGCTGAGGCAGGAGCCCCCTCTTCACAGGGCTGGGCTGAGGCAGCGGGGCTGGGCTGAGGCAAGAGCCCCCACTTCACAGGGCTGGGCTGAGGCAAGAGCCCCCACTTCACGGGGCTGGGCTGAGGCAAAAGCCCCCACTTCACGGGGCTGGGCTGAGGCAAGAGCCCCCACTTCACGGGGCTGGGCTGAGGCAAGAGCCCCCACTTCACGGGCCTGGGCAGGCAAGAGCCCCCACTTCACGGGGCTGGGCTAGGGCAAGAGCCCCCACTTCACGGGGCTGGGCTGAGGCAAGAGCCTCCACTTCACAGGGCTGGGCTGAGGCAAGAACCCCACTTCACGGGGCTGGGCAGCACTCTGTAGACTCTCTGGCTGGGCAGCACTCTGTAGACTCTCTGGCTGGGCAGCACTCTGTAGACTCTCTGGCTGGGCAGCACTCTGAAGACTCTCTGCTGGGCAGCACTTTGAAGACTCCCTGGGGCTGGACCCTCTTAACCCCTCACTGGGGCTGGACGCTCTGAACCCCTCCCTGGGGCTGAAGATACGGACGCCCCTCCTTGGGCTGAAGACATGGATGCCCCTCCTTGGGCTGAAGACACGGACGCCCCTCCTTGGGCTGTAGACACGGACGCCCCTCCTTGGGCTGTAGACACGGACGCCCCTCCTTGGGCTGTAGACACGGACGCCCCTCCTTGGGCTGTAGACATGGACACCCCTCCTTGGGCTGTAGACACGGACTCCTCTGTGACTCTAAATGGCTTGAACATTCTTCTCTGGACACCCAACTTGGGATAAGGTCTTTTAATCACCGGACCCCAGTCATAAATTTGAGTCTCTTTCAGAGTAGCCTTCTTGATACCCCCGTCAGCAGTAGCAGGATCGGCTATTGTGGATGACTTGTAGACATGAGCACTATGATACTGAGATTTGTCACCATTCCCTGGCTTGCGAAGAAAGCAGTCTTTAACAAAATGACCGGAATTTCCACAGTAAAGACAGAGGTGTAGCTCCCTACGCCGCTGACGTTCAGCTTCAGAGAGCTTGGGACGTGGATAGCTCTGATGAACAACTTTTCCTTGCACAGAGGAAGAGACTCTATTAACTGGATGGGACAAAACAGGATCAAGAACATTGGTAGTATTCCTGAAGAGATCAGGCATCACAGAAAGAATACTAGACAAAAGTTCTTGTAACTGTAATAACATCTGGTAGAAAATCTGCAGTTGGTCAGGAGTCTTAGTGCAGAAGGTCAGAGAATCTCTGGAGAACGAATTCCGCTGCAGACACTGTGCCAATTGATGCTGAGTCGACTCCAAACCCTCCAAGCGTCCTGCAATATTGCTTAGGAGGTCCTGCGTCAGACAAACACTTTTGGCCGGGTCCATGTGGCCAGTTCCTACTGTCATGACTGTGGTTTTGTGAACCCGATGTTAGTGCAGTCTGTGCGGGCAACTGGAGAACTATGTGAATATTAGGCTGGTCTGTAGGAATCAGTGAGAAGAAGGAGCAATCCCTGACCGGGGATCAAACCCGGGCCTCGGCAGAGGAAGCCGTATCCTGACCACTGGATCACCAGGGACTTTGATAGCAGGATGAATGTATAGGTGAGACTGTACTGGATATAGTGTCACAGGAATAGGTGCTTATGTACTCGAGGTTACTGGCAAGATAGTAAGACGGACTGGTTACTGGTGAGACTGGGATGCAACTGTAATGCATGCTGGTACCGGATATAACTGGAAACGCAACTGAAAGTAGAACGATGACTGTGGCTATAACTCTAGTACGAGGCTGAAGAACCCTGCGGCTGTGACGGTAGAACACTGCAGCTGTGGTTTCCAGTTGAGACTGTGGAACACTGCACCGTGCCTTTAAGATGAAACACTGCAACCGTGCCTTTAAGTGGAGACTGGGGAATACTGTACTGTGCCTTTAAGATGAAACACTGCAACTGTGCCTTTAAGTGGAGATGGTGGAATACTGTACTGTGCCTTTAAGTTGAGACTCGTGGAAATACTGGATATAAATGGCAACACAAATGTAATCCAAACTGGGTAACAAAGAAACAGAGTTTTTACAGGAACTAAAGTACAAGGGTTACCTTTAGGGAGCTCAGCTTCAAATCTCACACAGAGCTGTGTGTGACACGAGGAACTGGCAGAGTTTCCAACTCCAGCCTTCAGACTTATACTTCCTGGTCCTTGGTGATTGGTGAGCAGTGTCAGGTGATTCAGAGCTGGCACAGGATTGGACAGCTCTGGGTCAGGTGAACAGTCACTGTCATGTGAGTACTCTAGACTAGGCAGTGAAGGGGAGCGAGGCCTAGCAGGCCGAGAGAACACTGAAGCCTGAACTTCTGCAAACAAACAGAGGATGCTGGCTTTTAGGCCTAAACTTCAGATTGCTGAATTCAGACTCACACCAAAGATTAATCACAGGTAGAGCTCGTTAACTATTACCTTCCAGGCAGAGAACTCAGGAAACTCATGGTGCTGACAAGCTGTTTATCTCAGTGAGCAAAACGGCACAGGATCCAGGACAGATGGCAGGGGTAAGTCACCAAATATGAAACCTACAGTCAGGATCGTGACAGTATGTATGCTTGTGCATCTTATTTGCCAGTCTCTTTTAATAGAGAAACAAAGCCTGGCATACAACTTCAAAATGTAATTTGTAATTGTTACTAGGTTTCGTGAAGGGTGTGACATAGCAATGTTCAAGCAAAGAGTGCGATTCTTCAGCTGTCATACATCTGGAATGATGTAATGGCCCCAGGTCTATGTTAGCAAGATCTTCAGGTATGGAGCCAGCGGAAATGGCTCTGGACATTTCTAGGAGGTGCTTTTGGTGAGTATTTAGGTCACTTGTGTCAATATATGGAAGTTCTGTATCTATTCTGCGAAATCTAACAACTGCCTTTTTTTTCAAAGTGAGCAGGCTTCTCTACTAAAGGACCTGAAAAACTTTCAGGACCAGTTGTTCGCCCATAAAGTAACGTGAAGATGAAGTGGCAATTAAATGAAATAAAGAAGCCATATTGCCTATTTAAGATTTCTCTGCAAATGATTTTCTATCAGTGTGATGACACCTCCCAGACGAGCAATTTTTTCTTGCCCTTCTTCTTTAAAGTGAGTGAGGATTCCTGTGGCTACACTGTTTGTTTTGTCTAACTCAGGAGTAACGTGACCAATGTATTTTCCTCCAGGTTCCTGAACCAGTGAAATATGCTCCTCTAAGATAAGCTGCCTGTGTGATACTTTAACCCAATATTTTCTTGCAGGCCAATATTACCAGAACTCTGCAAAATTATACTCAAATTCACATAATTTTTCAAGTCTTCACTTGCGTAGCAACATCAAATGCGTAATGTTTTAGTGTCCAGAAATGCTTTCCATGCTATGTGAGACAAGATGTGCGATGCAGCGCAATCCTTGTATTGTGAGATTGCCTATCCGGAACAAATTTTAAAGCTTTGAGGCCATTATGGGAGCTGTAAATATTGACCTAGGACGACAAACCTTTGACAATGAGTTACTACCATGGGGTAGAACATTTTCCACACCAAAGCATTTTAGATTTCTTAAATTGACCATTTTCACCACACCCTAATGAACAGCCCAGTTATTTAACCAGTGTTTTTAGTGTATTGTTAGATAGCAGGTGCAGTCGTACTCACTGTTACATGTACACTGGGGATGGAGCGAATCTTGAGCAGAGCAGGGTTTCATCCAGGTCTCCTGCCATTGGCAGTACAGGGATACTAGATGCTGAAACAGTTTTATAGCAGTAATTATCCAGATCTCTCATAGGAGCTAAGCAGATTTCTGGGACCCACCATGTCATTGTACACAGTCTTACACAGCCTAGAACAAGATGGCCACTGCGCATAATCAATAGAGATCTTGGTTGCCATCTTAGAATAGGGCATGAAGCCTCCATGGAGAACAGAAAGATATATGCAGTTTCGCACTCCTCTTTCAACACCAGCGCTCGCTATAAGCTTCTCCATGTTATACAAATATTTAATTTCAGTATTTCTGTAGTGATCTGTATAAATAAATTGGGTTAAACGCATGAAAGGCATCAACATATCACATGACTTCTGGTACACTTTTTCTTAGAAACATCATAAGTGAATGCAATGTTCCCCTTTTGTTAGCATATCTGCAGGATTCTTCTCACTGGTGATGTGGACTAAATCAACCAATCTCTTTTTCACAAGTTCACAAATTAATATGCTTAGAACTTCTGTGATGCTTGGTGCTGTGTGTAAAATCAATGGCACCGCTATTGTCGCATTCAATGTTGATATTTTGTATGTTTATGACATTCAGTTCACCCAAGGATTCATTAAGATGTAGGGCCTCCATGGCTGATACAGTCATTTTCATATATTCTGTTTCAGTGGCGGACAACGCTACTGTGGGCTGCTTCCTGCTTGCTTAGATGGCCACTGCGCCTGCCAGTAGGAACAAGTATCCTGTGTCGGAATAGCAGTCATCCTCATCTTCCCCCCAGTCGGCATCATAGAATGACTCCAATGTGTAATTCCCGGACCTGGTGAATTCAAGTACCTCATGATCTTTTTACAACTGTCTAATGCTTTCCTGCTGGGCTTGTAGAAAACTGGCTGACTTTGATCCCTTCATGTATTATATCAGGCCGAGCCCCAACATTTGCATACATCAAATGCCCGATACCATTCTGATAAGGGACATTTTTCACATCTTTTGCCTCTTTCTCACCTTTGGGCAGGGCTGGACTGCCCATTTGGCACTTCTGAAAAATGCAGAAGGGCCGAGGGGCTGGTGGCCCTGTCCGGTCCCACAGAGAGACAAGGATAGCTGCACGCATCACAGCCTCCAGCCCTCTGGTATTGCCGATCCCCTGCCCCCTCTCCCATCTCCATAGAACTGGAGGAGTGTCGTGAGCCGATGCCCCCCTGATTCACAGCATGCCTCCATGTGCATGTCGCATGCCCCCCCCCCCTGCCCATCTCTATATGGAAATGGGGGGGGGGGGTGCAGCGAGTTCACGTCCCCCTGACTCTTGGCACGCCCCCATCTTTAGTGCCTGCACACCCCCGTTCACAGCACATGTGATTTCGCCCCCCAGTCCGTCCCTACCTTTGGGTGACAACCTCTTAGTAAACTTGTTTGGGAGTGACTATAGGTCTGGCATCCAACATTCCATACAACATTCTATTCAAGTATATTTTCTATATATGTCTGCTGGTCAATGGATATAATAACCTTCTCTAGGTCTTACTTGAACCTCAGTCCTAACAAATAATGTACTGGACCTAGGTCTTTCATTCTAAACTTTTGACCAAATAACTCTTTAACTTCTCTGATGTTTTCTTTCTAGTCTGCCAATAGTAGGCTGTCAATGTTGGAAACGTGTGTATAGTTGTGGTTTGACAGAGTAATTTACACACCAGTGAATTGTATTTGACCCAATCACAGTCCAGTGGCTTAACCAATAGTGTGGCTTATTGATAAGTGAACTGTACTCACTGTTACACTGGTTATTGGCATGAAGCAGGGCATGGGTTCTGACAGCTCACCAGCTGATGACTGTCCTCTGCATGCACGTAGCAATGCAAGGTGCTGGAACAGCAATATTGTTGGTAAATACGGCATGTCTCTTTGAGCTAATGGGAAGATGTCCATCTCCCACTATGTCACTCTACAGAGTAAATAAAATGGCACCACACATGCATACTAGTAACATAGGCCCTCATTCCGAGTTGATCACTAGCTGCTTTCGTTCGCAGTGCACGATCAGGCAAAAAAAGACACTTCTGCGCATGCGTATGGGGCGCAATGCGCACACGCAACGTACTTTCACAAAAGCCAACGCTTTTCAGTCGCACTGCTTGCCGCAGAGTGATTGACAGGAAGTGGGTGTTTCTGGGTGTCAACTGACCGTTTTCAGGGAGTGTGTGAAAAAACGCAGGCGTGTCAGATAAAAACGCAGGCATGACTGGTGAAACGTAGGCGTGGCTGGCTGAACGCAGGGCATGTTCGTGACGTCAAAACAGGAACTAAATAGTCTGCAGTGATCGCAAGCTAGGAGTAGGTCTGTAGCTACTCTGAAGCGGCACAAAATTACTTTGTAGCAGCGCAGCGATCCTTTCGTTCGCACTTCTGCTAAGCTAAAATACACTCCCAGAGGGCGGCGGCTTAGCATTTGCACGACTGCTAAAAGCAGCTTGCGAGCGAACAACTCGGAATGAGGGCCATTGGTAGGAATATTGTTAAGGGAATGAAGTATCATCCCCAGAGGAGCCATGGTGGAGATTGAGCAGTAGTGCTCTCTTATTCTAACAGTCAACATACAGTATACAATGAAAAAAATATTCTGTACATATTTACAAAGATAATGGTCTGTTCCTGAGCAGTTGAAACCCATTTCTTATAGTACAGCTTCTGATTTTATATATCAACATTGGCCACTCATCTCATATAGTCATTTTTTAAGTCAAACTTCTCCTTCCTTGAATATCTTCTTATTATTGTGTTCTGGCAGTTCCATGTATATTTCCTCTGTCAGTTCACCATTCAGTAATGTTGAATCGAAATCCAGTTATTACAGTATCATATTTTGCAATGCTTATATAGCCATGACCAATCATAAGGAACTGAGTTTTGCCACTGAAGAATAGGTCTCACTGTAATAGATGGCTGATTTTTTGTTGTAACCTTTTTGCAACCAATCAGGCCTTGCACTGCCCAAAGCTTCCATCTGCTTTTATTTTTCTGCAGAACACTCATTTACTTTTAACTATTTAGCGATGATTTGTGGGCGAATGTAATAGGGTGTGAGAATCAGAAAGTGAGAGATTTTGTGAGCATTCTCCTGTTTTTCTTTTTTAAAGTGGCAGTCATTTACATGACAAAATCAATCTGGCTTTGCCATGTAAATAATTTTAACTTTTAAAAACACATGAGAACTCTCACAAAATCTCTCACTTTCTGATTCTTACATCATATTACATTCTCCCTTGGTCTCTGAACTATAGTACATGTATTGTTTTCAGCATTTAATTTCATCTCTTTGTCTATCATTGATTCAGAACACTCAGCACTTGATTGTGCTTCAATATCTAGGGGCTCACTAAATGCAATGTTTGAAAATTTCTCATCATATCACTTAGGTGGATTGCTGATATTGATCTTGCAAAAAAACCTTTTCTGTGGCTGAACTTCCATGCTGATAGCCTCTGGTTCAGATACAAATTCAGCTGCTGCCATGTCCAGTGGCACATACTTGATCTGCATATCAACTTCCAGCTTTTTTTCAACTTGTGCTGTTTCTTTGAGGATAACTAGACTTGACTAGTTTTTTTGATATTTGGATCCATAATCTGTAGTCTTTGCATTTATGGCAATAGCCAAGCATAATGCATTTTACTGAATTTGAATCCAGTTTGCGTCTTTAATCTTTTTGTATATGAACATAAGCAATATTTCCAATAACTTTGAGATACTTTACATTGGGTTTTCTTTATAACCACACTTCAATTGGTCAACTGTAGGAACATGGTTCTTGAGATACAGTTGACATAGCTTCTGCCCAAAACTGTTTGTCTTGTCCTACATCTTTTAGAATGCATCTTGCTCTCTTCACTAGGGTAGGTTTTGCCTTTCACTGAAACCATTTTGCATAGGAGTATAGGCAATGGTTAATTGATGCTCTATTCCATATTTTCTTAAGATTAATTCCACCTCTCTGTTAAGATATTCTCCACCATTATCAGATATCAGATTCATTAGTCTGTAACATGTTTGATTTTCTACAAGTTTCTTGTAATCTGCAATCTTTTTCGGCACTTCAGATTTCTCTCTGATGAAGTGCAAATGTGTCATTTATGTAAAGTCATCTATGAACGTAACAAATGTCGGTATCCAATTACTGACTTTACTTTCATTGGCCCACACACATCTGAATATACTAGATCAATTGATTTTGTAGTTCTGCTTACTTACTTGGGAAATTACTGATGATTTTGTTCCCCTAATATCAGATCTAGCATACAGGTTACTCTGTGTTAGTCACTGGCAATCCTGTGATCATCCCGTTCTGAACACTGTCGTATCCAAACTTACCAAATCTTCTATGCCAGAGTTCTAATGACTCACTTGTCATCTTTGCATTGAATAGAGTGTATTAAGGACATACAATTGCTCACATCTTGTGCCTGCAGCTATGATATATAATGCACTTTCCTTTAGCGAAGAGATCTCTGTGGCCTCTTTGTTCCAGGACACTGATAGCCATAAGATTTGCTGGGTGTGTATTGCGTGACCGGTGGTCATGAGACTGCTGGTCATCATACCTCCGCAGGTATCCTGGCAGCAGAATGCCGTGGGGGGGGGGGGGGGTGTGCAACAAGCTCCTTGCGGGCTTGATGGTGACCTGCGGTCGCCACATATTTTTTTTTACCACTCTATGGGTGTTGTGGACACCCACGAGTGGGAGTAGTCCCTGTTGGTCGGCATGCAGACTGTCAGTATAGTGAGGGAGCGGGAACTACAACCCGTTTCATCAATATTTCTGGTACATAAAGCACTTCTTGTATTTCTGTGATTTTTATTCTCTGAAGAGGGCTTTAATTGTTCCACCTTTTGTAACTGTAAATACTTGATTACCAATGCCATTGATTGTGATAGGGTCACATTTGGTTAATGTGGTGAACCACTCCTTATTGCAATTGCAGATGAAATACCATTTTTGCACCTGAATCAACATACCAGGAATTTTTTCTTTGGCTATCTGTAACAGTCAGGGATGACTCATCTTTGACATTATTGCTTTGCATAAGATTCACATTCTTTTGCTTACTATCAAATGCTTAAGGACCTATCTTGTGACAACCATTGCACTTGATTTTGAATTTCAGAATGTTTTAATTTTCTTATGTAATACAGTGTTCTCAGCATTTCACTCACAGGGCACATGTTCTTGGAGCTGTAGTAACTGCTGAGACAGTTCCTGTAGTTTACTGTGCTATGTTTGCTTCCAATGCCACAACTTAAGAGGTCAAACTCAGATGTTAAGTTCTGTAACAATCTCTTCAACATCTATTTACACTCCAACAGACCTTAGTTGCTGAGAAACAGACATTATTTTGTTTATGTAATAATTCATACTGCTGCTTTCACTCAATTTTGTGTAATACAATGCACATCTTAATCATACCTCCCAACTGTCCCGATTTGCGCCTAGCAGTCCCGTTTTTTTGGGACCGTCCAGCTGTCCCACTCGCAGGTCCGCAGTGTCCCGCAGTGGGGGGGGGGGGGGTAGTTGGGATGCTTCTGTAGTCACTGCTCTGCCTAGAGGAGCAGTGAGTAGACACTGTGCACATGCACACAGCATCTATTCACGAGAGACAGAAGGTCTGGGGGCTTGCCAGCAGCTCACAAAGCGCTGGGCATGCCCCCTCACTGAGGAAAAATGGGGGTGTGGCTCCAAGAAGTCCCACCTTTTCCACTCCAAATGTTGGGAGGTATGTCTCAATTGTATTTACCTCATGAGACCTCCATTTTGGTATGCTGCCTGCAGTGCTGTCCACATCTCTTTAGATTACATTTTTCTATGTATTATAGCTTACATATATTGCTCCAGACTTAAACCCATAGTGTCCATGGCTCTCTCTATATCATCTGGGTTTGGATTCTGCATTCAGGATCTACTGTAACCTTCCACAATATTTCATGCTATTGGTAGCTCCGACACTGGCTCTATGGCAGTCTGCAGCACACATGTGCATAAAGATGGCATCTGTATGCTGCTTTAGGCATCCTTGCAGCTTGGGGCTTGAACTATGTGTCCCTGCACCTTTATAACCTGTTGGAAATGAGGTGTGTGCAGGTTTTGATAGTCCAGAGTTATAGAGGCAAACACCAGCAGATGACTCAAATTATGAACAGCTCAGTAACTTACCCAGTGTTGTTGGCTTATTAACAGATAGCAGGTACAGCCATACTCACTGTTACAGCCATTCACTGTTAAGCTAGACCTTTTTTGAATAACAGTGTACAAGTCTATTAGTGGCCAAAAACAGAGTATTTGGGGGCTCTAAAAAGGTGTCTGCATTTTCTTTCTAACATTATAAAAATAATGCTAAGCGCCACGATCCTGTACCCAACCCCAGGCTTCTGTCAACCCTGTCCCCCATGGTTCCAATATGTTAAATCCTAGGGATCCTTAATATTTGCTTTTACCCCCGACCCCCCCCCCTTGGAGGGGTGTTCTCTGGGGATATTGTACAAATGTGGTTTAATAAATATGAACTTAGATGTTGCCTAATGGAATAAATTAAATGGTGAGTGATTCATATTATATAGCAGGTTAAACAAAGAATATTTGACAATATAAGTAAGCTAAAAACTGGCCACAAATGCTATAGATTTATTATTATTAACAGTTACTTATATAGCCCAGCGTACTCCATTGCATTTTACAATTGGGAAAAAAACAGTAATAAAACAAGACTAGGTAATAACAAACAGACAAAGAGGTAAGAGTAGAGATGAGCGGGTTCGGTTTCTCTGAATCCGAACCCGCACGAACTTCATGTTTTTTTTCATGGGTCCGAGCGACTCGGATCTTCCCGCCTTGCTCGGTTAACCCGAGCGCGCCCGAACGTCATCATGACGCTGTCGGATTCTCGCGAGGCTCGGATTCTATCGCGAGACTCGGATTCTATATAAGGAGCCGCGCGTCACCGCCATTTTCACACGTGCATTGAGATTGATAGGGAGAGGACGTGGCTGGCGTCCTCTCCGTTTAGACACTTGATTTACTAATTTTGGGGAGCATTAGGAGTACTCAGTAGTGTACAGTGCAGAGTTTTGCTGATAGTGACCAGTGACCACCACTTTTATTTATAATCCGTTCTCTGCCTGAAAAAAGCGATACACAGCACACAGTGACTCAGTCACATACATACCATATCTGTGTGCACTGCTCAGGCTCAGGCCAGTGTGCTGCATCATCTATATATATTATATATCTGTCTGACTGCTCAGCTCACACAGCTTATAATTGTGGGGGAGACTGGGGAGCACTACTGCAGTGCCAGTTATAGGTTATAGCAGGAGCCAGGAGTACATAATATTATATTAAAATTAAACAGTGCACACTTTTGCTGCAGGAGTGCCACTGCCAGTGTGACTAGTGACCAGTGACCTGACCACCAGTATATAATATTAGTAGTATACTATCTCTTTATCAACCAGTCTATATTAGCAGCAGACACAGTACAGTGCGGTAGTTCACGGCTGTGGCTACCTCTGTGTCGGCACTCGGCAGCCCGTCCATAATTGTATATACCAGTGACCTAACCGTGGTTTTTTTTTCTTTCTTTATACATACATACTAGTTACGAGTAGAGATGAGCGCCGGAAATTTTTCGGGTTTTGTGTTTTGGTTTTGGGTTCGGTTCCGCGGCCGTGTTTTGGGTTCAACCGCGTTTTGGCAAAACCTCACCGAATTTTTTTTGTCGGATTCGGGTGTGTTTTGGATTCGGGTGTTTTTTTAAAAAAACCCTAAAAAACAGCTTAAATCATTGAATTTGGGGGTAATTTTGATCCCAAAGTATTATTAACCTCAAAAAACATAATTTACACTCATTTTCAGCCTATTCTGAACACATCACACCTCACAATATTATTTTTAGTCCTAAAATTTGCACCGAGGTCGCTGTGTGAGTAAGATAAGCGACCCTAGTGGCCGACACAAACACCGGGCCCATCTAGGAGTGGCACTGCAGTGTCACGCAGGATGGCCCTTCCAAAAAACCCTCCCCAAACAGCACATGACGCAAAGAAAAAAAGAGGCGCAATGAGGTAGCTGACTGTGTGAGTAAGATTAGCGACCCTAGTGGCCGACACAAACACCGGGCACATCTAGGAGTGGCACTGCAGTGTCACGCAGGATGTCCCTTCCAAAAAACCCTCCCCAAACAGCACATGACGCAAAGAAAAAAAGAGGCGCAATGAGGTAGCTGTGTGAGTAAGATTAGCGACCCTAGTGGCCGACACAAACACCGGGCCCATCTAGGAGTGGCACTGCAGTGTCACGCAGGATGTCCCTTCCAAAAAACCCTCCCCAATCAGCACATGATGCAAAGAAAAAGAAAAGAAAAAAGAGGTGCAAGATGGAATTATCCTTGGGCCCTCCCACCCACCCTTATGTTGTATAAACAAAACAGGACATGCACACTTTAACC